>NW_006408920.1:621461-637278 GCF_000296735.1 Chrysochloris asiatica
AGAGTGAGGGGAGGAAGGGGAAGGTGGAGCACAGGGTAGGGCATAGACACAGGATAGTTTGGTTGCTGAGGAGGGGGCCCATACAAAAGAAGGGGGAGGGGAATGGATGAACAAGGCTGATGGGAAACCAATTAGGCAGGTTTGCATGGGCTAAGTGGGACAGAGGCAAATAATGATGTATGCACAACCTTGGAACAACAGGAATCTCAGACACAGGGATTGAGACATGGTTGAGATGGGCAAAAGGGGGGAAATAATGTTAAGATTCTTGGCTGTCTTTTGAATCTTGGTTTCCCTGGCATACCATTATAAAATTGACACTTGAGAGAGATAGAAAGGAATAGCCAGAAATATCACCATAGAAAGCTTGTAAGTCTGTCTTCTGTCTATAACTGATTGGAATACCTAAAACGGGACCACAACATACCCAGTGAAGACCATAGGTGGAATCCTGAACCCCATCCTGAATCTACTTTGGTGGGAAATTTCCACTTGAAAGTACAAGCAGACCAGTTTAGAGTGGCTAGAAGAACTGAAGATATGTCTTTAAAGAAAGACCAACGGGAAAAATACAAAACATTAATGGCAGTCCTACTGATTACTACAAGAACAAGCAAGTTGTTCTACCAGGAGCCATCAAGTCAAGTGATTGGGTACCCTCAGGGCAAACCTTCTGCCAAGACTAAGACTCAGTGGGAATATAAGAGCAGATATGCACTCAGATTGGTGACAACGTTGGTCATTGATTAGGGAAAATGAGGGAAATACAACAATGAAACTGTGAGCTAAGCCCTTCAACGTTCAATAGACTCCTGTGAATCTGGGTGAAGACCTGGTTGGCCAGCAGTATGGCAAGACCTGGAGACTCATGGATGACCCAGAGTCAGTAACATAGCCACAGAAGATTAAAGTGGAAAATGAAGCCTCCAGCTGATAAGGAAAGAGGGCTATATGCACAAGACACCCACACTTGCAAATAATATCCTCTTGACATGGCTTCAATAACTGGATGATCAGAGATCAACTATAAAAAGAAAGAAGAGAAAGGAAAAAGAGTAATCTGATACAAGTTGATGAACTTGACCTACATCTATGGATGCAGTAGCTCAAAAGAGGTAACAATTCTTTATAGAGAGGATCCTTCCCACACCCTCAATACACAGGGTAGACAGGGATGGGCAAGTTGGACACTGGCTACCTAAAAATGTGTTTGGGAGGCTACAAAGGCAAGAAGTGACTGGCTTCCAAGCTTCCAAGAGGGAGCCTAGATCCAGAGGGCTAAGGAAGGTAGAATCTCCACTGAGTAGTATCCAATCTGTCTGGGTGGGGATGATGAAAGGAGATGGGGATAGGTCTCTTGTGGAACAATAGTCAATAATTGCTATCAGGGCTGACTGTAAGGGTTGGAAATGTAAAGGTAGTTTTTTGTAGCAAAAGGAGTGGAGTGATTAACTTTGCAGTCCAGGAGTGGAGGTTCCTGGGACCCTCAAGGGAGAAGAGCATAAAACAAGACCTTGCCCAGAGAAGCAGTGATGCTGGGGATGGAGACAGAGATGATGATGTGGGAAGATGGAGCAAATGGGAATTCTAGACTCAGAGAGGGAGAGGGGCTGTGTGCTGATGACCGGGTACATTGAAGGGGGCAGACTTGCAGGGTATACCCTTTGGTTGGTTGATGATGCATGGAGATGATTGTAACTATGGCAATGAAATGATATAAGATAGGATGAATGTAAAGCTAATGTTCTTCCATGTAAGCTATCACATAATTCACAATACAACATTAAAAAAAGAAAAAAAAATGGAGCAGCTATAATAAACACAAGTCAGATTGTCACAGTAGTAAAGGTAGAAGTTTGTTAACAAAATTGGGGGAGTAGTTAATCTTACAGTCCAGAAATACAGGACCCTAGGACCATCAAGGGAGAAGAGAACAAGTGGAATGTGGGACCTTATCCAGAGAAGCAGGGACACCAGAAATAGAGGCAGAGATGAGGACATGGAGAGAGGGAGCAGCTGAGGACTCTAGATTCAAGGAAAGTGAGGGACTAAGAGATGGCGGCCAGGAGGCAGGCTTACATAATGTGCCCTTTGGTGGTGTAAATTATTATATTTGCCTGTGTGGCTTTTTGTTTTGTTTTTTTAAAAAGCTAAAGTGAATAGAGAGAAATACTGTTAACAACTGATGGTACATTGAGGGGATTTAATCATTGTAATGAAACAAGGTGTATGATTTGTTGAATGTAAAACTGATGATCTGCCCTGTAAACTTGCGCTCAATACAAAATAAAACCTTTTTTAAAAATTAAAATAAACATAAATTGCACTGAAAAAAAAATGTGCTGTGGACTATTAGAAGAACTAACAAATCTGTGTTGAAACAACTAAAATCAGAATGCTCCTTGGAAGCCAAGATGGCGAGACTTCATCTCTATCAGGATGAAGTATCAGGAGAGACATAGTATCAGGAGAGACCAGTCCATGGAGAAGGACATCACACTAGGTAAAGTGGAGGGTCAGTCTAAAAAGAGGAAGACACCCAACAATATGAATTGGTTAGTACAGTAGCAACAGCAAGGGCTCGAGCTTAACCACAAAGATGAGGATGGAGATGACCTGGCAGTGTTTTGTTCTGGAGTGCATAAGGTCACTGTGAGTCAGAATCAACTTGATGGCACCTAAAAACAACAGCAAAATCTTTACTGAAGCAGACAGCCTCATCTTTCTCTTGTGGGGTGATTTGTGAGTTTTAATTGCTGACATTCAGTAAACAGTCCAGTAATTATCCTAAAGTTTCACTAAATACGTGATAAGTAAGGAAGACCATAGAAGAATTGATACATTTGAATTATGGTGTTGAAGGAGATTATTAAAAGTATCATGCACTGTCAAAAGAGCAAACAAATCTGTGCTGGAAGAAGTACAGCCACAATGCTCCTTAGGATCCAGGATGGACAGAATTCATTTCTCAGACTTCATGCATATTGTCAGGAGGAACCAGTCTCTGCAGAAGGACAAAAAAGAGGAACACTCCCAGTAAGATGGCTTGGCACAGTGGCATCAGTAGTGAGTGGACTCAGGTGTAGCAACAACTGTGAGGGTGGTGCAGGACCAGGCAGTGTTATGTTCTGTTGTGCATAACTATGAGTTGGAAACGACTGAAGGGTACCTAACAACAACAACAATATCTAGTCATCGTTATTATTATCATAATAAGTATACTAATGTATGCATAGATATTTATAGAAATAATTAGAAATGTACATAGAACTTTATTGAAATATAACTATATGGCAATGCAAATTTCTATAAATATTCCAATAATTTTGCATGACTAAGTTATATGTCAATTCCTCAGCAGTTATTTTGAAATGTAAAAGAACCTTACATAAAAATTCTATGTGAGACTAAAGTGAAGTATCCATATAACTGAACATACCGTTTTCTAATAGCGTAACTGTAATCTTGTCTAACGTTTTTTGCCTTAGGAAGGCATGACTGAATTTCTTTTATAAGCACAATGAACTATCCACGAATGGAAAAGAAAAAAAATAATACAACCCCAAAATTATATTTGGCAGAACCCACAGCCAAATCCACAAAAGTGCTTTTAGAAGATAAAAGGTAACAATTGATATTTATCCTATTGCCTGGGTCATACATGAATATTTTGCAGTTAATTTGAGGTTGTGCATACAGATTTCAAAAGTGGAAATCAGAGTTTAGTTATTTTCTTTCTGAGATTTTGGCTTTCTTGTGTATTCTATTTTACAACAGGGGGACTCTTTCATTTAAATGATGTTATAATTTATGCTCATTTCCATTGCAGATTTTAAAGTAATATTTTTCATGACTAAGGTCAGGAAAAAAATATCTGAGCTCTGTGATGTATTTTAGTATAATAGTTTATCTGGTGAATATCCTTAATGTTTTTAAAGGGTAATTTACCTGTCAATCCAGCACTACAGTGGCATACAAATTAGTACCTATGAAGAAAATATTTAAGTGTAGGAACAGCAGGAGCACTGAAGAAAAGTATGCAGTCTCCAGAAATGGTACCATTGTATTTACTCATTAAATGGAAACATTTATTCAAAGTCAAAAGACACTATAATGCTTAGATATTTCCTGAGTCCATGAAACATTTTTAAAATATCTATAACACATGAAATTTGATTTCAACTATATACAACAAGAGGCCTGTGTAGTGCAGTAGGATAACCACTGACTGTAAGATTGGCAGCTCAAACCCACCAGCTGCTTCTTGGAAATCCTATACAGAGTTGCTATGAGTCAGAACTGACTCACTGACACTTAACAACAACATATGAAACAAAGTAATATACAAATTATTTAATTTGAACATTAATATTTTATTTAATGAAAGCAATTGAGTATTGTAGCTGTTAATGGTTCATCTTTCCCTTAATTTGGCCAAGTTACTAGCTCCAAAATAAAAATATGAATACAATTGATTCTGTACTTTATTTTTTTTAATTGTTTAGTGAGGCACTTGTCTTTTATGTGCTGATTCCTTAAGTCTATCCCAGTTTCATTCTGAAACAAAAGTAAATGTGGTCTAAATATTACATAGACAGAAAATAAAAATAATTGGAAGATCACTAGTTTCAGATCCCATCTCATAATAAAAAATTCCATGTTTTCCCTCAGTAACATCAATTATATATAACTTCAAGAACATCTGGTAATATTAAAGCCAGATTCGTTAATTAAGGGGAAACTTCAAATGAATCACTTAGTTTACTTCTCTTCATGCTGTTGAAAATTCAAATAAATTAAAATATTCAAAATTCAAACATACATATATTTTTAGGAAGCAATAATTAATTCTTGATGTTAAATGTTACCATCAGCTGGTAGTAGACATAGCTATGCATATTATCTAAAAGAAGCATTTAAATGAAGAATAAAAGAACAACAACTAAATAGCCAATAGTCCAAGTACCAAAGGGATGTCTACTTTTTATCTTTCCAGACCATAATATCTTTAGAAAACCATTCTTTATATTTCATAATCTTCATAAAATCTTTTTGGGAAATATATCTTCAAACTGCACTAGGTATGCATTTTTTTAATATATATATAGCTATTATTTGACTTGTTAGTTTGGGCAATGACATCTGTGTTTTCACAGGTCAGTACATAATAAACACATTGCAACCTTAATGCTTCTAAAGGGACCTCGTTTCCCAATTGAATAATCACTAGCATTTTGGAAGGTTGAGCAGACATTCATCCAGTGTGCAGTTCTAAGCATTTCAGGAATTTACTTGCAGTTGAAACAATTATACTGTACCATGGAGAGATGTGGCAACAGAGATAATCTGTCTCTCCATGCTATAATGCATTCTTTGTATGCACGGTTACAAGTCAGGGCAAGGAAGATGAACAGTAGGGCTAACACACAAAGCACCTGCTATTGCACACATATAAAGGGATGTGGAAGTGTTTCAACATGATCTAGTAAATGGATGGTAAAGCTATTTCATCAAGTTTAAATCTAATTGCTTTAGCCCTTGTCACACTAATGGCAACACTGTTCCTGTTACTGCTGATTCAGAAACAATGCTGCTGTGTCCCTTATAGCAGTCCATCAGTATAAAATGAAACATTATCTGTATGCTATAATAAGATGTGTATGCAAACTGTAGCCAGTTAGAAGCCCCATGGGAATCTTCCCCTCCATTTTAAAGAATACTTGGAGCACAAACAAGTCATGAATGAAACACATATAAAATATACTGGAGCAAGAAGCTAGTTAAAATGTCTACTGAAATGATACTCATCATGCTGTTATGGAAAATTCTTAGGATTTCTATTTGTTTGCTTATAGATACAGCTTTCTGTCAGTGGTCCATTTTACTCCCTCTTCAATAATACTTGGTAAACATGTTGATTTAGGGAAACTAATAAATACATTTCTGACTTGGTTGTGGTGCTGTGGATTAATGTGCTGGACTGCAAAGTTGGTTTTAACAACAAGGTTGGGGGTTCAGGCTCACCAGCTACTCCTCAGAAATCCTATACAAGGTTACTATGGGTCAGAACAAACTCAAAGGCATTTAATTAACAACAACTACAATAAGTAAATAAGTTTCTTGCTTAATAGAGAAATTTCTACCAGAATGATTATATCATTGTTTGGCTTCCCTATTCTGTTTATTCATAAACTTAATAATTAAACTACACTTATGTATATTAGACATATGCTTATTGAGTGCTGATTCTGTACCAAATAATATATCAGGGTCTGTATTTATAGTCAAACTCTGGGTGTGGTCCTATAGGATCAGCACTGGACTGTGAACCACAAGGTCAGAAGTTCAGGCTCACCAGCGGTTTCTCGAAAACGCTATGTGTTGGAAAGTTCAACAGCACTTAACGACAATATATAGGCAAAGTCATCAGCGACCACTGTTTCTGCCCTCACAGGGGTTACAATTGGGCAGAAATAAACAATAACAACAACAACAAAAAAAAAAAAAAAACATTTAAGGTGTGCTGAAATGCAATAAACCAATTTTTTGGGGAAATAAACAAATTTTCTTGGGAAAATTAAAAAACCTAGTAAGATACTGTTTACCAGTATTTCCCACAATAGCTGAATCTCTGTTTTAGTTACTTCCAGAACTTCCACCACCTGTGGAAAACTGTGAGAGATGTATTTCTAATTTCTAAAATTGGATAATTAAAGGCACCACTTCTACTAATGTCTATGGAAATCATTGTTAAATGTTATTCTGTTTTAATTTAATTTTTTGAACATTAATAACATTATGTCTTTTGGCACCAAAACGTCATCATCATTTATGTAATTTTAAGCTTCTTGAGTTATAAATAATGTACTCACAAGAGGACTTTGAAAACAATTTATATTGTTAGATAAATATTGTATGCTATTTAATTAATAGTCATGAGACATTGAAAAAATATAAAGTTACATGAAAAGAGATACCACTCTCCTATAGAAAGAAGAGGCTGTCATTATCCTGTCTGATATTTAATAAGTGCTATTCTTTACTAATTTTGCAATCTAGGAAAATTGAACACTGTCAAAAATGAAATTGAACACATAAATATCAATATCTTAGGCATTAGTGAGCTGAAAGAGACTATGCCAGGAGTGACAAATTGAGAAGGAATGGCATCACATTCATCCTCAAAAAGAGTGTATGAAGAGACGTCTTGGGATACAACACTGTCTATGATAGGATCATGTCCATACACTTACAAAGTAGAGCAACTAATACCAGTATTATTCCAATTATGCACCAACCACTACAGCCAGTGATGATGAAATTGAAAACATCAACTAACTTCTTCAGTATGATATTCATCAAACATGCAATAAAGATGTACTGATAATTACTAGTGATTGGAATGCAAAGGTTGGAAGAAAAGAGGAAGAATCAGTAGTTGGAAAATATGGCCTAGGTGATAGAAGCAATGCTGGAGATCCATTGATAGAATTTTGCAAGACGAATGACTTCTTATATCTTTTTACAACAACATAAAAAATAACTATACACATGGATCTCATCAGATGGAATACACAGAAATAAAATTGACTTTACATCTGTGGAAAGAGACAGTGTAAAAGCTACATATCATCAGCCAAAACAAGGCCAGGAGTAGACTGTGGAACAGACTATTAATTGTTAATATGCAAGTTCAGGAAGAAGCTGAAGAAAATTTAAACAAAACCATGAGAGACAAAATATGATCTTGAACACATCCAACCTGAATTTAGAGATCATCTGGAAAACATATTTGATGCTTTGAGCACTAAAGACTGGAGACCTGAAGTATTGTGAGAGATCATCAAGAACATCATACAGGAAAAAAGCAAAAGCTAATTAAGAAGACAAAAAGAAGGAAAGACCAAATTGGATGTTAGAAGAGAGTCTGAAATTTGTTCTCCAGTGTAGAGATGCTAGAGTAAATGGAAAAAATGAGGAGGCAAAAGAGCTGAATAGAAATTTTCAAAAGGCAGGTTGAGAATGCAAAGTCAAAAATTATAATGAAATGCACAAAAACCTGGAATTAGAAAACCAAAAGGGAAGAGCATGATTAGCATTTGTTAAGGTCAGGGAACTGAAGAAAAAATTTAAGCCTCAATTTTTGATATTGAAAGATGTTATGTGCAAAATATTGAATGATGCAGAAAACATCAAAAGAAGATGAAAGTAATACACAGAGTCTCTGTACCAAAAAGAAATGTTCGATGTTTAATCATTTTAAGAGGTATCATATGATCAAGAGCCAATGATACCAAAGAAAGAATTCCAAAGTGCATTGACGGCGTTGGCAAAGAACAAGGCTTCAGGATACGATGGAATACAAATTGAAATCTTTCAACAAACTGATGCAGCAGTGGAGGCATTCATTCATCTATGCCAAGAAATTTGAAAAACAACTACTTGGCTTACTGACTATATGATATCCATATTTATGCCCATTCCAAAAAGAGGTATCCCAACTGAATGCAGAGATCATTCGAAAATATCATTAATATTGCATGCAAGCAAAAGTTTACTAAAGATAATTCAAAAACAGCTGCAACCATACATTGTCAGAGAACTTTCAAAGGTTCGAACAAGATTCAAAAGAGGACATGGAATGATAGACATAGGATGTTGTTGTTGTGTTATGTGCCGTGGAGTCGGTTCTGACTCATAGCAACGCTGTACAGGGTTTCCAAGGCTGTAAATCTTTACGGGAACTGGTAGTTTCGAACTGCTGACCTTGCGGTTCACAGCCTGATTCGTAACCACTACGCTACCAGAGCTCCTTAAGGAATATCATTGTTGATGTAAGATGGATATTGGCTGAAAGCAGAGAATACCAGAGAGATGTTTATCTGTATTATATTGACTGCAAAATTTTTCAATTGTGTGAATCTTGACAAACTATGACCAGTATTTTGGATAATGAGTATTCCAGAACATTTAATTGTGCTCACAAGGAATCTTTACATAGAACAAGAGGCAGTTCCTGAACTTGCATGTCAACAATTAATAGTCTGTTCCACAGTCTACCCCTGGCCTTGTTTTGGTTGATGATATGTAGCTTTTACACTGTCTCTTTCCACAGATATAAAGTCAATTTTATTTCTGTGTATTCCATCTGATGAAATCCATGTGTATAGTTATTTTTTATGTTGTTGTCAAACAGAACAATGGAAGCACCGAATGGTTTAAAATTAGGAAACCTGTGTCCAGGGTTGTATTCTTTCACCATGTTTATTCAATCTTTATGCTAACAAAATAATCTGAGAAGTTAGATTATGTGAAGAAAAATGTGACATCAGGATTGGAGGAAGACTCATTAGCAACCTGTGATATGCAGATAATACATCCATGCTTGCTAAAAGTGAAGAGGACTTAAAATACTTGCTGATGAAGATCAAAGACCACAGTCTTTGGTATGGGTTGCATCTCAATGTAAAGAAAGCAATATCCTCACCACTGGACCAATAAATAACATCCATATAAATGGAGAAAAGTTTGAACTTGTCAAATAGTATTTTACTTGGATCAGCCTTCAATATTCATGGGAGCAGCAGCTGTCTTGAAATCAAACAATAGCAAAAAGATAGAGACAGCCTAAATGTCCAGCAATTGAATAATGGATAAACCAACTGTGGTACATACACACAATGGAACACTGTGCTACCTTGAACAACAACAAGGAAGCTGAAAGCCACAGCATAACATGGGTGAACCTTGAGAACATTATGTTGAGTGAAATTAGTCAGTCACAAAAGGAGAAATACTGCATAGGACCATTATTGTAAAAGACTAAGAAAAATAACCCATCCAAAAGGGGGAAAAAACACCAAAGCTATATATATAATTGCTGATCACTGGGATGTATAGAATGAGAGGAGCGGAGGGAGAGATGGGAAGATAGAGCACAGGGTAGGGAATAGACACAGGAAAGCTTGGGTGCTGGGGTGGGGGTGGGAGGGGCAATACATAAGAAGAGGGAGGGGACTAGAAGAACAAGGTTGATGGTAGAACAGTTAGGCAGATTCGCATGGGCTAAGTGTGACAGTGGTAAATGATGATGTATGCACAAGCTTGAACAACAGGGCTTCAGGATACAGGGATTGAGGCATGGTTTGAAAGGGTAAAAGAGGGGAATAGTGTTAAGATGGTTGGCTGTCTTTTGAATCTTGATTTCCCTTGTCTACCATTGTGAAATAGACTCTGTGGGAGGAGGGGGGAAGTAATAGCCAGAAACATCACAATGGAAAACTTGTAAGTCCACCTTCAGCCTATATCTGATTGGAATACTTTAAAGGAGGCTAGAAATTGCCCAGTGAAAGAGATCTCCTGTGGAGCTTTTGCATTGCATAAGACCATAGGTGGAACCAGAATCCTATCCAGAATTGTCTGAGATGGGACATTTCCACTGGAAAGGATGAGTACACCAGCCTGGAGCAGCTAGAACAGAAGATATTTTGTGAAGAAAGACCAGCAGGAAAAATCAGAAAAAATAAGGGCAGTATGATTGATTGCTACAAGTACAAGTAAGCTTTTTGCCTGGGAGTCATCAAGGCAAGAGGTCAGGTCTCCTCAGAGCAAACTCTTTTCCAAGACTAAGACTCAAGGGGAGAACATGAGCAGGCATGTGGTCTAGCTGGTGATCACGTAGGTCACCAATAAAGGGAAGAGGGGGAAAAAACAGCAATGAAGTTGGGATCTAAGTCCGACCACATGCAATAGATTCCTGTGAACCCAGGTGGAGACTTCGATGGCCAGCAGTACGGCAAGACCCAGGGACTAGAGGCAGTGACATGGCCTCAGAGGACTAGAGTGGAGAGTGAAGTGTCCAGCTGATATGAAGTGAGGAGAAATGCACAAGAACACTCACACTTGCAGATAGTACCCACTCAACCTGGCTTCGATGGCTGGATGATCAGAACTCGACTAGATGAAAGAAGAGAGAAGGGAAAAAAAAGAGTAACCAACTACAATTTGATGAACTTTACCTATACGTATGGATGTAGTAGCTCATAAAAGGGAATAAATCTTTACAGCAAGGATCACTCCCACCCTCTCGGTACACAGGGTTGACAGGGATGGGCAACTTAGACATTGGCTACCCAAAATGGGGGCAGGGGGCTCTAAAGGCAAGAAGTGACTGGCTTACAAGCTTTCAAGAGGGATCCTAGTTCCAGATGGGGCAGGGGTAGGTAGAACCTCCATTGAAAGATTTCCAATCTGTTTGGGACCGGGCTGGTAAAAGGAAATGGGGATAAGACTCTTGTGGTACATTGAGAATAATTGCCGTCAGGACTGACTGTGAGGGTCAGAAATGTAGAAGTAGATGTTTTTTGACAAAAGGAGGGGAGTGATTAATTTTGCAGCCCAGGAGCGGAGGTCTCTGGGACCATCAAGTGAGAAAAGCTGAGAGCATGACCCTATCCAGGGAGGCAGTGATGCCAGGCATGAAGACAGAGATGATGACATGGACAGATGAAGTGGCTGGGGACACAGGACTCAGGGAGGGAGAAGGGCTGTGTGCTGATGACTGGGAGGGGGCGGGGGTGGATTTGTGGGGTGTATCCTTTAGTTATGTGATGATGCACGGAGGGGATTGTAATCATTGCAATGAAACGAAATACAACAAAATGAATGTAAAACTGATGTTCTCCCACGTAAGCCCACATAAATCAATAAAAACTTAAAAAATTAATAATTAATAGAATAAATAAGTAATCTAAAATAGAAGGAATATCAACATTCACATACAGATAAGCCTATTTTAATATGCAAGAACATATTTATTTAGTAGTCATAAGAACATTTTAATATAATATTTGTACCTGACTGAATAAGGCATTATTAGAGTCCTGGTGTGGCACTGTAGGATGCATGACTAACCACAAGTTAGGAGGTTCAAATACATCAACGGCTTCTAATATACCCTATACAGAGTCATTATGAGTCAAAATCTACTCCACAGCACTTAATACTACCAACAAGAGGAATAGCAGTATGCATCTTTTCTTTGACTATTTTATTGTCTACAATTTGATTGTCAATAATACTGAAATAGTTTCCAGAAGAGCTTTATTTCATTTTCATATGATATTGCTTTTCAAATCTTGATTTAAGATATATTTGGAGAATCTCCTTTATGCAATGCACAATGCTAAGTATTTCTGGGATATTATGAATGGGTTTTAACAGAAAAAAAAAAAAAAAAATTATGAGTTCCAGGAATTTGAAATGCAGTAAATTAGAAGAGATAAAATATATGTACAAATAGTAAAAAAAAAAAAAAGCTGTGTTTATCTCATGCCAAATTCTAGATATTATACTGTTTTTTAATAAGACATTTCTTAATTCAGCATCTTGATAATTGAACTCTCAAAAGAATTATTTAGAAATAAATGTCTATTGGTCTTGTTTCTCAAGTCAATACTTGGCTTCTCACATTTTAGAAAATCTGCTATAGTCTTGATAAACTCACTCATTACGGCTAATCTCTCTTGGACATCTCTCTGTATCTCTGGCATGTGGAAATCCTGGTTCTATATTCCAACATCTGATAATAACTTATCTCTCCACCATTATGCATACTTGAGATCAATTTATTTTAACATTTACTCTAGGTCCACCCTTTTCCACATTGGGTAGAAATAACATGTATACTGGACAGCCAATATACTCTCCAATTTGTATCCTGCACCCCCTTTATTCCAAAGCCTGATCTTTGTTATTTAAATAATAATCTTTACATAGAATTTGATTATGTCACTCATATTTAATTAATACGATCTGTTAACAATGAACTAAAGGTGACATTTATTTCTGTCTCAACTTCAATCCACCTTCCATATATTGATTCCTGATTGCTTTCAGGAGAGATTGTGTCTTTACAATTTTCATAGCAGCTTAAAAACCATATGAAAAGTAATACTAGGGGGGCTCCAAAAAGTTCTTGGAGAAGTGGAATTAAAATATAATGGAATTTTTCCATAATTTTTTGATGTTTCCTTGCATTATATTGGAGTTCAGAAGAGGGGAATTGTATTTCTAGTTAGCACACTGTCTTCATGGAGCACTTGACAGTGTGCATCTTAGGAGAAAGATAAGATTTGTATCTGTATATTTTCATAAAAAAATGTTTTATGAAAAGAAAGAAAAAATGTGTGAAACAAAAGAATAATAATATTACTTTAAGTAACAGTCTAGTGAGCAATGGAGGAGACATTCTTAACAATAAATGGACACATAATTGCAAAGATCTGTACCACAAAATGAGAAATTAAATATAGTGTTAACTTTATTACCCAAGTATCAAAGGAGTGTCTAACCATTAGTTCTTGTTTACAAGGAATATAGTATGCTTCTTCCAGACATACCTTTGTCCATACTTGTTCATCCCTTTCTAAACTCAAGTACAAAAGTAGGGAAATCTAATCCAACAGATTTCAAACCTCAGTGTGCACAAGAATTATTTGGGAGCTTGTTAAAAATTCAAAGTCCAAGGTCCTGCCCTAAGGATTTGATATGGTAACTCTGATGCAGATGAATCACAAATCAAATACTACTAGACATGCTGCACTCTTTAGTCCCCTATGATGACCTTTGATGCTCATGACTCCAGGTTAACACCTATAGTCTCCAGGTTTAGACATTGCCACAAGGGTGCACATTGGCTTTATTTTGACATCTAAATCATTCTTAGTATACTTGTAGGCACACACACATTTTCAAGTATACAACTATTTATCAAAATAACTCATTGCTGGGACCTACAGATATACAACCATAGTCTCAGAGCTTTACAGAAATGAATTATCTTGAAATATAATTCCAAGTCATCCTTACATCACATCTGCTCATGGTCAATTTCTTTTATCAGGGGCCTGCCACACTAATGTTAATATTTTCTTCTTTTCCCAGTGATGTACACTTTATCTAAAATGTGTAAGAAGAGGATATATAAGTCACTGAAATCAACAAGTAAATACTGATACTACCATTAACAGCAATAACCACAAACATGTAGTTCATCTCACAATCTACTTTCAGAAAGATGAGAGCTTACTGTGTTTCATTAACCTAAAAGGATAATTGAAGAGATCACCAGTCAAGACAAGCAACTCTTTGTTTAAAATAAATCCTTTGCCACAAAGTTGATTTTAATTCATAGCGATCCTATACCAGTACCCCACTCTTACATGTGTCTGTTGTTCTTCTTCCTACTCATAACACCCTTACATAGGGTTTATAAGGAGCAGCTGGTGGTTTGAACTGCTGACCCAGTGTTACAGCACCACACCAGGAGTCTTTATACATGTCTACAAGTGCATATATCTATATGCAATGTTAATGCCTTCCTATTAGAAATTAAAATTATTTAAGCAAGGAGTTAATAGTAGCTTTAAAATATGTGCTATATCCCCTTTTCTCCTTTTGTCAATATTTATTTTTCTCAAAAGATTTTTTTTTGTTTTGTTTTGTTTTGTTTTATTATGATTTGCAGAAACTATAAACTGTGCAAGGTACCCCCTACGATTAAGGTTTTTATTTGACTTCAAATTATTGGCAGACCTTTCATTGCTAGGGATTATGAGAGAGCAAGGAAGTTAGAGCAATGTTTTATTATGCTTTGTAGCCTATAAATACCCTACTGATGTTATAATAGATGCTTTGTATAGGTTCCAACTCATAGAGATCTTATGTATAACAGATGGAACTCTGCTTGGTCTTGTACCATCCTCAGAATCATTGCTATGATTTAACCTAGTGCTGAAGACACTGTGTCAATCCATCTTTTTGAATGTCTTGTTTTTACGGACCCTTTACTTTAACCAGCATGATGACGTTCACAGGTACTAGTCCTTCCTAATAACATGTCCAAATTGTGTGAGATGAAGTATTGCCATTCTCAGTTATCAGGAGCATTTTGGCAGTATATCTTTCAAGAGAAATGTATTTATTCTTCTTTCATGCCATGGCATATTCAATATACTTTGTTGATATCATAATTCAAATGAGTCAATTATTTTTGATATCCCTTATTGCATAACATTCAAATGCATGTGAGATTATAAAATATATCATGGCTTGGTTAAAGCATACTTTAGTCCTTAAAGTGACATCTTTGCTTTTTAATATTTTGAAGAGTTTTAGGCGTTTTTTTTTTCCCAGCAAATTTGCCCAAATGCAATATGTTGTTTCATTTCTTTTTTTTTCTTTTCATGTTTTATTGTGAATTATATGATATTTTACATGGGAGAACTTTAGTTTTACATTCATTCCACCATATATCGTTTCATTGCCATGGTTCCAATCCCCTCCATGCATCATCAACCAATGGAAGCGTATACTCTATAAACCCTCCCCCTACTCTCCCCCACCACCCATTCTTCAGTACACATTCCCTCTCCCTCTCTGGATCCAAAGTCCTCAGCTGCTTCATCACTCCACATCATCGTCTCTGCCTCCATATCTGGCCTTGTTGCTTCTCTGGGTAGGGTCCCGCTCTCGGCTCTTCTATGATGATGGTCCTAGAGACCTCAGCTCCTAGACTGGAGAGTTAATCACTCCCTTCCTTGCTACAAAATGTCTACCTTTACATTTCCAACCATCACAAGCAGTCCTGATAACGATTATTCACTATTGTATCACAAGTGACCCTTCTGCATTTCATTTCATCAGCTCTGCCTAGACAGATTGGATAGTACTCACTGGAGGTTCTGCCTTCCTCCATGCCCCCTAGCTCTAGGTTCCCTCTTGAAAGCTTGTAAGCCAGTCACTTCTTGACTCTGTA
>NW_006408920.1:638623-645660 GCF_000296735.1 Chrysochloris asiatica
GACTGACTAATTTCACTCAGCATAATGTCCTCAAGGTTCATCCATGTTATGCGGTGGCTTGCCGTTTCCTTGTTATTCCTCAAGGTAGCATAATATTCCATTGTGTGGATAATACAGATTTTTTAAAAGGCAGTTTTCAAAGTCTAGTGCAACAATTATGTTTTCAGTATGGAGAAAGATGAGACTTTCTCTTCCTGCAAAGATTTACAGCCTCAGAAAACCTATACAGTGTTGCTGTTAGTCAGAACTGGCTTTATGTCACTTAACAACAACAACAGCAATAATGAAGATCAGTTAATATGACTATTATTCAAATTAACACATGAATCCTTAATGCCAAAGAAGAAGAAACTGAAGATTTTTACTAACTTCTGCAGTCTGAAATTGGCCAAACATGAAATCAGGATGCAGTGATAACTACTATTAATTGAAATGCAAAAAATGGAAACTATAGTCTAGAAGATATGTATGATCCAGGAAATCATTTGATATTATTCTGTAAGACTAAGGACTTACTTACTGAAAATGCCTTTCTTCAACAACATAAATTTGGACCTCACAAATATAACTCACAGGATTTAAATTCTGTGAGAAAGAGAAATTTAGAAAGAGAGCATTTATAAGTTTAATATCATCCATCAGAACAAAGGTAGGGATCAAATGTGAAACAGACCATCAACTGCTCATATGCAAGTTCAGGTTGATGCTGAGGAAAATTCAACCAAGTCCACTAAATCCAAAATACAATGTTGTGTGTACCCCATGTAAATTATATTATATAAAATCATATTAAGAGTCCATTTTATGCATTGTACATTAATGACTAAAAACCAGATCAGTTTAAATTTGACATCAAGGACATCATAAATGAAGAAAACAAAACAAAACAAAAGTCATTCAAAAGATAGCAAAAAAAAAAAAAAAAAAAAAAAAAAAAAAAACAAAAAACCAAGAAAAAATATTAGATCAACATGGATGTCAGGAGAGTCTTTGAAATTTGTTCCTGAATATACAGAAGTTAGATCAAATGGAAGAATGGGATATGTAGAAGTTAGATCAAATGGAAGAATGATGAAGTAGACAGATGGACAGAAGATTTAAAAGGAATTTTGAAATGAAGCATAGTATTGTAACAAAATATGCAAATACCTGGAGTAAGAAAACCAAATAGGAAGAACACACTCTGCATTTCTGAAGTTGCAATAATAGAAGAAAAAAATCTGATCCTTGAGTTGTAGAATTGCAGAATGTTATATGCAAAATCAACTCCATGGCACATAACAACCACCACCACCACCATATGCAAAATATTGAATAATGAAAGAAATAATTAGTCCATGGCCAACCATTAGAAAGGCAGCGTGCAATCAAGAACCAATGGTATTGATTGAAAAAGTCTAAGTTGCACTGAAAGCATTAGAGAAAAACATAGTTTCAGGAATTAGTGGAATACCAGTAGAGATGCTTGAATAAGCATAATCTTTAAATTCACGCATCTAGACCAAGATATTTTAAAGACAGTTAATGGCCACATGATTGGAAGATATTCATACCTGTTTCCCCTTCAAAGACAGTAGATCCAGGAAAATGTGGACATTATTGCAGTGCTGAAGTATAAGTACTGGAATGCTAACTACAAGGTCAACAGAACAAACCCACCAGCAGCTCCACTGGAGAAAGATGGTTTCTGCTCCTGTAAAAAATGTATAGCTTCAAACTTCTGGTTTGAAGCAAGATAAGCAGAGGGGCTCAGCAAACTCTCTTCATCGAAGGCATTGAAAAAACAGGAAACACACTTTGCTGGGACAGTCCCCAAGCTTTAAATTTAATATAAAGGAGAGGGGGATAGTTTCAGGGGCCTACCAGAGGAGAAATCTTAGGGGCAATAGTAAAGAAAGCAACTTTTCAGTTAGAGATTGAAGGTCTGCCACGCTAGTGGAGGTTGGAGGGTGGCGCCACATGAGTCAGCTATAGTATGAAAACTACCCAGCAGCTTCTGGAAAAAGAGTTATGAAGGTTTTTTGCTTTTTGTATTTTTTCTTTTTCTTCCACATTGTCAAACCCTCTCTGCCCAGTCTGGGTGTCTCAATGCAGGTAGGAGTGCAACACTTAAAGAATCCAGTATTGTACCTAGAGGGTACAACTGACACTATGGCCCTTTGCAGAGAGAGGATCTTCCCATTGCACATAGAGGAAGTCGCTGAAAGTTCCAGGTGGCACCAGAGGCTAATTCTCTGGCAGGGTCTTATGTCATCTGACTTTTGTATTTAGCCATGAATTTGGCACTCCTACTTGGGTGAGAGTTTTTATTCTTGACATAGCTAACAAGGGACAGCAGCTCTGGTCATACAGCCAAACTGCATTTGCACCCTGTAAAAACATCAACATAAAAGGCAAGAACCAACTCTAGTTACTAGAACAGTGTATAAAACCAACATCTTTTAAAAACACACTGAAAAGGGCAGCAAATATGGTCACAGGACAGAGATCCCATCTCAGAGACCGGACTGGACCTTAGAGATAAAATGGTGTGAACAATTTTTCATCTGCCCATTTCCCTTTCTCTGTCTGAGCACCACCACTTAGGTGACTAGAGAGAGTGCCTGGGAGAGCGGACACTCCTCCCACCCTCAGAGGGTTCTAATGTGCATGTGCATGAATCTGCTCAACTGTGAACTCTCTCCCACTTGGTTAAAAAACCTGGACTATCTTGATACAGTTTTTGTTTTTTTGCTTCCATTTAAAGTAGAGTGGGCTCTTTCTATCCCTATGCTACCCAAGAAGGGACAGCAATTATGGTCATATAGGCAAGTTACAATCACACCCTATATAATTCCACCATTCAAGCAAGAGCCAATAACAGTTGCTATACACGAGACAGACAGCCAAAACCTACCACAGTTACTCTGAGTTGAGTAATAAGAAAATTAAAAAGGGAAGCCCATCTCCTGATTACATCTATCTGGAGGCAATAAGAAAGCAAACTAGTACATCAGTAGACATTCATCTAATAAAAATCACACCTAATTATTAAAGATGCCCAAGAAATAATGGATCATATTGGCACATGTTCTGTAACTGAGACAGATGAGCTGGAGATAGACTTTGACCTCACACTGGAAGGAGGGCATGCTTTGGAACTTCCTGAGAAGGAATTTGGGAAAATGATATTAAGACAGAGCCAAAAGCTGTACAGATTGGTTAAGAAAAATGAAGAAGAAGTCAGGAAAGCACTGCAGGAATAATCAAATAAGATATATATAGCATTGGAAACAATTCAAAACATGCAAAAGAGATCCAAAATATTATTTATTAACAATAATATATCAGAAATAGACAATATATTGAAAGTACAAAGGAGTAGAACTGAAGGACCAGATGGTTTGAAGACAACTCTGTCAATACTGGTAATATAAAAGAACAACAAGAAATAAAGGATTAAAAAATCTGAAGAAAGTCTAAGATTCATGTTGGGAAAAGCACACAAGTCCACAGAGAAGATAATTGAAAAGCTGCTAGAAGAAAATTTCCCTAACATCCTGAAAAATGGAAAGATAAGCATTCAAGAAGCTGAATGAAACTCATGAAGGGTAAACCCCAAAAGAAAATCACCAAAATATATCATAATCAAGCTCTCCAAAATCAAAACAAAGAGAAAATCATGAAAGAAGCTAGGGAAAAGAGAAGTGTTACTTAAAAAGACAAGCAAATCAGATTAAGCTCTATTCTCTTAGCAGAAACAATGCAGGCAAGAAGGCAATGGGAGACATATATTGAACACTGAAATACAGAAAATGGCCAATCAAGAATTTTCTACCCAGGAGAGCTGCCAATCAAATACGACAGTGTAATAAAAACATTCCTGGATAAACATAAGCTAAGGTATTTTACCAAAGGCAACCCAGAACTTCAAAATATCCTAAAGGAAGTTCTTTGGACTTTGTACCAACAAGAACAGACAACAACCAGAGATTGATGTACATGGAAGCACCACCAGGAACTCAACCAACAAAGGGAAAAGTCCAGAACAGAACAAAACTGTAAGAAGGATTTCAGAAGATCTAGGAGGTCAGTCAATGGTCAAAACAATTACAATGTGAAAGAAAGTAAAAACACAGAAACAGAGATACAGATGGTGAGGAGGTCAAGTAGATTGCAGGATAAAATAGACTATGTTAAGTGGAGGGGAAAGTTAATAGACTATAGATTAACCTCAAAGAAAATTAATATTCTACATCATGCAAACACAATAAAAATCCAAGAGGAACATGGAAACACAAAAACTATGAAGAAACTGATAAGAAAAAACACAAAAAACATGAACTCAGAACAGGAAGTCATGCCGAACAAAGAACTCAGGAACACCACAAAAAAAAAACATAATGACAGCAATTAACTCATACCTATTGATAATTACACTGACTGTTAACAGATTAAATGCACCAGTTAAGACACAGAGAGTGGCAGTATGGATAAGAAAACAGGATCCTTCAATATACTGTCTTCAAGAGACACACTTAGCACCCACAGTTAAAGGATGGAGAAAGGTAAATATACCAAGCCAATTGCAGTAAAAAACGAGCAGATAAAATAAACTTTAAAGCGAAACCAGCATAATAGATAAGGATTGACACCATCTCGTGATTAAAGGGTCAATTGAGCAAGATGACATGACCATAATAAATATCTATGCTACCAATGGAAAAGCTGCAAAATATATAAAGCAAACTCTAATAGATTTGAAGAAAGAAATGGACAAATCTACAATAATATGGGAGATTTTAATATGCCACTAATGAAAAAGTTTACAACAACCAGAAAGAAACTCGACAAAAACATAGAGGAACTAAACAGCACAATCATCCCACATGACCACATAGATGTGTACAGAGCATTCAACCCAACAGTAAGCAGAACAATACACATTATTTTCCAGTACATATGGAACATTCTACAGAGTAGACCATGTATTAGACCACCAATCAAGCCTCCATAAATTTACAAACATCAAAATATTACAAAGAATCTTCTTAAACCACACTTCTATAAAATTATAAATCAAAAATAGGAAAATCAAAGAAATAAAATCAAATGCATGGAAACTGAATAACACTCTGCTTAAATGCTACTGGGCAGTAGAAGAAATTAAACTTAAATTCACAAAGCTCCTAGAAACAAATGAGAATGAAAACACAACATACCAAAATCTTTGGGACATGGCAAAAGCAGTAGAGAGGACAATTTATTGCAGTAAATTCCCACATCCAAAAAGAAAAAGAAACAAAATTGATTCATTAACACAAGACCTCCAACAACTACAAACAAACTAGCAGAGCAAACCTATATTCATAAGAAGCAAAGGCATAATAAAGATTAGAGCAGAAATAAACGAGATAGAAAACAGAAAAATTATGGAAATAATCAACAGGACAAGAAGCTGGTTCATCGAAAGGATTAATAAAATTGACAAACCATTGGCAAACTTAAAAGAAATGAAGGAAAAGACACAAATAACACACATAAGAAACCACATGGGTGATGTCACCCAATAGAAATAAATAGGATAACAACAGAATATTATGAAGAATTCTATTCAATAAATTTGAAAATCTAGAGGAGATGTATTCATTTTTAGAAAATCATGACCTCCCTAAACTTACACAGAATGAAGTAGAAAACTTGAAAAAAACCTAGAACAAAGAAAGAAACAGACCAGGTCATCAAAAAAAAAAAAAAAAAAACCCAACCAAAAAAAGTCCTGGTCCAGATGGCTTCAATGGTGAGTTTTTATCACACATTCAGGGAAAAGCTGTCACCAATTCTACTTAAATTATTCCAGAATATAGAAAAGGTAGGAAACTTCAAAATATAATCTATGAAGCAAGCATAACCCTCATACTAAAACAAGGGAAGGACATCACAAAGAAAAAAATTATATACCAATATCCCTCATGAACACAGATGCAAAAATTCTGTCCACAAAATCCTAGCAAAGAGAACTCAACAACATATCAAAAAATAATTTATCATGACAAAGTGGAATTCTTATCAAGATGCAAGCAGGGCTCAATATTAGAAAAACAATCAGTATAATCCACCATATAAATAAATTAAAGGAAAAGAATCACATGATCATATTGATCAATAGAGAAAAGGCATTTTACAAAATCCAAAACCCATTCCTGATAAAGGCACTCAGCAATGTAGGAACTGAAGGGAAACTCCTCAGTATAATAAAGAGCATATATACAAAACTAACAACCAACATCACTCTCAATGGAGAGAAACTGAAAGATTTCCCTTTGAGAATAGAAACTAGACAAGACAAGGATGCCTTTTGTCACTACTCCTATTCAATATTGTGTTGGAAGCCTTAGCCAGAGCTATAAGAAAGGCAGGAAAATTAAAAGCATCCAAATTGGCAAAGAGGAAGTAAAACTCTCTATTTGCAGACGATATGATCTTATACATAGCAAACTCTCAGTCAAAAAACTACCTGACATCATTGGAAGATTCAGCAAAGTGGCAGGGTACAAGATCAACATACAAAAGTCAGTTGGATTCCTCTATACTAATATTGACAATGTTGAAAAAGACATCAGGAAAGCAATACCATTTACAATAGTGACCCAAAGGATGAAATATTTAAGAATAAATGTAACCCCAGAAACAAAAGATCTATACAAAGCAACTACAAAATACTACTACAAAAAACCAAAAGAGTCATACAAAAATGGAAGAACATACAATACCCCTGGATGTTGTTGTTGTTGTCAGGTGCCAATGTTCATAGCAGCACTATTCACAATATCAAAAAGATGCAGACAGCCTAAATGCCCATCAGCGGAAGAATGGTTAAACAAGCTTTGATACATACACACAATGGGATATTATGCTACCTTGAAGAATAACAAGGAAGCTGTAAGGCACCACTTGATGTGTATGAACCTTGAGGACATTTTGCTAAGTGAAATTGTTGTTGTTGTCAGGTGCCATCGATTCAGAACCAACGCATAGTGACCCCATGCACAGTAGAA
>NW_006408920.1:646990-661325 GCF_000296735.1 Chrysochloris asiatica
TTCAATGCACTTTGGACTTCCTCCCTGAGTATCATTGGCTCTTGTTCATATGGTACCTCTTGAAATGGTTGAACATTAACCATTTCCTTTTGATATAATGATTCTGTGTATTCCTTCCAACAAATCAGTTGTTCAAACAGAAAAACAAACAGGGAATCCTATGTGGTTTAAAATCAGGAGTGTGTGTCAGAGTTGTTTTCTTTCACCATACATATCAAATACATATGTTGAGCATGTAATCTGAGAAGGTAAACATTTTGAAGAAGAATGTGGCATCAAAATTGGGAGAAGATTCATTAATAACTTGCAATCTGCAGATGTTAACCACCTTGCTTCATAAAAGTGAAGAGGACTTTAAGCATTTACTAATGGCGATTAAAGTTTAAGCATAAAGGAAAACAAACATCCCACCATTCTACCAATAAATCACAACATGACAAACCAAAAATATTGACTTTATGAATAACTTCATTTTATTTGTGTCCAGCATTTAAGAAATCTAATAACATATTGCATGTGGCAAATCTGCAAAAGACCTCTTTAAAGTGTTAAAAAACAAAAGATGTCACTTTGAGAAATAGGGAGTGCCTGACCTAAGCCATGGTATTTTCAATGTCTTATATGCATGCACATGCTGAACAATGAATAGGAAGATAAAAAAAGAATCAATGTGTTTGAATTATGGTGTTGGTGAATAATATTGAACATATCATGGACTTCCAGAAAAACAAATCTTTCTTGGAAAAAGTATAGGCAGAGTAGAGTACTCCTTAGAAGTGAGGATGCTGAGTTTCCATCTCATATATTTTGAGTAGGTTATCAGGGGAGGGGATCAATCTCTGGAGAAGGACATATGCTTGGTAAATTAGTGGTTCAGCATAGAATAGAAAAACCCTTAGTGATATCAAATGAAATAGTATGCTGCAAGGGGATCACACATAACAATAATTTTGAGAATTGCACAAGACTTGTCAGCATTTCATTTTGTTGTACATACATTCACTATGAGTTGGAACCATTACGCCACCTAACAAAAACAAAAATCTATGCAAAGCTTTGCCATTTAAATTAATGTAAGTTGCATAAGATATAATTTAGCAACTATAATGCTCATATTATTTTGTTGAAAAATAAAAAATTTACAGGCTTATCCCTAAAACACTAAATCTGTTGCTTTGTAGCTTAGATATGTAGTTTATCTCGAAATTTGTATGTGGATTTCTAAAATATTTTGGGTTTGTTGTCCTCAAAAGGAAAAAAAAAAGGTGAATCTTTTGGAGAACTGAAGAAATATAAGAGTATATTTGTGATTTATTCCTAAAATATAATTCAGTGCATCACTTCTTCTTTAGTAATTAAACAGGGTACTAAGTTTCTGGAAACATTTTTAAGGCAATTTCATAACAGTTTAATGATAAGCAATTAATTAAAAAGTTTGGCTTTTACATGCTAGAGATAATGTGTTATTTGTGTATATATCCCATGGCTCCCATTTACCGAAAGGTATGTTGTTTAAGGGCTCAGAGTTACTTTCACAGAAAAAAAAAAAAATCATTCTAAAACCATAGTACAATGTTTCTTTTAAAGAAAGCACTTTTATTAGTGTCTAAAATAGCTTCTTAAGATTTATATAGAACTTATAAAAAATATATGGCTTTCAAACATCAATTGAATCATGATCTTCTCTTTTGTCCTTGAGGAGTTATTCCACCTCAGTATAATAGTTGTGATCTTAAGAATGTGATAAAAATATACATAAAGTTCTTTACTCAGTACTAGTCATATATTTTATTATTTGCACTGTTCACACATTCTACTCTCTAGACAGAAAAGGAGGAAATGACAAAAATGAATTTCAGAAGAGAATTTGAATCTTGCTCTTCAATGTACATAAACTAAAATGACATAAAAAATGACATAAAAGAACAGAACAGAAAATTTCAAATGGTGGCTTCAGAAGACAAGGTAAAATGGTATTTTGAAATGCACAAGGAACTGGAGTAAGAAAAACAAAAGAGAAGAACACACTGGGCACTTCTCAACCAGAAAGAAATGTAGAAAATATTTGTTTCTTGAGCTGTAATATTGAAGGATGTCATAGGGAAAATATAGAATGATGCAAGAGATATCAAGAGAAGATAAAAGGATTACACAGTCACTGTACCAAAAAAAATTGGTTTATGCTCAACTGTTTCAGATGGTAGCATACAATTGAGAATTAATGGTATGGAAGTATTGGAGAAAAATAAATCTCCAGGAATTGATGGAGTACCAAGTGAAATTTTCAAACAAATGGGTTCAGTGTTGGAGGTATTTATGCATCTAAGCCAAAATTTGGAAGACAGGCAACTTACCAGAAGATCTCCATATCTGCACCCATTAAAAAAAGATGATCTAACAGAATCCATGAGTTACCCCAAAATATCATTAATATCATATACAGGAAAATTTTGTAGAAGATAATTCAAATGGCAATTGTAGAAGATAATTGTAGAAGATAATTCAAACGGTAAATCACTGGGGATGATAGAAACTCAAGCCAAATTCCAAAGAAGACATGATAAAAGAGATATTGTTGCTGACATCATAAATTCTTTAGCTGAAAGCAGAGAATGCTAAGAGTACTTTTACTTGTGTATATTTGATTGTGGATTCTAACAAACTATAGATACCATTGTGAAGAATGAGGGTTTCAGAACAGTTATTGGTGTACATGCAGAATCTGCCCATAAATCAAAAGGCAGTCTGTGAATATTGCATTGTCTCAACCAGATAAAGTGTACATCAGAGTTTTATTCTTTCATGATATTTATACAATCTCTATGCTGAGCAGATAACCAAAGAAGTTGGACTGTATGAGAACAGTTAGTATTGGAGATCGAATAATATCAACCTGTGATATGCAAATGACACACTATTGCCTACTGAGAGTGAAGAAGAGTTAAAGCACTTACTAATGAAATACAAGCCTTCACTATGGATTATAACTAAACAAAAGGAAAACAAAAATCCTCCCAACTAAATCAATAAGCAACATCATTACAAATGAGGAAAAGATTGTAGTTGTTAAGAATTTTCTTTTACTTGGATTCACAACCAATGCCCCTGGAAACATCGGTCAAAAATCAAGTGATATATTGCATGGGCCAAATTTGCAGCAAAGTGTTCTTTAAAGTGTTAAGGAGCCAACATGCCACTTTGAGTACCAAGGTGTGCCTGATCCAAGTTATGATATTTACAATCATCTCAACTCATGTGAAAACTGGACAATAAATAAGAGAGACTGAGAAGAATTCAAATCTTTGAATTTTGGTGTTGGTGAAACATATTGACTATACCATGGACTTCCAAAAG
Source organism: Chrysochloris asiatica (assembly GCF_000296735.1). Taxonomy (NCBI): domain Eukaryota; kingdom Metazoa; phylum Chordata; class Mammalia; order Afrosoricida; family Chrysochloridae; genus Chrysochloris; species Chrysochloris asiatica. The sequence continues at coordinate 650,345 of NW_006408920.1, forward strand.
AACCACAACTTCTGCCTTGGAATACATATAGCCATAATGCTACTTAGATGCTAGCATGATGAGATGTTGTTCCACCTATTTTGGTCATGTTATTAGGAGGGACCAGGCCCTGGATTAACAGTATTCTGACTTAGTAAAGTGTAAAAGCAGAAGTTCCTCAATGAAATGAATTGGCACCATGACTGCAACAATGGCCTCAAGCACAACAATGCTTGTGAGGATGAGGATGAGGTAGTATTGGGTAGCATTTTATTCTGTCATACATTGTGTTGCTTTGAGTCAAAACACTCAGTGGTACCTAACAACAACCCATTCTAGAATTATTTCTGGACCATGAAATTCTCATTTTTTTTCTGAAGAATGTTTATATCTCAAAAACATGTAGGGAAGTCTATATACAGAAATTTATTATGAAATATTACAGAGTGAAAAAGTAAAAAACAAAATCTTTATAAGAAGAAGCATCAATTCTGTCTATGAATAAAGCAGTAAAAGTGAAATAAATACGGTGTTTTGTTAGCTGACATGTTTTCTGCTGTTGTTTTTGTTCAGTGTCGCAGAGTCAACTCATAACAACACTGTGTAGGATTTCCTAAGTGATGCTGGTAGGTTTGAACAGCTGATCCTTTGGATAGCAGTTCAGTGCTTATCCTACATCAGTATACTAGGACGCCAATTGACATGTTGATAGTAGTCACAGTGGTGGTGTGCATATGGTTGGTAATGGTGGTGGTAGTGGTAGAGTCAGTTCCAACTCACAGCGACCCAGCATAGGGTTTCCAAGTCTGTAAATCTTTACAGGCTCAGAAAACCTCATCTTTCTCTAGTGCAACAGTTGGTATTTTTGAACTTCTGACTTTGAGGTGATCAGTCCAACTTATAACCACTATGTTACCAGAGCTTGTAACTGACATGTTAGATATTGTAAATTTGAGTTTATTCCTTTTTAAAGTTACATTTAATAATTGGGGTAGGAACAGATTTAAACCACCCAAGAAATATGACATTATACTCTCTAAGAACAGGAATTAAAAATACAGGATGGGCCCGTCTGTCTGTCAGTCCTTCAGTCTACCCCCAGCATGAGTGGCTTGTGCATCTACAGCACATCGGTCACTGGTTCCCGCGAAATCAAGTCCCAGCAGAGTGAGGTGACTCGAATTCTGGATGAGAAACACATCCAGTACCAGCTAATGGTCATCTCCCAGGAAGAGATGCGAGCCTTGGCGGGCAACCCCAAGGCCACCCCACCCTAGATTGTCAACGGGGACCAGTACTGTGGGGACTATGAGCTCTTTGTGGAGGCTGTTGAGCAAAACACACTTCAGGAGTTTCTGAAGCTGGCCTGAGCCAAGCCTACCCACTGGACTTCATCACCACGGTCCATCCCCCAGCCCTCACTCGCCATGAAGGACCTTGTGACCAATTCACTGTCATTCCTAGCCTCCTGACCTTGGAGCCTCTTCTCCCCTCTCTAACTGTAGCCCCCTCTCCTCCAATCAAAGAAGACATTTCTCACCCTCTAGTCTTAGGCAGCAGCTCCAGTGCTGGCTATCCCAGCCAGACCTTGAGACTGCCCCCTGCCTGGTACAGACTGATGCACACCTCTGTTGGTGTCATCAGCCAGGGTTCTGCCAAAGGCCCCACAGTCCAACATAGGAACACCCAGTGACAATTTAATGTTTCATTCCAGTGTGTGTGTGGGCGGGGGGGCAGGGGGGATACAGGATGGATCAACTAGATATCCAGTCAAACTTGAGAAGAGTTTTCCATTTGTCAATTATGTTTCTTTTCCTGTCTCCTAAATTGAAATGTGAGAGCCCACGAGAAAATCCATACCTCCATTTGTTAGGAAACACTGGGTTAAAAAATTATTTTACCTGTCAAATATGATAAGCATCATGAGATTAAAAAACATTTCCTTGAAGTATAATGAGGAAAGATAAAGCAATATGAAATACAGAAAAAGACAAAAGAAAGCAAGTTGGTATTAAATGGAGACAGAATTGTTATTTTTAGGTGCCATCAAGTTGATTCAGACTAATAGTGACCATGTGAACAACAAAATGAAACTCTATCAGGTCCTCCAAAAATCCTCACAATTGTTTTCTTGTGACCATTGCTGCTGACACTGTGTCAATACATCTCATTGGGGATCTTCTTCTCCTTCACCGACTCTCCACTTTACCATGATTAATGTTCTTTTCCAGGCAACATATCCAAAATACAGAGATGAAATCTTGCCATCCTGGCTAGTAAGGAGCATTCTGGTTGAATTCCTTTGGACACAGATTTATTTGTTTTTCTGGCAGTGCATGGTGCTTCTGCTACATGCAATTGAGTTGGTTCCTACTCATGGCAATCATATATAGGGTTTCCTAAACTATAAATCTTTAATGAAACAGAAAGCCTTATCTTTTTCATGATAAGAAATTGGTAGTTATCAGATCAGTGTGTAACCCACTTTGTACTTTTAATATTTTCCAACACAATAATTCAAATGCATCAATTCTTCTAAACTCTGTCTTATTCATTGTTCAACTTTCACTATTGAAAATACCATGAATTGGGTGAAGCATACCTTTGTCCTAAAACTGACATTTTGTTCTTGAAGACTTTAAAGAGATTTTGTGCAGATTTGCCTAATGTAATACGTCATTTAATTTCTTGACTGCTGCTTCCATGAGTGTTAATTGAGGATCCAAGTAAAATGAAGTCATTGACAGCTTTAATCTTTTCTCCATTTATCATGATGTTATTTATTGGTTAATTTGTGAGGATTTGTGCTTTCTTTACATCGAGGTTCAATCTACACTGAAGGTTGTAGTCTTTGATCTGCATAGGTATTTTAAGTCCTCTTTGTTTCAGCTAGCAAGGTTGTGTCATCTATATATCTCAGATTGTTAATGAGACTTCCTCCAATTCTGATTTTAAATCAGTCAATATCCCATTGTTTTGTCTTAACAACTGTTTCTTGGTCTTATGTACAGTTTCCTCATGAGCACAGTTGAGTATTCTAGAAAATCCATTCATTGCAATGATACCAATAGTTTGTCATGATCTTCACAGTCAAATGCTTTTGCATAGTTAATGAAATACATGTGAATTTTCTAATATTCTCTACTTTCAGCTAAGATCCATTTTACATCACCAATGATAGGCCTCATTCCGTATTTTCATCTGAATCTAACTTGAATTTCTGGCAGTTCCCTGTTGATGTACTGCTGAAAACATTTTTTAATTATCTTCAGGAAAATTTTACTTGCATGTGATATTAATGATATTGTTTATAATTTCCTCATTCAGTTGGGTCATCTGTCTTTTGAATGGCCATAAATATGGATCTCTTCCTACTGGTGGTCCAAATTTCTGGATGTAGATAAGTAAGCACCTCCAGTGTTACAACTGCTTGTTGAAAGGTTTCAATTTGTATTCCATCAAGTCATATAAATACTTGATTTTCACCAATGCCATCAGTGCAGCTTGGACTTCTTCCATCAGTAACATTGGTGCTTGATTGTATACTACCACAGTTCTCTCTGGTATGATGGCTTTGAGAATCCTTCTATCTTCTTTTAAGGCTGTCTGCATCATTCAAAGTTTTGCCCATAGAATTCTTCAATATTGGAAGTTGAAGCTTGAATTCTTTCTTCAGTTCTTTCAGCATGAGAAATACTGAGCATGTTCTTACCTTTAGGTTTTCTAACTGCACATTTCATTATACTTTATTTTCTGAAGGTACCATTTGAAATTTTTTGTTCAGCTATTTTACCTCCTCGTTTTAATTTTTTTCCCTTTTGTTTTAGTTTCTCTACGTTCAGGACCATCTTTTATATTCTCTTCTGATGTACATTTTGACATTTTCACAATGTTAATTCTTCCTATCCAGGAATATGTTATATTTTTTTTTCTATTTTTTAAGTCACTTTTGGTTTCTTGTAGTCGTGTTTTGTAGTTTTCTTTGTAGAGGTCTTTTGTTTGGTTAGATTTATTTCTAAATATTTCATCCTTTGGGCAGCTATTGCTTTCTTTATTTCTTTTTCAACACTGTCATTATTAGTATAGAGGAATCCAACTGATTGCTGTATGTTGATCTTATACTCTACCACTTTGTTGAATCTTCCATGAGGTCTAGTAGTTTTTCTATTGAGTCTTTTCTATGTATAGGATCTTGTCATCTGAAAATAGAGTTATTTTTAAGTCTTTTTGGGGTGGGAGCTTTCTGTCTCCCACTACCCAAGAAGAGACAGCAAATGTGGTCATATAGTTAAGCTACAAGTATACCCTATAATATTCCACAATCTGGGCAGGAGCCAATAACAGCTACTACACATTACATAGACAGCCAACACTTGCTAAGATTACTCACAGTTGAATAATAAGAGACATGAAAAGGGAAGCCTATCTCAGTATCACATCAACCAGGAGGCACTCAGTAAGTTTAATAATATAGCAATATACTCTCATTTATTTATTAAAAACACATCTAACTATTGAAAATGTCTAAGAAACAACAAAAGATCTCTGCACATGTCCAGAAATAAAAGACACTAACTGAGACAAATGAGCTTGAGGTATTCCTAGGCTTCCCATTAGAAAGAGAGTAGGCTTTGGGACTGCCTGAGAAGGAAGTCAGGAGAGTAATACTGAGGTGCACCAAATGCTCCACAGAGGGGTGGAAGAAAATTAGGAAGAGGAAATGAAAGTGCTACTGGAACAATTAGATAAGATAGATATAGCATTGGAAACAATTCAAAACCTGCAAAAAGAGATCTAAACAATTAATAATTAAATATCAGAAATGGAAAATACACTAAAAGGACAAAGTAGTAGAATTGAAGAGCTAGAAGCCTAAACCAGCAGGCTGGAAGACAAATCTCTCAATACTGCTAATATAGAAGAGCAAGCAGTAAAAAAGGATTTAAAAATATGAAGAAAGTCCAAGATTCATGTTGGATAACATGGAGAGGAATATCTTAAGGATTATTGGCATTCTGGAATAGGAAGAATCACAGAAGTCCACAGAGAAGGTAGTTGAGGAGCTTCTGGGAGAAAATTATCCTAACATCTTGAATGATGAGAAGATAAGCATTCAAGAAGTGGAATGAACTCCAGGAAGGATAGACCCCAAAGAAAATCACCAAGACATTCATAAGGAAGCTCTCCAAAATTAAAGACAAGAAGAGAATCCTAAAAGCAGTGAAGGAAAAGAGAAGTTTTACTTACAAGGCAAGCAAATCAGATTACGCTCTGATTTCTCAGTAGAAACCACGCAGGCAAGAAGGCAATGGGGAAACATATATAAAACCTTGAACCAAAAAAAAAAAAAAATGCCAATCATCTATCCAGCAAAGTTGTCAATAAAATATGATGGTTCAATCAAAACATTCCAGGATAAACACTAAGAGACTTTGTCTAAGTACTTCAAAATATCATAAACTGAGTTCTTTGTACTGAAAACCAACAGGAACAGACAACAATCAGAGATTGACAGATGTGGCAACGCCACCCGTAACTCAGTTGACAGATAGAAGACTTCAGAACAGAACACAATTACAATGATTTAGAGGAACTGGGAGGTCAGTTAAAGATAAAAATAATTACAATTTCAAAGAAGGGAAAAATATAAGAACAGAGATCCAGGTGGTGAGGAGGTCAAGTAGATTGCAGGGTAAAACAGACTATCTTAAATGAAGTAAAATGTTAGTAGATTATATGATAGCCTCAAAGTAAATTAATACTTCACAGCATACTAAAAAAATGAAGATCCAAGAAGAACATGGAAACACTAAAACTATGAAGACACTGACAAGAAAGAGCACAAAAAACATGAATTCATCAGAGGAAGACATTCAGAATAAAGAGACCAACAGCACCAAACACATTAAAAAAAAAAAAACAAACATGAGAACAGCAATTAATTCATACCTATTGACAATTACACTGAATGTCAATGGATTAAATGCACCAGTTAAGAGACTGAAAGTAACTGAATGTGTAAGAAAACAAGACCCTTCAATATGCTGCCTGTAAGACATACAGCTTATATACAAAACAAAAACAGATTAAAATTTAAAGAATGGAAAAAAAAATACCAAGCTAATTGCAATAAAAAATGAGCATGAGTGGCAATACTAATCTCTGATAAAATAAACTTTAATGCAAAAACCAGCATAAGAGATAAAGAAGGGCACTATCTCATGATTGGGTCAATTGAACAAGATAACATAACCATGATAAGTATCTACACTCCCAATGGAAGATCACCAAAGCAAACCCTACTAGCTTTGCAGAGAGAAATAAACAAATCTACAAAAATAGTGGGAGATTTTATTATGTCACTTTAGATAGAATAACCAGAAAGAAACTTGACAAAGATACAGATAAAAATCCAACAACAATACAATCAAGCAACTTGACCTCATAGATGTGTACAGAGCATTCAATCCTACAACTGCACAATAGACATTTTTTTTTCCAGTAAACATGGGACATTCTCCAGACTAGACCATGTGTTAGGCCTCAAAGCAAGCCTCCATAAATTTACAAACATCAAAATACAACAAAGAATCTTCTCAAACCACAATGACATAAAATTAGTAATCAACAAAAGAAGATCAAGGAAATAAAATCAAATACATGGAAACTGAATAACACCATGCTTAAAAGCCTTTGCATAGTCATAAATCAGAGGTAGACATGTTTCTGGTATTTTCTGCACTCAGTCAAGATCTGCCTGACATCAGCAAGGATATCCCTCATTTCACAACCTCTTCCAGTTGAACCTCCAGAATTTCTCTGTCAAAGTATGGTTGTAGCCATTTTTGAATTATCTTCAGCAAAATTTTGCTTGCATGCATTATTAATGATATTGTTGGATGATTTCAGCAGTCCATTGTCCACCTTTCTTGGGTATGGTCTCAAATATAGATCTCTTCCAGTCAGTTGGCCAAGTAGTTCTCCTACACATTTCTTGGCATAGAAGAGTGAGTGCTTCTAGTGCTACAGCAGTTTATTGAAAGATTTCAATTTGTATTCCATCAATTCATGGAGGCTTGTTCTTTGCCAATGCCTTCAATGCACCTTGGACGTCTTCCTTCAGGATCATTGACTCTTGATCATATGCTAACTCTTGTAATGGTTGAAAATCGGCCATTTATTTTTGGTATGGTGACACTATGTATTCATTCCATTTTCTTTTGGTGCATCAAATATTTTGCCAATGTTGTTATTGTTAGGTGCCATTGAGTTGATATTGACTCACAGCAACTCTATAAACAACAGAACGAAACATTGCCTGATACTGGGCCAACCTCACAATTGTTGCCACTCTTGAGCCCATTGATGTCGCCACTTTGCCAATCCATCTCTCTGGGGGTCTTCGTCTTCTTCTCTGAACCTCCAACTTACCAAACCTGATATTCTTCTCTGGTGACTGGTCCCTCCTGACAATATGTCTGAAGTATGAGAGTTGAAGTTTGGCCATCCAGGCCTCCAAGGAGCATTTTGACTGCACTTCTTCCAACACAGATCTCTTTGTTCTTTTAGCAGCCGATGGTACTGTCAATATTCTCCTCCAACACAATAACTCAAAAGCACCAATTCTTCTACGGTCTTCCTTATTCACTGTCCAGCTTTCGAATCCATATGAGGTTATTGAAAATACCATGGCTTGGGCCAGGCGCACCTTACTCTTTAAACTTATATCTTTGCTCTTGAAGTGATCTTGTGTAGAAGATTTGCCCAATGCAATATGTCATTTGATTTCTTGAGCGCTACTTGCATGAGTATTAAAGGATGATCCAAGAAGAATGAAGTCCTTGAAAACTTCAAACTGTTCTCCATTAATAAGAATGTTGTTTATTGGTACAGTGGTGAGGATTTTTGTTTTCTTTACATTGAGATGTAATCCATACTTAAGCCTGTGCTCTTTGACCTTCATCAGTAAATATTTTTAGTCCTCTTCACTTTCAGCAAGCAAGGTTGTATCATCTGCATATCACAGGTGGTAAATGAAACTCCCTCTAATGCTGATGCCACATTTTTCTTCATAGAACCCAGATTCTAGCATTATTTGTTCAGTATACAGGTTGAATAAGTATGGTGAAAGAATGCATCCCTGTCACACACCATTCTTATTTTAAACCATTCAGTGTTCCCACGCTCTGTTTGAACAACTGCCTCTTGGTCCATGTACAGACTTCTCATGAGTACGATTAAGTGATAAGGAATACTCATACGTCGCAATATTGTACATAGCATGTCATGATTCACACAATAGAATGCCTTTTCAAAGTCAATAAAATACAGGTAAATATCTTTCTGGTATTTTCTGCTTTCATCCAAGATCCATTAACTGTGTTAATCCAGAGTAGACTCCTATATCAAATAATATTTATGGGGATCTATTTCAGTTTTTCTGAAGATACAATTGCAGTTATGAAAATATTTTATGACAGAAAATTTCTCTCATCCATTAATACAGCAGATTTCATATTGATGCACAAGAGAGCCTAACAGAGTTTAAATCAATTAAACAAATGCTTATTAATTATCTACTAGGACCAGGTAGTGTTTCATTCTGTTTTCCATGAGATTACTATGATTCAGAACCAACACAAAGGAGTTCAACAACAACAATCTACTATGAGTCAGTTATTTTTCCAAACAATAAAGAAGAGAAAGAGTGCCGCACAAGATAGACAAGGTCTCTGCACTCAAGCAATTTATATTTAGTAGATCTCATCTCTATCCAACTTCAAATTACCTTTCACAAATGCCTTGCCATTTTACTTCACTGAAATACAACTAGCCAGAATATCAATTGTTGGCACCAAGAGTTATAAAAGGAAACTTTGCAGTAACTGGTGCTATTGTGAAGGAAGGTGAGGGAAACATTTATAGAGTGTTACTCAAATAATTCAGAGGGAAATGTGAATTCTAGATTGAGGGAATATTACATAAGTATATAATGTATGATTTTTAAAATATTTGGAACATTATGGGAATGATGTCATTCACCAAATATTCTGAAACATCAAGATTATTTATTATTCAAATGACATTTATTCCAACAAAAAGAAAGACACATTTGGAGAAAATATAGATATTAGTAGTTACTAACATTATTATTCAGAATTAAACCAAATTAATATTGACAGGAGTTAGTCTTGAACCCCGAGCTTCAGAAGAAGGGATAAAAAGGTGTACTGAGTGCTTACTAGGACAGGAAGTTGAACATATACAGCAAAAAATGGGACAGACTAGTGACCCATTCCTGCCAACCATATGTGTTATGATCATCTTAAACTTTTGTGAGTGGCTTCAGAATCAAGACACCTATTCTAATTGCAGAAACATAATGGCTTTCAGGGCAAGAAAGTAGTAAGTCCTACAGAGGCATGTTATTAACTGGTGGAGAAAATGATGTGAATTTTTTTTTGGTACCCAACATTACCCTGGTAACCTGAGGATTGCCTGTCCCCACACACATACACTCACAGTGAAGCTCCTGCTCTCCTGTTGGTAGGAGCCACATCAAAGGCAGCAGGAAGCTAGCAACACAAACACCAGTACTTGGAATCAGGTGTGGCCTACTCCAGACCTGTGGAACTAGTTCAGCTCAGCCTTGACTGCTCTCTGGCATGGAAATACACTGATTTCCCGACTGCTTTAGGGTCTTCACGATCTGTTTCTGGATAGGGTGTCAAGAACAGACAAGTAGCCCTACAAAAAAAAAAAAAAAAAGCAAAAACACCAACCTAAGAATCGTCTATCCAGCAAGATGGTGTGATCAAGACATTCGCCCAAAAAAAAAAAAAAAATCCATCTAGAGTTGAGAGTGTTACCATCTCCTTCCTTGCCCATCTATGACAGAAGGACCTTGACAGGCAGGAAACCCCAAAATTTTCTCCTTTCTGGGTCTTACACCTGCCCAGTTTTTTATTCCTTTCATTGTTTTTGTTGATTTATTCTTTCTTCCTCTTCATCCTGTCTTTACTCTACCTTGTTTTCTATTATCTTAATTTTCTCGTTTTTTGTTTTCCTCTCCTTTTCTCTTTTTGTTTTCTTTTTCTAGCAGCTTCCTGTTTTATTTTTCTTTACTAGTTTCTTTTTTTTGCTGTGTTTTTCTATTTTTCTCTTATGTATGTATTTTCTCTTTTTTGCCTCACTTGACAAGGGACAGCAACTGTTTTCTACAATTCCACCCACTGGAGAAGAGTCAATAGCATTTTTTATATGCCAGATCAACAACATCAGCTGAATGTATCATAAACTGAGTTGCATAAACAAGGAACAATGAACAGTGCAAAAACTTCCACCCTCTAGTCTCAATCATCAGAAGTTGGTGAATATCTAAGAATACAACAACATGCAATAATAAATGTAATACAGATATATCACCACCACAATGACTTCAAAGCATCAGACATTTTCTGTTCACATAAAGAAATAAGATAGAGTATGTCACACATGATACATCTTTTCCACTGGCTGATAGTTCTGGTCCAGTCAAAGGCAGAACTGGTTAAACTATTTCTGAAAAAAATCATTCCTTAAAAGTCTTATGGATCATAGTCTTATTATAACACACATGAGGTTGTTATGAGTTGCAGACAACTGTGGCTTCTTGTAAAGGAGTTTCTACTGGTGACTAATGCAAGAACATTATTAGTTGCTCAAACATAGAGAGTTTTTTTTTTTTTTCCCATCATTGTTGCTTTTAAGTTGTCCAAATGTTAAATAAACCCCAATAGTAGATGAAGGAGCAATTTATAGTCAATTATCAATCAATTAGTATAAGTATATTAAGGATTACTAGCAACTAACAGCAAAATAAGATACATATCTCTTACAAAAGTTGTTGTTGTTGTTGTTGTTGTCAGGTGCCATTGAGTTGGTACCGACTCATAGTGACCCCTTGCACAGCAGAACAAAACAATGTCCGATCCTGGGCCAACCCCACCATCGCTGCCACAGT
>NW_006408920.1:663440-667804 GCF_000296735.1 Chrysochloris asiatica
CCCAACCTTTGCATTCCAATCACCAGTAATGTGCAATACATTTTGATTGCATGTTTGTTTGATACAAAAGTAGACATGACAAAAATAGGACAGTAAAATAAAGTTGTGCAAAGCAGGGGCTAATAAATTTGAAAGAAAGTACTTAACAACTTGACTCATGGTTTATCATTTTCTCCTCTAGAGACATTCCTGACTCTTGATAAATGGTTATTTTATTGAAATATAATATAAGAAAAATAAGTTATTTTAAAATTTCTTGTTAAAATTAAAGGAAAAGTAAAATACCCACCAGTAACAGCCACAAAATGTTTTAAAATTTAAAGTATATAGTAAATATTGATAAGTGAATATGCTATTATGTTTATGAGTTTCTATATATTTACTTTTCTTTAATTAGCACTTATTTAATGCCTATTATATGCCAATTACTGGACTTAATAACAGAAATACAACAGTGAAAATCATACCTTCGCTCATAAAGCTTATGTCATAGTAGAGAAAGGGGAAAACACAATATATGTAATAAATAAGTAATATATTGTGCATATTATATTACAATGCAAAAGATATGAAATATAAAATGTAGTAGGTAAGCAAAATTTTTAGTTTACTCTGATGTGTCAACACTCCAAATCCAATACAGGGTTTGAACTCAGAAACCCTGTATAGGGTCATTATGAATCAGAAGTGACTGGATGGCACTTAACAACAATGCATATAGTAGTGAGGTTGCAGTCAAATCATGGGGTAGAGTTACAGGACCTGCTATAATATTTTCAAGATGATATTTTGGTGTCCTTCTACCTGCTGATTCTCTTTGTAGCCTGTGAATAATATTGAAACCTTTTATTTTATTCCTTTTATTTTATTCCAATGTTTTATTCAATAAAAACATTGAACTATAAGTTATATTTATTTTATTTTGTGGAATGTAATTGTTTAGGAAAAGTAATTTCCAATTCTACAATGAAAGAAAACCTTGGCCTTAAAGTTGATAATGCACTTGATGAGAAAGTCTATCCTAGGGAAGTTGATGCTCTCACATAACTCCCTTTTTAAGTGAAAATAGATAAATGTAATTTTTATTCACACACTGTAAATAATTGCACATAATGGATGCATCATTCTTCCTGTTTCTTACTTGTTTTCCTTTACTCTTGGGTTAAGATTGCTGAATTTTTAATGGTATTTACTGCTTTGTTACTTTGAGAGAAAGCAGAAGATCAATTGAGAATAAATTTTCTTTGATCTATATTTACTGTTGTAAGATTAAACTTTCAAGCAGTTGTCTTGAGTACTTTTGTATGTATTGAAATATATTAATTTATATTTTAGATGGAAATAATTGTCCTACTTATTTCTTTTCTCTTTTGGATAAAGTATCAGCTCTTTGGAAAAGATTTGTCTTTTTAGTAATGGACATCTAGATGTTTTATATATTCTAAAGTCATAAATCTTCTTTTTGACAGGAAAAAAAAAAAAAAAAAAAACTTATTAGAATAGTGCCTGTTATTTTAAGTACAAAAAAATCAAAAGTATTTTTTCTAGCTTATAAATTTTACTTAATGGTACTGTATGTTTTAGGTAAATAAATAACTAACAGTGTTCTAGTTCTTTTATTACTGTGATGAATAGAGACAGATATTAGATGGTTATAAAGAGATCACGGTTTATTAACTATATAAGCCCTCTGAAGGAATCTAACAGTTCTAAAAATTGAAAACTTAGAGTCACTTTCTTTCAATGAGCAATGATGAGGAACAATGCAAAACTGGGTCAAACATTTGTGACTAATAAAGAAATGACGTGAGTTGATTTTGGGTTTCATGTTACCCTTTAATAGCAACCAAATGGAAATACTAGCAGTATTCAATATGAATCAATATCTAAATAAAAGAACTAAAACCATAACACTCCGAGTAGAAATCATAGGGGTAATGTATCAGTCTTCAGTTTTTAACTATTAGATTCTTAATTATGACAAGGGGAGCCTAAGCAACAAAAGAAAAAAATAGATTATGTAATCTCATTAAACTAAAAACTTTTGTTCACTAGACTTTATCAATACTTATTGTATTTGGTAAGAGTTGTAAGAGATGTACATTTAAGACTATACATTTAACTTGCCAAGAAAAGTTATTTATACTATCAAAATTTTACTATTTGCACAAACTTAATTTACTACGTAATAAACTGATTAAGAAGCAAAACAAAACAAAAAAACACACAAAACTCACTGCCATCAATTTGGTTCTGATGCATAGTGACCTTGTGTAGGTTTCCAAGGTTGCAAGTCTTTTCAGAAGCAGAACTCTCATCTTTCTCCCATGGAGCACTGGTGGGTTTGAATAGTTAATTTTGTGGTTGACAGTCCAGTACTTCCCATTAGTAAGGTGCCTCCAAGACTCCTTAAAAAAAACATCACTAGCATGCATCAATGGACTCAAGTATGGCAACAGTAGTAAGGTTGGCTCAGGATCGGGCAGTGTTTCGTTCAGCTGTGCATAAGGTTGCTATGGGTCAGTACTGACTCTATGGCACCTAACAACAACAACAACAATCATACTTTACTTTTTGAATTGTGGAAAATTATGGTAACAAAATAGTCTGCTTATTCAACATTTTCACTTGTACAATTCAGTGACATTAACGAAACCATTGTTGTTGTTAGGTGTCTTCAAGTCAGTACCAACTCATGCTGACCATATGTATGCACAACAGAATGAAACACTGCCTGATCCTGGGCCAACACCACAATTGTTGCCACATTTGAGCCCATTGATGCTGCCACTTTGCAGTCCATCTCGTTGGGGGTCCTCCACTTTTTCTCTGGCCCTTCACCTTACCAAACACGATATCCTTCTTTAGTGACTGGTCCCTCCTGACAATATGTCTGAAGTATAAGAGATGAAGTTTGGCCATTTTGGCCTACAAGGAACACTCTGGCTACAATTCTTCCAAAACAAATCTGTTGGTTATTTTGGCAACCCATGGCACTTTCAATGTTCTCCTCCAACACCATAATTCAAAAGCATCAATTTTTCTATGGTTCTTCTACATCATTATCATTACCCATTTCAAAAAGTTCCAATCACCCTTAACAGAAGTATGGTATCCCTTAATCTGTGACCTCCTTTATCCTTCTACATCCTGCCTTATCCTGGTAACCACTGATAAACTTCAGTTTCTGTACATTCATTATTGTTATTGTTAGGTGCTGTCAATTGGTTCCAACTCATTGCAACCTTTCATAGGGTTTCCAAGGAGAAGCTAGTGGTTTGAACAGACGTTGCACTTCAAAAGATCTGTGGTCCAGTGCTTACCCTACATCAAGAATATATGATAACCGGGAAAACATCAATTCAAGTAATTAAACCCCTTTCGGACAAACCCCCCTCTAAGACTGAAACTCAAAGGTAACACATGAGTAGGTATGTAAGCTTGCTGGCCACCACATTGATCTATTGCTGAGTGGAAGAGGGGGGAATGTAGCAATGGAGAAATAGACTGAGATTAACCACATTCTATAGACTCCTGTTGACCTGGCGATGAGAGAGAGAAGAGGAAGGGCTGCTTGGTCCAAAGTGTGGTGAGACATGATGACACCTGAGCCCATGGACAAGGACATAGCCACAGAAGCCTATAGCCAAGAGTGAAACATCCAGCTGATATGAAGTGTGGGGAGATGTAGAAGAATACCCAAACTTTCAGATAGTACTCATTTGACCTAGTCTCAATGGCTTAATAATCAGAACTCAACTAGAGGAAGATAAAAAAGAAAACAATTTTTTTAAAAGGAAATGAGTGTAATTGCTACAATTTGATTAACTTGACCTATATTAATGGAGGTAGTATTCAAAATACCAGCAGTGAGAGGAGTCTTCACATTAAGCATCAATGCTATCCCCTCTGTATATGATGTAGATAGGGAAGGGCAACTTAGACATTGTCTACCTAAGATGAAGAGGTGGCAAAGGTACAAAGTGACTGGCCTACAAGTTTTCAAGAGGGAGTTTAGTTTAAGAGCATGTGGGGGCAAGAGTCATCTCTGAATAGTTTTCTTCTTGTCTGGATGGGTCTGATAAAAAGAGATTAGAATAAGATTCTTATGATTCAATAGTGAGCAATTGTTATCATGACTAATTGTGCCTTTCACAATTGTAAAGGTAGAAGTTTTGTTACAAACATGTTATTGTTATTGTTATGTACCCTGGAGTCAGTTCCGATGCATAGTGACCCTGTACAGGATTTCTGAGTCTGCAAATCTTTACGGGAGCAAAAAGCCTCATCTTTATCCTGTGGGACAGCTGGTAGTTTCGAACTGCTGACTGTGAGATTAGCAGCCTGATTTGTAACCACTATGC
>NW_006408920.1:670100-683840 GCF_000296735.1 Chrysochloris asiatica
AATTATAAAATCATAAACAAAAAAACAAGAAGAAAAAAGAGGCCAAGATATGTGGAGTTGGAATAGATGCAAAAGTAGATATATGGTCAATTTGTCCTGAAATGATAAGAATTCTACATCATACAAGATGTGAACATGAGTTGTAAACACAATCTTTTTGCAAGTCAACCTCCACTTCTGTAAATAAAGGAAATAATATCTATTACAGGTTATACACTGATTTCTGCTCATATATAAGTGAGACATATGGATATATACAATAATTGACCCTTAAGCCTCTGGGAGCCTTTTGTCCTCAAGAAGTGAGTTAAGGATATTTTCTTGTTTTATGTGACAAAATACTGAAAAACAGTTAATTCCATCTCTTCTCTATACTTCTAGCTACCATCAGGGATATTTTTATATATACACAGTAATACTAAAGTCATCATGATATCAGAAGTAAGGGAACAACAAATAAGGTACTGAAATGAAATAAAATTATGGCCCAAAGAACTGAAAGAAAATTATACTAAAAACAAGTAACAGTAAATAATATACATGATGTCAGAAAAATTAAAATTGGAAAGAGGTGTACATTATTATTTCTTTCACATTTAATTCATGATTTTAGAATGTTCAACAGAAAAACATACTTAGTTGTCCTCACAGTGGAATTCCACCTAGAATTTCAGTAATGAAAAAATTCTTCCAGATAATACAAAAGAAAAAGAGTAAACGCATCTTTACTTGCTTAAAGTAAACAAAGCAAACCCACAAAAGTTCAGTAGTTCCAACTCCTAATAACTCTATGTTAGAGTATAACTGCTCCAGAGAGTTTCTGAGACTGTAAGTTGAATAGGATGCTTTATCTTTGTCCCTCTCAGTGACAGATGTATTCAAACAGCCAGTTTTTTCCTATGGTAGCTCAAGCTTAACCCCTGCACAAACATGGCTTCTTATAAACTTGAGGTTATTGAGTCAAGTTTATGGCACAATTTTACACTAAAATTTGACACAGTAGTCTAAAAGTGCATTACAAAAAAGAACTAAAGTCTATTTGGAGTCCTGGTGTGGTGTTTCAGAAAAAGCACTGGACCAGAAGGTAGGTTTGAACCACAAGGTTGGTGGGTCAAACTCACCAGCAAATCCTCAGAAACCCTATAAAGTGTTGCTATGAGTAGGAACTGAATCAATGGCACTTACCAAAGAACAACAACAAAGTCTAGACAGTAACAAACATAAATGTACTAAACATGAAAGAAAATGAATACTGCAATTATTGATATCTAAAATAAATACCCATCACTTGAAATATTCATGTAAGAGATGAAACATTTTCTGAACATGCAAAATTTAATATACGAATTTAATCATAATAAAAGACAAAATGAGAAAATCATTTAAGTTTCTTAATAAGTACCAAAAATTTTTATAAAATTCAACATGTACTTTAAAAAATTCTAAGAAAATTCAGAATGAAAAATAGAGTGTTTTCTTAGTCTAAAATTGATTCTCCAGAAAAATTTTCAGCAAATAACATTAGTGATGTTGTTGTTAAGTGCTGTTGTTTTCTACTCATAGTGACACTGTATAGGATTTCCGTGGAGCGGCTGGTGAGTTTGAACTGCCAGCCTTGTGGTTCAAACCGACCTTGTGGTCCCATGCTTATCCTACAGTGCCACACCCAGGCTACAACCTTACTAATAGTTAACATTTGAATATTTTCACATAAATTTATATGTTTCTCATACATAGTGTTTAAATATTTTCTCAAAGATTTATGTAAGTTTCTTATATACAGTATTTAAATATTTCTTAAGAATGACACAGGATGTCTGCAATAATCATGTCTATTCAACTTGGATTTGAAGTCCTCTTCAATGCAGTGATTAAAAATAAAACAAAACCTAATTATGCCTACATGGTACAGTTATGTATTCATAATTTAATTTATAAATATCATTTTTGAACTATTAGTTAAGTTGATCAAGATTGATGCTATAAGGTTGGCTTACAAGTTTCGCTGCTAACTGAAAGAGCAGCAGTTCAAATCTCACAGCTGCTCTGCTGGAGAAAGACCAGACTTCCATAAAGATTTACAGTCTCAGAAACTATACAGGTCACTATGAGTCAAACTGATTCCACAACACATAATCACCACCACCATTATAAATTAGCAGCAAAAAAAAAAAAAAAATCAATGAAAAACATAATTGTGGTAGATAAATTGAACTATATTTAATTTTTTTCTGTCATCAAATCATCATTAAATGAGAAAATAAGATAGTGTTGACAAAGAATATCTGAAAACCATCTCAGGGGGACGGGCGGAGGAGTAGTTAATGTATTAAGGTAAATGACAAATATATAGAGAATACAACAGAAAAACTGCCCAAGAAATGATAGAATAGGCTCTTCATGATGAGACTGTTGAAATGACTAACAACCCAATAAAAAGATGTGAAACTAAGGATATGTAAATCAAACCAAAATGAGATACAACCACATAATCAACAGAATGCTAGGGATTTGAATAATATGAGCATTATAAGAATTGGTAATGATTTAGATCAAGAAGAAATCTCATTATGACCTTGGTGGGAATAGAAATTGATGGAAACAATTATAAACTTTTTTTGCACTATCCCTGAAATATAAATACATGTACAATCAATTCTACTTCTATGCATATACTCAATATAAATGGTAACAAATGGGTTTCAAGAGACATACACACAAATATTTGTTGTTGTAAGTGCCATTGAGTTGGATCCAACTCATAGTTATTCTGTATAGTGTTTTAGAGGAACAGCTGGTGTGTTAGAACTGCTGACCTTGTGATTAGCAGTTCAATACCATACTCCACAAGAATATTTAAATAATTATAATATGCATGTATCAATAATAATTTTTGAAAAAATTATACAAAAACTAATTATCTATCAAAAGTAGAATAGAAAATTAAATTGTGGTGCATTCATTAAAAATTTACAATATGTATGCATCAATAATAATTTTAGAATTAACTATATGCAAACCAAATATCAAAAGTAGAATAGAAAATTAAATTCTAGCATATTAATAAAAGAAAATATTATACAAAAATGAAGATGAGCCAACCTCTGATAATAATTATTCATAGCAAGCAAACAGAGTTCAGATGCATAAGTATACATGGAATATGGTTAATTGAAGTATATTTTAAAAATATGGAATAAACAAGACGATGTGACAAAGTTAAATTTGATACTGGTTGCATTTGGACAGCAGTACAAGAAGCTGGGTTATATGAAGAAAAACGTGGCATCTGGATTGGAGGAAGAGTCATAAACAACTTGTAATATTCAGATGATGCAACCTTGTTTGCTGAAAGTGAAGAGGCCTTTAAATACTTAATGATGAAGATCAAACCACAGCCTTAGGTATGGATTGAATCTCATTGTAAAGAAAACAAAAATACTCACCACTGGAGGAATAAACAACATTCTTATCAACGGAGAAAAGATTGATGTTGTCAAGGACTTCATTCTTCTTGGAGTGACTATCAACACTCATGGAAGCAGCATACAAGAAATCAAACTATGTATTGCATTAGGCAAATCTGCTGCACAAGACCTTTTTAAAGTGTTGAAAAGCAAAGATGTCAGCTTGAGGTGACTAAGGTACATCTGATCTAAGTCATGGTATTTTCAATAACCTCCTGTGCATGCGAAAGCTGGATAGTGAATAAGGAAGACGGTACAAGAATTGATGCTTTTGAGTTATGGTTTTGGAGGAGAATATTGAAAGTGCCATGGGCTGCCATAAAAACCCAACAGATCTGTGTTGGAAGAAGTGCAGCCAGAGTGCTCCTTGGAGGCCAGAATGGCCAAACTTCATCTCTTATACTTTGGACATATTGTCAGGAGGGACCAGTAACTAGAGAAGTATATCATGTTTGGTAAAGTGAATGGTCAGAGAAAAAGAGGGACCCTCAGCAAGATGGATTGGCAAAATGGCAACATCAGTGACCTCAAGCGTGGCAACAATTATGAGCTTGGCCCAGGACTGGGCAGTGTTAAGTTCTGTTATGCATATGGTCGCTATGAATCGGTACCAACTCGATGGCACCTAACAACAACAACAACAAATAAGTGAATATAAATGAGCAAAAATGCTATCTTCTTAGTTGCTATAAGTATTTCATGTCTTTAACAGTCCATAAAACAATCTACATAATTCATGGGATCCAGAGGATAATAAAAATGTAAGATGTTCTATTAAAAAATTACTACACATTTCAAAATGGACAGCAGAGCATTAAACCAAACTCCAGATGCTTCTAAGAGTATCTGTGTGTTAGTGGGTGGTGGTAGGGAATGGCACCCAGAAAGTTGACCTGCAATAACTCATTGAGATTTAAAGTATGTTTTCACCGCTTTTCTATATGTGTTCTTTATTTCACAAAAAATGTTAAATTTTTTTTAATGCTTGGGTAAATCAAACAAAACTGCTTGTAATGAAGGAAAGATATAGTAGAACTTTGTACTCTTAAGAACTGTATCTTTTTTGTATGATCAGATAGTTTTTATTTTACATTTTCTGTTAAATCCTATTATTTCAAAGATGAAATAAGTACAGAACTGCTATGAAATACTCATGTTGCCAAGTTTCTTGCAGGATATGGTTGGATATCTTCCTAGAAAATGGCCATGGAGAAAGCCCTACAGTAAAAACTTGGAATAAATAAGGAGCTGAATTTGCAACGGAGAGAGAAGTACAGAATGAGATCATATTAAATGTTTTCTTATTATTCATGCATTAACATAATTTTAATCAGTAACATTGCATTATATGTACCAGGGTAAGTTAAAAAAATAAATGCCGTAGAGTTCCAGTTCATGGAAGCATGGTTTTATTTAACAAAACAAAACAAAACAAAACATGTTTAACAGGTCCTTGAGATCAGTGGATGATTGCAGAAAAGTTACCTCAGTAACATCCCTGTTTTAGTCTAGTTAAATGGAGTCTGGTGTGGCACTGTGGGTTAATGCACTGGACTGCATGGTCTGTTTGAATTACAAGTCGGTGGTTCAAGTTCACCAGCCGCTTCTTGGAAACCGTATACAGAGTCACTATGAGTTGGAATCAACTCAATGGCACTTAACAACAACAATAAGTCTTATTAAAATGTCTTCTTAAAAATTTTTTTTTTTAAAAAGTCCAATCAAATAGTGGCTTCCAAGGGGATCTGGTGAGTCAGTTGAATTTAAAATTTAAGGAAGAGAACTCAATTTGGAATCTATAGTGATGCATTTTGGGGTTCCAAAATAATAATCTTGATAGATTTTCTCAAAGGACATAGAATGACAGAATGAACATGTAGACATATTAGTAAATTTTTAAATAAAATTGAAAATTGCATTGGTGAGAAAAAGGTCAGGAAAGTTGCACCCAGGAATCTTTTTTTTTTGTCCCCCATATCAAAATAATTCTTCAAGGGTGCCAAGGTTGTTCAAGGGAATTTCATTGGGAAAACTTAGTCCCTTCACCCTATAACCCTGATTTTGTCCTTTCAAATTTCTTTTTGTTCCCCCAAAACAAAAATATTTAAAAGGAAAAAATTTGAGTCCCTTAAAGCTGCCAAAATTTCCAGAGCACATATTCTTTAGGGGAAAATTAAGAAAGATGGAAACACCATCGTCCAATGTGTATACACCTAGATGTAGCATATGTGGAGAAACAATGGCTTCACAATAGAATTCTTTTGTTTAATAAAGGTTTCAATACTTTGGGACTTACCATCTTACATGTACATATAAGTAAAAGGTAATATATGCTAAGATTTTTTTGTATAATGCTAATGCAAATATATTTTCAAATCTCTACTTAAATGTGGAAATATAAAATAATGCTTTGATATATGACCTCCTTTTTAATATTTGCTAAAAACTTCTTGCAAAAAGTATCAGGTGTGTAGATCAGAGAAGTGATAATTAACAAGGTTTGTACTCTACTTAATCTCACACTTCTTTTGCATAAAATGAAGCTTTAGCTTTCTAAATTTATCCAAATGAGCATCAGACTTGGTTACAAGATGCAAAAAGAAAAATGCCATGAAGAAGTTGGTGAATTATATCATTTCACTGTTGAAATACACAGAAATATTATATGCCATTTAAGTTTTATTTTAAT
Organism: Chrysochloris asiatica; assembly: GCF_000296735.1. NCBI lineage: Eukaryota > Metazoa > Chordata > Mammalia > Afrosoricida > Chrysochloridae > Chrysochloris > Chrysochloris asiatica. The sequence goes on from NW_006408920.1 coordinate 676,257, forward strand.
TAATCTATTTCAGTACCAGATAGTTTGATTGGAGAAGCATCTGAATCTAATAAAGGTAAATATACTGCCCTATTTTCTTCCAAAAATACTGTTCATATACTAGAAACTCCATCACTTATCTATCATTTTGTCATACTGTGGTGGCTTGTGTGTTGCTGTAACTGTGGTAGCTATGCCATCTGTATTTTAAGTATCTGAAGAGTCACCCATGGTGGACAGGTTTCAGCTGACCTTGCAGGCCAAGACAGACAAAGAAGAATGAAAGACATACTGATTCTGAATTTTTCATCATTGAAAACCATGTACATAGTAATGAAGCACTGTCAGATAGCACCAGAATATTAAATATTGAAATATGATGAATAGCACCAGAATATTGTCAGGTATAGCACTGTGGGTTAATGCACTGGACTGCAAAGTCACTTTGAACCTCTAAGTCAGCAGTTCAAGCTCACCAGCTGCTCTTTGGAAACCCTATACAGGGTCACTCTGAGTTGAGACCAATTTGATGGCACTTTAACAACAACAACAGAGTTCTGGTGTGGCACTGTGGGTTAATGTGCCAGACTGCAAAGCCATTTGAACTGCAAGGTCAGCAGTTCAAGTTCACCAGCTGCTCCTCAGAAACCCTACACAGGGTCACTATGGGTTGGAACTCACTTGATGGCACTTCGCAACAACAACAAACAACAGCAACATAGTGCTGGAAGATGAGCACCTCAGGTAGGAAGGCACTCAAAATACTAAAGGGGAAAAACTGCCTCCCAAAAGTAGAGTTGTCCATGATGACTCAAATGGAATAAAGCCTTCAGGACCTACATTTGTTGATGAGGCATGGCTTAAAATTAGCAGAAACAACGGTAGCATCCATTAATAGTTGGCATAAGGAATGTATGAAGTACAAATCTAAGAAACTGGGAAGTTGTCAAAAATGAAATGAAACTCATGAGCAATGATATCAAAGACATTTGTAAGCTGAAATAGATTTGTATTGACCATTTTTAATCTGACAATTACATGGTTTCTTATGTTGGGAATAACATATTGAAGAGGAATGGCATCGTATTCATCATCAAAGAGAACAATTCAAGATCTACTTTGAAGTACATTACTGTCTGTGATAGGGTAATATCCCATGACTACAAAGAAGACCAGTTAATATAACTATTATTCAAATTTATACACCAACCACTAAAGTCAGTGATAATGAAATAGAAGAATTCTGCCAACTTCTTCAGTCTGAAATTTATCAAACATGCAATCAAGGTGCATTGATAATTACTGGTGCTTAAAACTCAAAGGCTGGAAACAAAAAGGAAGGATCAATAGTCAGAAAATAAGGACTTAATAATAGAAATGATGTTGGAGACTGCATGACAGAATTTTGCAAGACCAATGAATTATTCATTACAAATGACTTATTTAAAACAACATGAAAGATAACTATACACATGGACCTCACCAGATGGAATAGAGAGAAATCAAATTGATTAAATCTGTGGAAAGAAACAGCGGGAAAGCTCTTTATCATCAGCCTAAATAAGGTCAGGGGCAGACTGTGGAACTGACCATCAAGTGTTCACATGTAAGTTGAGATTGAAGCTGAAGAAAATTAAAGCATACCCACAAGAGTCAAAATATGACCTTGAACGTAAAGAAAACAAAAATCCTTACTGGAAAAATAAATAACATCATGAAAAATGTAGAAAAGATTGAAGTTGTCAAAGGCTTCATTTTGCTTCCATCAACATTCATTGAAGCAGCAGACAAGAAATCAAACAAGGCATTGCATTAGGCAAATCTGTAGCACAAGACCTCTTTAAAGTGTTCAAGATCAACGATGTCAGTTTGAGTATTAAGGTATGCCTGACCCAAACCATGGTATTTTCAATATCACCATATACATGTGAATGTTGGACAATGAATAAAGAAGACCATAGAAGAATTGATGCATTTGAGTTATGGTGTTGGAGGAGAATATTAAAAGTACCATGGCCTGTTAAAAGAACAAGTCAATATGTGTTGGAAGTAGTACAACCAGAATGCTCCTGAGAAGACAGGCTGGCCACACTTTAACTCTCATACTTTGGACATATAATGAGGAGGGACATATTATGAGGACATATTTTGGACATACTTTGGACATATTATGGGGATGTCCCTGGAAAAGGAGATCATGCTTGATCTCACTGTTGCCATTGTGCCAATCCACCTCATTGGGGATAGTCCTCTATTTTGCTTACTCTCCACTTTATCAAGCATCCCTGTATAGGTTTTCTGAGGAGTAGCTGCTGGGTTTGAACTGTCTACCTTCTTTTCAACTACTAATCTAATTTAAAAATAATGGCCTTTGTGAGAGAAGTGATGTTGGAGATTACATGACAGGCTTATCATGATTAATATCCTTTTAATTTTTAACACATTCTATTTACCAAAACATGAAAGATGATTACATATGGGGACCTAATCTGATGGAATGCACAGGAATCAGACTGACTGCGTCTATGGTAATTAGAGTACTAGGTAGTTGTTGTTGTTATGTGCCATGCAATCGGTTCTGACTCATAGTGACCCTGTAAAGGATTTCTGAGGCTGAAAATTTTTACGGGAGCAGAAAGCCTCATCTTTCTCACGCGGAACGACTGGTAGTTTCGAAATGCCGACCTTGAGGTTCGCAGCCCGATTCGTAAGTTGTGGCGCTATGGGTTAATGTGCCAGACTGCATAGCCATTTGAACTGCAAGGTTGGCGGTTCAAGCTCACCAGCGTCTCCTTGGAAACCCTATACAGGATCGCTATGGGTCAGAACCGACTCTATGGCACTTAACAACAACAACAAGGCTACCATAGTTAGAACAGGGAAAAAGGGATAACCACAGAGCAACCACAGAGAATGCAAGTAATAACCTGACCTGTAAGGAGAGTCTAGCAAAAGGAAAGATAGAAAAACAGACTTTGATCAAAATCAGGCATGCACAGAGAAAACTAGGACTGAAAATAGCACACTTCCTGAATTCCCATGTGTTGTTGTTAAATGCCGTCAAGTTGGTTCCAACTCATAGCGACCCTGTATATGGATTCCAAGGAACGGTATGTAAGCTTGAACCACTATGACACATGTGGTTCAAACTGACCTTGCAGTCCAGTGCATTAACCCATAGCACCACACAAAGACACCCAGATTTTTGTTGTTAGGTGACATCGAGTTGGTACTGACCCATAGCGACCTTATGCACAGCAGAACAAAACACTGCCCAATACTGGGCCAACCTCACTACTGTTGGCATGCTTGAGTCCCTTTATGCTGCCAATTGGCCAATCCATCACATTGGGAGTCTTCCTCTTTTTCTCTGACCCTCCACCCTACCAAACATGATATCCTTCTCCAGTGACTGGTCCCTCCTTACAACATGTCTGAAGTATGAGAGATGAAGTTTGGCCATCTTGGCCTCCAAGGAGCACTCTGGCTGCACTTCTTCCAAAACGGATCTAATTGTTCTTTTGGCAGCCCATGGCTGCCAATATTCTCCTCCAACACCATAACTCAAAAGCATCAATTCTTCTACAGCCTTCCTTATTCACTGTCCAGCTTTCTCATATTACGAGGTTATTGAAAATACCATGGCTTGGGTCAGGTGCACCTTATTCCTCAAACTGACAACTTTGACAAGCTATGGACAACATTGCCAAGTGTGAGTATTCAGGAACACTTAATTGTGCTCATGAGGAATCTGTACCTGGACCAAGAAGCAGTTGTTTGAACAGAACATGGAAACACTGAATGGTTTAAAATTAAGAAAACTGTATGACAAGGTTGTATTCTTTCACCATATTTATTCAGCCATATGCTGAGCAAATAATCCAAGAAGCTGGGTTATATGAACAAAAACATGGCATCAGGATTGGAGGAAGACTCATTAACAAGCTGTGATACGTTGATGATATAACCGTGCTTGCTGAAAGTGAAGAGGACTTAAAGACTCCCAGAGAAGTTCCATTAATTCTCCTCATTGCCCTCACAGCTAAGATAACTGCCACTTTGAAAAACTGCTTGTTACTCTGCCTCTTTGAATCTGAAGCTCTCACAAACCACCTGAAATGCAAGTGCAACTGATATATTTTTCCTAGTCAGTGTTGCTTCTGGGATTTTTCTTTCTCCTGGTTTCATGTCTATTCATGCTCACACTTCTAGGCAGATAGACATCATTACTATGACTTCCTGGAGTTTGAAGACATAAGAGACATTTCCTCCCACTGGTCCAAGGCTTTGGACATTCCCACACTAGTAGTAATGTAGCAGAGGTGTTGCCTTGTGGCCACAGTGATGCTCAGTCACCTCAGGAAGACTCCATTTTACAAACACACTAAAAACCTAGACTTTGCTGGAGGGTGACAAATAAGGTTTGATCTACCAGAGCACTCTTGAGTTCTTCTCATTAGTCTCAAGGGGTGCCTGGGAAGATCCAAGACATGTAAAAGGGTAGGTACAGCTAAGGGAGTAACTTGCCCTAGGCTCCTGTACCTACAATCACCACATCTTTGAAGCCAATACACAATAGTCAGAAACCATCTGCCTTAAAGACACAGATCCTTGTTGCTATAATTTTTGACCACCTGCTTGTTTGCTTGGCCACTATTGATTTAAAATCACTGTCTCTTTCAAACTCAGAGAAGGAACCTGCTGATGTGCTCCTCCCCTATTTGTGTGCATAGTTTCTATTGCTGGGTTCTTTTGTTTGGGGAATCACTACTCTGTGGCCGGGGGGACATTCTTAGACATGTTTTTTGCCTGTGTTTCCAAGTTCAAATTGAATTTGGCATTCAGTTTATCTGTGATTGGATATTTTTCAAAGTTTGATATGTAGAGAATTTAACTTGAACTTTATATCACATAATAAAAACAGGTACAGGAATGGTGACTGACAGATCTCATTTTGCTATACTGGTTTCCACTCATGGTTGGTGATGATTTTTACCAACTGCTGAAGAGGCAGAAGTGACACCCACAAAGGGTACTTCGGCTGGAGACCAAGACTGACTTGTCATTTGGAAAATATTGATCTAGTATCTTGGTGGGGAAGTTCCAAGGGATACCCCAAATCTCCCCTGGTAAACTACTGGTATTTTCCACACAAGACTTCTGAAAAGAGGGAAAGTCCTACTAAGACAGTGTCTTCATAGGTGACATAGGACAAATGTCATCTATTACATTTTATCCCAAAATTCCTCTTTGGAATAATTATTAAAATATTAGAAGACAGCCTGAAAAAAAATCTTGTTTGGCTCTAATAGATACTTGGGTACCAAGAACAATGGCCAGTGAATGGAAGCTTAAATTACAACACACTTTTACAATGATAATACATTTGGTAGAAAGGAAGAAAAGGTCAAAAGTTCCGTATGTTAAAACATTTATAGCCCTCAGAGAAGACACAGAAAGATGCAAGGGTTGTGTAGAAAGCAGTCTGCTAAAAAAGCCATGGACAATGGCAGCTAAAATAGAAAAACATAACAATCGAAAGTTGAGTCCCAGTGCCCTTCCCCTAGACTACTCATGTCTCTCTAGTCTTTTATCTTTGCAAGAGGCTTCAGGGGCCAACAGGTAACCTGTCAAAACCCATGTACAATTCTCTACAGCAGATTGAAACAGTGCAAGGAAAAGCTAATTCATGGGTCTGGAGAAAGGAGATGGGGCTAAGATTCTTATGATTCAATAGTGAGTAATTGTTATCATGACTAATTGTGATCATCACAACTCTAAAGGTAGAAGTTTTATAACATAAAGGGAGGATTAATTAACCTTTCACTTCATGAACTGAAGACCCTAGGACTATCAAGGGAGAAGAGCATAATCAAAATGTGGGACCCTATCCAGAGAAGCAATGACACCTGAGATTGAGGCAAAGATGATGACATTGAGAAATAAAGAAATTGAGGTCTCCAGACTCATAGAAAGATAATGGCTGTGTGCTGTTGGTCAGGAGGCAGACTTGCAGAATGTGCCCTTTGGTTTTTAAAATAATTATATATTCCTGAGTGTTTTGGTGTACATCAAAAAACAAAACAAAACAAAAACAACAAAAAAACAAAACAAAACAGAGAGATCAGAAGCAAATACTGTTGAACGGTGATGCATGGAGGGAATTATAATCATTGCAATGAAACAAAATATGATTAGTGCAAAACTGATGTTCTCCCATGTAAACTATCACTCAATTTACAATAAAAGCTTAGAAAAAAAGAGATTTTCATAAAATCATGCTAAATTTATTGAAGAGTTGGAACAATTAGCTTTGACTTTTAAACTAACTTGGAAGACATCTTAACGGTCTTCTTCTAGGTGCTTCATGGTGGAAAAGAAAAATTGTATCTCAACAACTGTCCAAGCATACAGAGGTAATTTACATGTTCACCAAGAGACATTAGCAGATAGGAATGTGGCAGTCCCCAGAGCAGACCCCTTGTGGAATTATCAGCAGGGACAAACAGGAATAGCTGCAAGGAACCACATGATATGCTGCCTCCTGGGAGGAATGTAACAGATCTAGATTACATTTGTCAGTTTTTCTAAATTAACAGAAGTCATTCAAGGGAAAGATGAAAACTTAGGTTGAGGCTGTCATTAAGTATACTAATCTAGAACTCAGTACATCCTAAGCTACTATGGTTATAAATATCACTTTTATCAACCAGTCAACTCCTGATACTTGTAGAAAATTACAAAAATTAGCATTAGGACCCCAAACTCTCCCATCTCATCACTTTCAACAGCAATCAGGATATGGAAGTGACTGTAAGAAACTGCCAAAAGTTTAAGATTCTTGGAACAGCTCAGAGGCTCAGAACCAAACTATCTCCTCCCACCCAGGCAAAAAGAAAGCCAGGACACCATGACCAGGAGTGTCAAACCCCAATGGAAAAGTGACTGGTTCCTAAAACATCATGTGGTAAGTCTGGGCATTGGGCACATGATTGTCCAGTATTCCCAAGGGAATCCCATGAAAGTCACAGACCCTCTTGATAACTGGCAAACATGAGTACTGATGGGGCCCAGGGATGGCAATGGCTCCTGCATGTATCATCAGAATCTCTCACAAGGAGCTCTGGGTCATAATGGACACTGAAAGGTAGACTTATTTAATTTCTTCAAAACACAGGAGTCACATATTTGGCGTGTCACACCTTTAGTTGTTCCCTAGCTAAAGGTCATACCTTTAGCTGTTCTCTCTCCCCTTCATCCTATGTGGTGGTTGGCATTAATGGGATTCTTATGAAAAAGAAAGAACATAAAAAATTTCTGGGTATGTGAGAGAACTCACCTTCATGGAGAAAACTGAAAATCTCAGTTTCAGCTGCATCCATTGTATAAAACTGAATCACAGAAGTTTCCTCTTTTTACTAAGGCACCCATGGTTTCTGAAATAAGCATCCTACATGTAATAACTAAATTCATGAACTCATCCAGGGCTATGGATGTTTTCAATCAATTTCATTCTCATTGTTGTTGTTGTTGTTGTCAGGTGCCATCGAGTCGGAACCGACTCATAGCGACCCCATGCACAGCAGAACGAAACAATGCTCGATC
>NW_006408920.1:719927-725115 GCF_000296735.1 Chrysochloris asiatica
TGGCGGCTCCTGGAGCAGCCGAGTGTCCCGGACTTGAAAGCAATAGATTTCTTGCTTCTGCAACCAATTCCCCCAGCTGTAAGTCTTCCAACCTTCTAAATATTCCTTTATATGTGGTTCAGAGTTCTGGGACCAGCCCCTGAGCCTGCTTGGTGGTATTTTGTGTTGTTGTTGTCGGAACACCTTTACTGCACTTCCACCCGATCGGCCATCTTGTTTCTTCTCCTGGCCTTCTTTTGACAGATTATATTAAGCATATCCATCATCACTTCCCACAAATGTAGTCAGTTTGATTCCTGTGTATTCCATCTGGGGAGGTTCACATGTTTATTTACCTTTTATGTTGTTGAAATAGGTATTAGTAATGAAAAAATCAGTGACTTTACAAAATTCTATCATGTCATCTCCAGCATTATTTCTATCATCAATGCAATGTTTTTAACTACTGATTCCCTCATCTTTGTTTCCAACTTTCACATTCCATTCACCTGTAATTATTAATGTACCTTGATTGTATGTTTGATCAATTTCAGACGGAAGAAGATGGTATAATTCTTCAATTTCATCATCACTGGTTTTAGTGGTAGTTGTGTAAATTTGCATAATTGTGGAATTAGCAGGTCTTCCTATTAGGCATAAGTATATTATCTTAACACAGATATCATTGTACTTCAAGACAGATCTGATAATGCTGTTTTTAACAATAAGTGTGACACCATTCCTCTTTAATTTGTCATTTCTGACACAGCAAACAATATGAATGTCAGATTCAAAAGTCAGTACCAGTCAGTTTCAGCTCATATTATCTAGGATATTGATCTTTATGAGTTTCATTTAATTTCTGATGATTTTCAATTTCCCTACATTCATACTTCATGAATTCTACATTCTGTTTATAAATGGATGTTTGCAGCTATTTCTACTGATTTTAAGTTTTGCTCCATCAGCAAATGAAGGTATTGAAAGCTTTGCTCTATCAATCCTTCCAAATGAGGGGCTTATCTTCCAGTCCTATATCTGATCATGTTTTTCTGCTATTCACAAGTTTTTCAGTGACTAACAATTCAGATGTGTTTCATCTTCCTCTCCTTCCTAGTATCTTTTCTGGAAATTCTGCTCTAACGTGCCTATCCTTCTGGTATTTAAAATATTTATGGGGCATGGATTCCAGCAACACACAAGCCACCACACTATAAACAAGTTTAATATACATTAAACTAACAGAATCATTCAATATATACATATACTTGTGTGCTGTTGCTGTTGTTAAATGCTGTTGTGTTGGATTCCAACTCATTTGTTGTTGTTGTTGTTAGGTGCCATCAAGTCAGTTCTGACTCATAGCAACCCTATGCACAACAGACGAAAACACTGCTTTGTCCAGAGCCAACCTCACAATCATTGTTACACTCTAGCCCATTGATGCTGACACTTTGCCAATCCATCTTGCTGGGTGTCTTCATCTTTTTCTCTGACCCTCCATCTTACCAAACATTGTATCCTTCTCCAGTGACTGGTTCCTCTTGATAACGTATGAGAGAAGTATGTCTATCCAGTCTTCTAAGGAGCCCTCTGGCTATACTTCATCTACACAGATTTCATAATAAACCATGTGATTGTCAGATTCCAAATGGTCAATACCAGTTCATTTCAGCTCACTAATGCCTAGGATACTAGGATATTGATGTTTCTGCATTCCATTTCATTTTTGACAATTTCCAAATTTCCTAGATTCATACCATGGCATAGATTCCAGAATCACAGCAACACACAAGCCACCACTATACAAGCAGTAGTTACTACTCATAGTGACCATGTATAGGGTTTCCAAGGAGTGGTTGGTGAGTTTGAACCACCAACTTTGTGACTGAAACCCCCCTGTGGTCCAGTGCATTATCCTACAGTGCCATTCCAGGACTCCATATATGTATGTATGTATGTATCAGTTACATGTTTATGTTAATCATTTTGGTGTATTGTATGTCAATTGTATAATAATTAAATACCCCACAAGTTATGCGTTTTAAAGGACTCAAAGAGTTGGGCTCCTTACATATGTTTTAATTGTAGGTGTCTAGTAAATGACAACAAATGAGTGTGTCATTCTCTGTAAAAACAAAAGGATAGATAGATAGATAGATAGATAGATAGATAGATAGATAGATAGACATACAGTCACAGTTTTTAATAAAGTAACAGTGGTTGAAAAATTAAAGATTGAAAAGAAAGGGTTTATAGTTTAATAATTCTACCATATAAAGGTCATCATTAAAGTAGTCAAGCATCTAATACAAATTTATATGACCATATGTATGTGCATATAAACATATATGCATCTAATATTCTCATGTACTTTGTATGCATAAAATCTTGCACCTGTATTATTATGTAAAAGGAAAAATTAATGAAAAGCAGAATATGATAAGGCTAAACCTATTTTAAGTGGGATAAAATTCTGGTGATACTATAATTCTGATGTCAAACTGCTTTTTCTTCCTGTTTACATTTGTAAGAACAAGAAGCCTCAGCTGGAAAATTGGTCCATAATCACAACCTATTAAGCTTTTACTGATATTGCAATAGAAGTAATGGGTTTTTAATGAGTTTATCCATTTTAACATTTATATAATTTATTAACTTTTTCTATTCCCTATTTTGTATATTAACTGCAATCTTAGCTTTAATCATTTTTCTTTATTGAACTTTTGGATTCTCAGATTTCAGTAACAGCACTATTTTATGTTCCTGTTGATAATTTTATGAAAATCATCACTTCTGTCAGCTTGTACTTGCACGTTGCTGTGATGCTGGAAACTTTGCTTTCAAACACTAACATGGTTACCAAAGATGAACAGATTACCATAAAGCTTCCAGACTAAGACAGACTAGAAAGAAAACCTGATAATCTACTTTAAAAAAATGGTCCATTGGAAACCTGTGACTACCAGTAAACTATTGCATCATGTAGTGCCAAAGGATGGATTACTGAAGTAGGCAGACAAAATTACTTGGGGAAGAGCTGTCTCCTCAAAGTAGAGTTGACCTTAATGATATGAATAATGAAAAGCTTTTGGGACTTTCATTTGATGATGTGGCATGACTCAAAATGAAAACAACAACAAAAACAAAAAACTGCAACAGACATCCTTTAGCAGTCAGAACATAAAATGCATCCAGTATTAATCTAGGAAAATTGTGCTGTCAGAAATGAAACATAAAGTATATAGATCAAGATTGTAGGCACTGGTGACCTTAATGAACTCTGGTGTGGCATTTTAAGATAAACATTGGACTGTTAACCTTAAAGACATTATGCTTAGTAAACTGGAAGGTCTGGGGGAAAAAGGAAGTTCCTGAATGAGTTGGATTGACACAGTGACAGCAATAATGAATTCAAATTTAACAGCAATTGTGATGTCACAGGACAGGGCAGTGTTTTGTTCATTGTACATAGAGTTGCTATGAGTGGGAACCTACTTAAGGACACCTAAAAACAGCAATCATGTCTGAATGTGATAGCCTGCATTTTATTATATCCTTATATTATCACATCATATTCTAGAGTGCTTTAAAAAGTTTGTGGAAAATGGAATTAAAAGATAATGGAATTTTTTCCACAAATGTTTTCTAAAGTTTTTATTGTGAATTGAGTGATAGTTTACATGGGAGAGCATAAGCTTTACATTCATCTGATCATATTTCGTTTCATTGCAATGATTATAATCCCCTCCATGCATCATCATTCAACAGTATTTGCTTCCAAACCATTTTTTTTCTTTTTATTTATTTATTTTTGTATGTACATCAAAGCACTCATGAATATATAACCATTCAAACAAAGATATACCCTGCACACCAGTCCCCCAGCCACCAGTGAACAGCCCTTCTCCCTCCTTGAGTCCAGAGTCCTCAGCCGCTTCATCTCTTCATGTCACATCATCGTCTCTGCCTCCATCTCTGGTGTCGCTGCTTCTCTGGGTAGGATCCTGCATTTGGCTCTTCTCCCTTGATGGTCTCAGGGCACTCCACTGCAGAACTGCAAGATCAACCACTCCCCTCCTTTTGTTACAAAACATCTACCTTTACATATGCAACATTCACAATCAGTCCTGATGGCAATTATTCACTACTGAACCACAAGAGTCTTATCCCCATCTCCTTTGACCAGTTCCTTCTAGACAGGTTGGAAATCACTCAGTGGAGATTCCCCACATCCTCTGAAACTAAACTCCTTATTAAAAATTTGTAAGCCAGTCACTTCATGTCTTTGCATCCACTCATACCCCCATTTTGCGTAACCAATATCTAAGTTGCCCAACTCTGTCAACCCTGTGTGCAGAGGGGGTGGGAATGATCCTTGTTGTAAAGATCTGTTCCCTCTTTTAAGCTACTGCATCCATCAGTATAGGTCAAGTTCATCAAATTGAAGTGGATTACACTTTTTTCCTCTCCTTTTTTCCTCTAGTTGAGTTCTGATCGTCCAGCCATTGAAGCTAGGTCAAATGGGTACTGTCTTCAAGTATGGACATTCTTGTGTATCTCATCTCACTTCATATCAGTTGGACTCTTCACTCTTCTCTCTAGTCTTCTGTGGCTATGTCCCTGTCCATAGGCTCAGGAGTCCCCAAGTCTCGCTATAGTGCAGGCCAACCAGGTCATGATCCAGGTTGACAGGATTCTGTTGAATGTGGTCAGACTTACCTCACAGCTTCCTTGCTGTTTTTCTCCCACTTCCCCTTATCAGTAGACCAATGTGGTCACCAGCAAGATTGCATGCCTGCTTGTGTATTCCCTTTGAATTCCAGTCTTGTTTTTCCACGAATTTTTGAAGTCCTCTTGTATAGTAAGCTAAGATATTGTTATTAAGTGCCATCGAGTCTTTCCTGACTCATAGCAGCACTGTATAGGGTTTTTGAGGAGCAGGTAATGGGCTTGAACCACCAACTTTAAGATCAAACCGATCTTATAGTCTAGTACTTATACAGCACCATATCAGGACTCCTGTAGTAAGACACAGATTTTCAGAATTTACCTACACTATTTAGTTACACTTCCATTTTGGTTTTCTAGTTCCAAATCTTTGCATATTTTATTATAGTACCTGGTTTTGTCTTCTTGAGTTGATCTTTGAAATTTTCTGTTCAGCTCTTGGACCTCTTCAATTCTTCTATTTGCTTTAGCTTCTCCA
>NW_006408920.1:727533-735201 GCF_000296735.1 Chrysochloris asiatica
GAAAGCTGGACAGTGAATAAGGAAGATAGAAGAATTGATGCCTTTGAATTGTGGTGTTGGAGGAGAATACTAAAAGTACCATGGACTGCCAACAGAACGAATAGATCTATTTTGGAAGAAGTGCATCCAGAGTGCTCCTTGGAGGCCAGGATGGCTAACCTTCATCTCTCATACTTTGGACATATTATCAGGAGGGAGCAATTGCTGGATAAGGATGTCATGCTGGGTAAGATGGAGGGTCTGAGAAAAAGAGGAAGACCCCCAATGAGATGGATCAGCCAGGTGGCATCATTGATGGCATCCAGTGTGGCAATGGTGATGGGGATGGCCCAGGATCAAACATTGTTTTGTTCTGCTGTGCATGGGTTACTATGAGTTGGTTCTGACTCCATGGCACCTGACAACAACAACAACATTTAGTTACACTAATAGTAATAGTGGGAACATAGAAAAGTTTTTCTCTGTGGGTGCCAAAACTGTTGAACCAAGATCAGTTGCAGACAAGAGCAGAGCTTTCAATGGATATTTTAAACAAGAAGACTTAAGATTATGAAGCTTTTCTCTGAAGAATTGTTAACAGAAGATAAAGCATGGCTTTACCAGTAATATTCTGAAGACAAAGTACATACAATGGCTACCTAGAGGTGGAAGTGGTTCGGTCAAAGCAAAAGCATACTGGTTTAGAGGAGAGGTTATAGCAACATGTTTTGGGGATGCTCTATCCAATTTGATTGTTTACCTTCTAGAGAACTGAATAATCATAATATCTGATTATTTTGAGAAGGTTTTGAGAAAGTTAGACTAAGCATTAGCAAAACAAAGCCATGAAAGCTTCACCAGATAGTCATTCTCCAACTTAACAAAGCTTCTATTCATTCCACACATCAAGTAAGAACAATTTTGCAAGAATTTCAATGGAATATCATTGTACATCTTCCTTACAGACATGATTTGACTCCTTATCACTTCTTTTATTTCCTAATCTTACAAAAATCTTTAAAGGGCATATATATTTTTTTTTCAATCAATAAGTAAAAACAATTGTACTGGAATGGTTAAATTTCCAGGACCCTCGGTTCTTTAGGGATGGACTTAATGTCTGGTATCATCACTTTAAAAAGTGTCTTAATCATCATGGAGTTTATGTTGAGAAATAAGTTTATATGTTTTTGTTCTTATCTATAACTCCATTTTCCTCTGAGCTTTTTGAATTCCCTTGTATAAATAAAGTTCTGAAATATCTAAGAATTTTCTCAACAATATTTAATGAATCAATCAGTTTAGTCTGACTTTGGATTTTATATGCCACACTTAGATCCAGGTGTTTTTGAGCAGAACTCAGTCAGGTCATAGAGAACTTTTGTTCATTACGCTTCTTACACCATTTCTGGGCTGTTACCCTCTAACAGTATGAGTCATTAGCACAAGTCCAAAATTGTGTGAAAAGAAATCTATGCTTTTGTCCTGTGAAAAGTCTTTTCAGTACAATCAAATTTGTTTCACGGTATAATTTCACAGCTTGTGCTGCAGTCAATGACATCTCACAGAACTGTTGTTATTCAAAAGTACGCAGATAAGAGAGACATAAATGACTAATAATATGCAGTAAGTTATGTCTCCAAAGTAGCAGCCTAATTGTACATCTTCATTTAGTAAGTGGTTCAAACAAATAAAAATTTCCTGACCACTGGAAGTAATAGCAATGCCAAGTGAATCAGTTATATCAAATTCTTGTAGAGCGGAAATGTGCTTAATAAAAATATCACAGACGAAAGGAAATGATGAGAATAGTACAAATGGATTCAAATATGAAAATAAATATCAAGTTCAGTGTGAAGCAAATAAATATAAATTTAGACAATAATAAATATATATTAAATTTGATTAAAATTTGGAAAATATTTCATGTTGGTGAAAGTAGAGCATGGGCAATCACATACATTAAATTTAAGTATAAATTTCCTAATAATACTTGAATTTAAAATATTTTTACTTGATTTTTATTAGTGATTGCAGAAATCTTTAAATTATTATGGATTAAAGTAAATTTTTCTATTAAGAATATACTTCTATACATTAAAAACAAATTTAGATTTCTGTAACTATCACCACATTCAGAAAATTTTAACACATTCAGATTCATGTAATTACTGTCATGACCAGGATATAGAACAATTTCATCACCCACCAAAAAAACTTCCTTGTGATACTTTCTTCATTCACTCCCTCATACCTACTATCCCTGGATAACACTGATGAATTAATCACAATGAACTTATCAGCATTGTGTTTTGAAGAATTTCATATAACCAGAAGCATGAAATGTGTAACATTTCAGAATGGTTTCATTCACTCAGTATACGTATTTTAATATTTATCCAATGTTTTGCATGTATCAATAGTTTGTTCCCTTTTATTGTTAAGTCATGTCCAATGTTTCAGACTGTGTTAATTCATTGGTTTATTGAAAAGACTTACTGAAAAAGGTTTATTTTCAATTTTTGCCAAGTATGAATGAATCTACTACTAAGGTTTTTGTATAGTTTATATGCGCATGTAAGTTTTCAGCTTAAGCAATGACTATATGTGTGGACATTGCCATTCGGAATGCACAGGAGTCAAACAATTGTATCTGTGGAACAAGATGACAAAAACTGCCAGAAATTCAGGCTAAATTAAGAATACAATGTGGCATGAGGGATATTGTGATATGAAAAAGATATTTATGTGTTTCATGGACTATGCCAAGGCATTAGACTATGGACCATAATAAATTTCAGCTACAATTGTGAATAATGGGAATTCCAGAACACTTTCTTATGCTCATATAGAACCTGTGCATAAACAAGAGGCTGTCATTAGAACAAAACTAAGGGATACTGCATATTTTTAAGATTAGGAAATGTGTGTGTCAGAGTTGAAACTTTTCATCATACTCATTCAATTTATACACTTAACAAATAATGAGCAGCTGAATGATGTGAAGAAGAACAAGGCACAAAGACTGGAGGAGTACTCATGAATAGCCTGAAATATGCAGATGTCATAACCTTGATTATTAAATAAAAAGCACTTGCTGTTTAAGATCAAAGGTAAGCCTTCAGGATGGATTACAGTTAACTGTAAAGAAAACTAAAATCCTCACAACTGTACCAATAAACAACATCAAGATAAGTGGATACACTATTGGATTAGTTAAAAATTTTACTTTACATGGATATACAATCAACATCCATGTAAGCAGTACTCAAAAAATCTAAGGATGTATTGCATTGCATACATCTGCTGCAAAAGTCCTTTAAAAGATTTTCAAAAGCACAGATGTCACTTTGAGGAATATGGTATAATTGACCCAACCCATTGCATTTTAAATAATCTCACATGCATGCAAATAAGGAAGATTGAAGAATAACTGATGAACAATATTGACTATACATTAGCTGCCAAAAGAATGAACAAATCTGTCTCAGAAGAAATAGAGCTAGAATGCTACGTACAAGGGGAATGGTGAGACTCTTTCTTAACATATTTTGGACATGTTACCAGTAGGTACCAGTTGTTCAATAACAGTTTGTTTTACTTGGTAAAGTAGAATGCCAGAGGAAAAGTTAAAGAACTTCAAGGACACAGATTAACACAGTACCTACAACAATGGCTAAAACGTAGGAAAAATGAGAATGGTGCAGGATTTGATCAAGTAGTATCTTATTTTGATGCATATGTGTTTCTATGAGTCAGAACCCAATTGATGGCACATAATAGCAGCAAGTTTTCAAATCTATAAGGTAGATATCCTGAAATAAGATTGCTGATTCACAAGGTAAGTGTAGGTCAAATTTATGAATAAACAAAATAAACTATTGAACTGAGTTCCAGAATGTCTATACTAATTGGATTCTCACCAGCAATATATTAAAGATCCAGTTTGTCCAAATCTTCTTTATTATTTGTTTGCAAATTTGTTTTGTTAGACATTCGATTACATATACGTGGTGTCCTGGTAGAACACTGTAGGATAAGCACTGGACTCCTAACTGCAACCTCGACAGTTCAAACCCACCAGCCACTCCTCAAAAACCCTATATGGGGTCGCTATGAGTTGGAAAGGAGTTCAGGTAATGTTTTTGTTTGTTGTTGTTAAGTGCTGTCGAGTTGATTCCGACCCATAGCGACCCTGTATAGGGTTTCTAAGAAACAGCTGGTGCATGATATATAGGTTGCACATGTACAATTATTTTTTAAGCTTAGAGATCCTTACCACTTCAACACCTTCATCAACATCAGTCTGTTACCATCCCCTCCCATGTAACTGAAACTCCATATCTTGGCTGGTCTCTTTGGAGCCTACTGTTTCTTTCTCTTAAATAAGAGGTAAGAGTGGGCTATAGACACTAAGTCTTTCTATGTTCTACCAATATGCAACTGGATTGAACATAAGCAGTTGCTGAGCAAGGACAAATTATAGTAGTAGATAACAAGTCTGATCCATTTTGAAAAATCTATCTTTACATCCACATGTACTAATACATAAACCTAGCAAAGAAGTCCAGTGAAGTGTGACAGTTTCACTTTTACACTTAGTTTATAGAATCAAGAAAGACAAATTTTACTCAGTTTGTTATTGTGAAATGCTGTCGAGTCAACTCTGTATAGGGTTTCCAAGGAGCTGCTGGTGAGCTTGAACCACCAACCTTACAATTCAACCGACTTTGCAGAAAAGAACATAAAATTCAATGAGCGTTTCCCAATATTGAAGTTGCTTTATGCATATTTTTTTATTTTAATGACCACATGTCTCTTGTCCCTAAAGAGAATAAAAAACATTCAGCATACAATAATGATTTGATAAAGATTTGATTCATTATTCCTATTATGTTTGAAAGCAGATATTGCTCAGCAGCTTAATTGCTACAAAATCATTGAAGAATGTGTAAGATTGAAGAATATAAATAAATGTTTTAATTATAGCATGTTAGAAAAGAAAACCAAAATAAAACCCACTGCTATTGAATTGATTCCAATTCATAGAGACCGTATAGGAAAGGGTAGAACTAATTCTTAAGTTTTCTAAGACTAGTAATCTTTATGAGAGCAGACAATTTCATCTTTCTTCCTCAGAGTATCTGGTGATTTGAGTCCCCAACCTGTGGTTAGCAGACCAACATGTACTCTGCCACCAGAGTTACTTTAGAAATGAAATATTTATATAAATATAGTAATTAGTTGTAATATTTATTTTCTGATCATTAAAATTTCTTATATTTTTTCATTTGGCCATCTACTATTGCATCAGTTATTTAAAACCAGGCATCAAAGTTGAAGTATGAGTATAAAGCAAAATTGGTGACAGCCAATTTTTTGGTTTTGGGAGATCAATGAAATTTATCATTAGTTTTGAAACAAGTAAATTCATTAACACACTGTTTTTTATTGTAGAATGTATAGAATACTTGTTTTGTGGAAAATGTAACATATAGTAAAAAACTTAACTCCCCACATCCACTAAAAATATTATAAAGTAGTTCATCTCATTCAGCTCAAATAGAATATTTCACTTTTGTGTTCATTCTCTAATACTATTGTTACTGTTGTTAGGTGCCATCAAGTCGGTACCAACTCATAGTGACCTTATGCACAGTAGAACTAAACACTGCCCAATCCTGGGCCAACCTCACTATTGTTGCCACCCTTGAGCCCATTGATGCTGCCACTTGGCCAATCCATCTCAGTGGGGGTCTTCCTCTTTCTCTCTGACCCTCCACCTTACCAAACATGATATCATTTTCCAGTGACTGGTCCCTCGTGACAATATGTCCAAAGTGTGAGAGACGAAGTTTGGCCATCTTGGTCTCCAAGGAGCACTCTGGCTGCACTTCTATCAACATAGATCTGTTGGTTCTATGGGCAACCCCTGGCACTTTCAATATTCTCCTCCAACACCATAACTCAACAGCATCAATTCTTCAATGGTCTTCCTTATTTACTGTCCAATTTTCACATGCATATGAGATTATTGAAAATACCATGGCTTGGGTCAGGGGCACCCTTAGTCCTCAAGCTGACAGCTTTTTAACACTTTAAAATACTGTGGTCTGACACTATTACTAGTACTGCTCTGTAGGATAAGCACTGGACTGCAAGGTCTGTTTAAACCACAAGATCAGTGGTTCAAATACAGCAGTTACTCCTCAGAACAGGGTCATTATGAGTCAGAAATTAATATTGTTGTTGGCAAGTGCTGTGAAGTTGGTTCCAACTCATAGCAACCCTGTATAGGGTGTCCAAAGAGTGACTGGTGAGTTTGCACCACTGACCTTGTGGTTCAAACCAACCTTGTGGCTCAGTGCTTTATCCTGCAGTGCCACACCAGGACTCCAACAATACCACAGTCACATGTAAAAATATGTTACATCATGGATAGCTAAGGAGCCCATACACATACACATATACATGTGTATACATACTTCACAAATTCCATTCAAGTATATGAATAAGCAGATTATCAGCATTTATCAATATTTATCAACCTTAATCCATTTCTGATCAGGGTTCAGGAATCTGCACAATTCCTTTTAATTCAGAACAGCCCTTCTCTCTATTCCTTCCTGTAGTCACATGGGACTATATCACATGCTAGAATGACTCTATCTTTTATCTCCTATCCTTACAGCATTTCTGTCACCCATCCGTTCAAAGCTGCTTTCTTTTGAGTTAGACTCGTATGCAACCATATTCAGAATTAGCCATGCCAACCTATGTCAGTCTCATTGCTCCCCTGTGCATTTATCAATTCTTTATCACAGCTCACAAAATGCATGGTGATTATTACCTATACTTATATGTTTATTATAATCATAAAGGATATAAGAGAAGGAATGCATCAAACAAGAGTCTCAGTATGGGACTTCACTTTCCCCAGGGTAGGTGCCGCTGTTAATAGATGCTCTCAGCATTTCAGGAGGCCCTGAAGTGACAATTCTAAAAAAGAAAGAGAGAGAGAGCGACAGAGAGAATTCTAAGGTCCAGGGCTAAATAGTCATTGAGACCTCCATGAGTAGGTATAACTGCATCATTGCCCCCTTCCTTCCTGAAGTTAAGTTCATTAGGGAAACATGGACCTATGAAGCCCCTAATTGCCTGGCTACTTTGGAAGCAAAAGCATTTTGATTCTTGAGATTATTTTCAGAATCCAGACACACAAGCCAAGCCAAGCCAAGTTATTTGTCCCAAACAATACTGCTATTCTATCATGATTTTAATTTTCAGTTTTCCAGTGGTGAAATGTCTGTTAATATATTTTGTTCATTTTTAAAGTTGCAGTATTTATTTTCTTACTGTTGATTTTTAAAGGTTCCTTTTATATTCTAGATATGTCATTGATGTGATCAGAAGTTATTTCTCTTAGTCCTGGTGTGGCACTGTAGGATAAGCACCAAAAACTCAAATTGGAACTGACTCATTAACACTTAACAACAACAGCATAGCTTATCTTCTTCAGTTTACAAACAGTGTCTTTCCCAGAAAAAAAAAAAAAAAAGGTTTAAAGTCCAATTTTAATTACTTATTTAATTTTATGAATCATGTTTCTAGTGCTATGTTTTGGAAAGATACATTTTATTGTAGAACTATTTAAAAGGATAGAAATAAACTCAAATGTCCATCAGAAAG
>NW_006408920.1:735726-739895 GCF_000296735.1 Chrysochloris asiatica
CACCAAACCTATAGTTCAAACTGATCTTGTAGTCTAGCGCATTAACTCACAGTACCACACCAAAGCTCCAAGTTTGCAATTGCATTATGAAAATGTTTGAAATAATGTGAGAACTACCAAAATGTGACACGGAGACATGAAGTAAGCACATACTATAGGAGAAATGTTGCCAATAGACTTACTGGACACAGAATTGCCCGAAACTTGTAAAAATCTCAGTATCAGCAAAGTACAATAGAGTGAAGCACAATAAAATGAGATATAGGAGTCCATATGTGATGCTGTGGGATAAAGCACTGGACTGCCACTATGTTGGTTTGAACCACAAGGTCGGAGGTTCAAACTTACCAGCTTGTCCATGGAAACCCTATACAGGGTTGCTATGAGTCTGAACTGACTTGACTATACTTAACAACAAAGACTGTATATAATGTGTTGTTGTTGTTGTTGCAAAGTGCCATCAAGTGGATTTTGATGACTAGCAACCATGTACACTGTTTTGAAGGAATGTCTTGTGGGTTTGAACCACTGACCTTTCAGTTAGCACCAGTGCTTATCCTACAGTGCCACACCAGGATTCCATATAATGTATGACTCTGTAGAATAAGCATAGTGCTGCCAATTATTGAGAAGCATAAGGTTGGTGGTTTGTACTTACCAGCTGCTCCATGGAAAAAGATAAAGCTTTCTGTTCTTGCAAAGATATAAAGCCTCTAAAATCCTATACAGGGTGATTGAGTCTGAATCCATTCAAATTCACTAAACAATAGCATATATATGGCTGGCATATCATATTTACAAAAGAGTATGTGCTAAAGTAGAGTTCCTTGATAGCACAAATACTTAAGCTCTTAAGTACAAACTGAAAAGTCTGCAGTTCAAATAAACCCAAAGGTCGTTTGGAAGAAAAGCCAGCTAACAAACTTTCAAAAAATCACAGGCATTGAAACCCAATGCTTTGTAGTTCTCTGGAATATATTGAGTCTCATGAACTGATATCTATTTGATTACAATTTGTTTTTTTAAAGGTACTAAAGTTTTGATGGTTCTCTTAATACTGAGAGAATGTTAAGTTCTTTCAAGTCAGTTCTGATTCATAGTGTGGGAAATTATCAAGTAGGTCCATCTTTAGGAATAAAGGGTACACGAGATTGCTAGACCAGACATAGGTTGTTGATTCACACCCAGTGTTGTATTAGCAGGATGATTCAGGGACAAGGGGAAAGAAATCTGTTGTAGGAATAGGGACTTTAAATAAGATTACAGTCATTAAGACCATCTGGGCTAGATTGTGAACTACATGTTAACTGGGAGAGAAAAAACAGGGGAATAAAACTCTGCAAGCTGGTCATACGGTGTATCTGCCAGGTCTACTGGGTTGGGTGCCCGATTTTGCAAAATCGAATGAAGAAACCTCACTCTCGCTAAAAGGAACTCTGGTAGCATAGTGGTTACGAATCAGCCTGCGAAACTTAAGGCCAGCAGTTCAAGACTACCAGCTGTTCCGCAGGAGAAAGATGAAGTTTTCTGCTCCCATAAAGAATTACAGCCTGGGAACCCCTGTACAGGGTCGATATGAGTCTTTTCCGACTCCACGGCATATTACAACAACAACCCTCTCACTAAAATGAGTACAGATTGGATTTCCTGAGCATTTGTCAGAAAGCACTTGTGATAACTCATTGGTGACCTCATAATTAAGAAGAACCAAGGCAATATCTGGGGTATCCACAACGTTTCTCACAATATTGACCCTATGTAGGGTTTCTGAGGAGCAGCTGGTGGGTTTGAACTACCAACCTTGTGACTAGCAGTCCAATGCTTATCCTACAGTGCCATACGAGGACTTCATTGAGAGAATTGTTGTTGTTGTTGTTAAGTACAGTGGAGTCAGTTCCAACTCATAGTGACCCTGCATAGGTTTCCAAAGAGCAGCTGATGAGTTTGAAAGACTCACTTTGTGGTTCAAACTAGTGGCAGTGGTTTAGCCAATAGTGCCACACCAGGACTCCCATTGAGATAATTTTGTGGTTGTTGTTGTTGTTATGTGCTGTGGAGTCAGTTCTGACTCATAGCGATCCTGTATAGGGTTTCTGAGGCTGTAAATCTTTACGGGAGCAGAAAGCCTCATCTTTCTCCCATGGAACAGTTTCTAACTGCTGACCTTAAGGTTCGCATCCCAATTCGTAACCACTATACTACCAGAGCTCCTTGAGAGAATAGGCAGCTAATATTTTTCTAAGTCTTCTAATTTTTTCAAAGAAAATGAAAAATCAGCAAAAAGAATGATTAAAGCATCCTATGGGCAAAATTAGATTTCTGGTGTGGCGCTGTAGCATCAGGACTGGAATACTAAGCAGAGGGTCAGCAGTTCAAACCCACCAGATGCTCCTTGGAAACCCTATATAGGTTTGCTATGAGTTGCAACTGACATGACTGATGCACTTAACAACAATAGAAACAAGTAGCACAGTGGCTTAAGATATGTGCTGCTAGTCAAAAGACCAACTATTTGAACCTACCAGCTGCTTTGTGGGAGAAAGATGAGGCAATCTGCTGTCATAAAGATTTACAGCAATGGAAACTCTGTGGGGAAGTCCTAGTAGTAGTAAATAAATGATTATTTGACATTTTTAACCTAGTCTGCCTATTAACAAACCTTTTTTTTAGCTAGTCTCACTTGAGTTTAGATAGTAAAAAAAAAACACAAACAAACCAATTTTGACATGCTGCAGGTATCATAATATAATTTAAAGACTGTAGTTATAAGTACAATTACCAAATAAATTCCTGTTTTTCAACCTCTCATTTCCTTTGTGAAATGTATGCCATGATTACTTTAAGAAGAATTCTAATTTTCTTCCCTAATGTTCGGCATTTATTTTAACAGTCATTTTAGTCCACAGGCATTAATGTTCCAATTTAAAACAATATAGATCTAGATCACAGTTTTAACACTAATATATGTAGCATGTAATGATATCCCCTAATCTTAACTATTGTGCTAGTAACACCAATCATGTAATTGTCATGAAGGCCACTAGAGGGAAGAGTGACAAAATGCTGTAACTTAGACAAACAGAAATGCCTTACTCTAGATGAGGCCCTAGCATGCAATGATTTCTGTTTTAGCATACTCTGCGGTCTATAAATCAGCATCACCCTCAGAGTGAACATCCTCTAAGGAATCTTATTAAACTATTTTTAGTGAATCTGTACCATCTAGTATAATAACATAAACTTCACTGTGGTTTGAAAGCCAAATATATGAGAAAGATTCTTGTATATGTCCCAAATTTTAATACTTTTAAAATTATTATCATTTCCTAGGTATCAGATATCATTGTCTATCCTCAAAACTAAAAATAATGTTGGTGTTTTTAAAATCATAGATGTTTTTGAAAACTCTAAAATCATAATCAGAGGCTTAAGCTAAATAAGAAATATAGACAGGTAAAGAAGTGAATTAAAAAATTCATTGACTATCTTGTCTATATAGTTATATGAATATACCTTTATATTTTATGGAACAAATTATATAGTGTATAATTGACTAAGAAACCAAAATGAAAAACAAATAATTTAAAATATTTCATTTCTAAGTAGAAGTAGCATTCAGCATCAGGATTCAGCATGAAGAATAACATACATAACTTTATTTAAACATACAAAGTATATATGATTTCCAAGAGCTAGATGAAAAATTAATAGATGGATTTAAAATACATGCATATGTTGCAAAACTTAGGTGAATGTACCTTTTGATAAAGAGGTGCCAGGTGAAATGACAAAACAAAAGAAACAAGAATCTGTACAGTTACAAGGCAGATTATCAAGAAAACTCTGCCAAATACATGCATTCAAAGTGTATAAATTAAAGCTTTATGGAATATTTGAAATATGCATAAACTTCTCAACCTGGTAGAGCCTTTTGTTAAACAATTATGTATTGACCTCTCTAAAAACTCATTAATGGATTTGTTGATGTTGTTGATGTTAGATGTCACTGAGTAGGTTCCGACTCACAGCAACCCTATATAAGGTTTCAAGGAGCAAGGGTTGCTGACCTTGTGGTTTACACTCCAGTGCTTATACTACAGCTCCACAACAGGAGTCCCATAAGTTAATTGGTGTTGTTGTTAGTTGCCATTGAGTTGGTATAGACACAT
>NW_006408920.1:741939-745851 GCF_000296735.1 Chrysochloris asiatica
ATGATCTCTAAATTCAGGTGGGATATATTCAAGGTCATATTTTGGCTCTCATGGACTTGTTTTCATTTTCTTCAGCTTCAGTTTGAAATTGCATACGAGTAATTAATGGTCTATTCCACAGTCTGCCCCTGGCCTTGTTTTGACTGATGATATGGAGCTTTTCCATCTTCTCTTTCAACAGATGTAGTCCATTTGATTTCTATGTATTCCATCTGGTGAGGTCCATGTGTATAGTCATCTCTTATGCTGACTAAAGAAGTTATTTGAAATGAAAAAGCATTGGTTTTGCAGAAATCTATCATGCGTTCTCCAGCATCATTTCTATCACCAAGGCCATATTTTCCAACTACTGATCCTTCCTCTTAGCTCCCAACCTTTGCATTCCAATCACCAGTAATGATCAATACATTTTGATTGCATGTTTGATAAATTTCAGATTGAAGAATTTGGTAGAATTCTTCTCTTTCATCCTCATTGACTTTAGTAGTTGATGCATAAATTTGAATAATAGTGATCTTAACTGAGCTTCTCTGTAGACGCATGGATATTATCCTATCACTTACAGCTTTGTACCTCATGACTGATCTGGATATATTCTTTTTGACAATGAATGCAACATCATTCCTATTCAATATTTCATTTCCAGCATAGTAAACCATCTGGTCATCAGATTCAAAATGGCCAATACCAGTCCATATCAGCTCACTAATGCCTAAGATATCAATGTTTATGCATTCCATTTCATTTTTAAGAACTTTCAATTTTCCCAGATTCATACTTTGTACATTCTAAGTTCTGATTATTAATGGCTGTTTACAGATATTTCTCTTCATTTTAAGTTGTACCCCATCAGCAAATGAAGGTCCTGTGGGCTTTTCTCCCATGGGCTTTACTCCATTCATGTCATCACAGTCAACTCTACTCTGAGGAGGCATCTCTTCCTAGTTGAATTTTGAGTGCCTTCCAACCTGAGGGGCTCATTTTCTAGCACTATATCTGACGGTCTTTCTCAGCTATTCATAAGGTTTTCAATGACTAAATATTCTGAAGTAGTTCATCATTCCTTATTCCTAATCAGTCTTCATCTAGAAGTTCATCTGAAACCAGTCCATTATGGGTGGCCTTGCTGGCATTTAAAATACTGGTGGCATAGCTTTCAGAATCACAGCAACTCACAAGCCACCACAGTAAGACGAACTGACAGATGAGTGTTGGAATAAATTTGTTAATAATAGATAAAATTTAAATTTGTTGATGTTGTTGTTAAGTGCTGTCGAGTTGATTCTGACCTATAGTGACCCTGTGTAGGGTTTCCAAGGAGCAGCTAGTGAGTTTGAGCCACCGTCTTACAGTTCATATGGCTTTGCAGTCTGGCACATTAACCCATAGCACCACACCAGGATCCAAAACATAAATTAGCAATATATAAAACATAAATCCTATGTGCAAAATATTTAGAGTTTAACTGCTTCTCCCGTAGTTCAGACATATTATTAGGAGGGACCAGTACCTGGAGAAGGGCATCATGCTCGGTAAAGTATATTGTCAGCGAAAAGAGTAAGACCCCAACAAGATGGATTGGCACTCTAGCAGCAGTAATGGGCTTAAGTATAGCAATGATTGTGAGGTCAGCACAGGACTAAGTAGTGTTTCATTCTTTTATGCATAAGGTTGCTATGAGTCATTTCTGATTCTAAGGCACTTAACAATACAACTAAAAATTTTCAAACAAAATTTTCTATAAAATATTTGATCATAAATGATCAGATGAGGAACATAGCTGAAAAGATTAACAAAATCCAGAGATATTTTTTTGTTTGTTTCTTTGATGTTTATAGGAAATAAAACATGTTTCATGCCAAGTGGGAAGAAGCATAAAAAAGAGAAAATAGAAGCTGATTTGGAAGAACAGATTAATTATGAAATACAATACTGAATAAGGGAGGAAGAGAAGAATCTAAATGACTTTATAGGATAAGATATATGAAGAAATATTTTAAGATAGAGAATAATTGAAGTTATATAATATTGTGATACTGAATATGGGCTCTACAGCTGTGTGATTTTGAAAAGGAGGGGGGTCTTGGTCTGTGTGACTTTTACGTAAAAAAAATGTTTTTCAGCTTAGAAAGCCATATAGAAAGTGGCATTTGGGGATAAGACTGGTATCTGTATTTTATTGAAAACGTATTAATTTGGTGAGCTTAAAATCATGTGCTCTCATGAGGCCCAAAGATATGCATGAATAGGACGTTAGGAATGTAGAGGACCTGATTTTTATTTATTTACTTTAAGTTCAGTTATCAGCTTAGTTCATGCATGCTTCCACTTAAAATTTAGATTTAACCAGATTTTCTAATTTAGGTTAGTCAGAGAAACAAATGCCTATTCTGAATGTGTTGTAAATTCCTGAGGGTTTACATTCATTCTCTGGAATTCAGAGTTTTAGGTTTTAATGTACCCCTTACACACATATATCTCACTCCTCTGACTCTTATCTTAATGCCACAGAAACTAAATCCTAATTCTTTAATTTTTTTCTGCAAAATACTTACACAGGCATTTCACACGTATAACGTATTAACAGAAGCTTTGAGAAGCTATGTAGTATTTACAAAGCAACAATGCAAACAATGTAAAAATGAAAACTAAACATAATTTTCCTGAGGCGGTGTATTTACTACCTTGATCAAATTTCTCTGTGTTATATGGCTCCTGTCTGTTGTTTGTACAATATTGTTCTGTCTCTTCTTTCTTCTCCATCTCATCCTATCCATTACTTTTCCTTCTATTTTCTTTCTCATAGCCGAATTCCTATTCATCTCAAGTCAAGTATTTCTTACAAGGTGTGCTTGCAAAGCATGCTCTAGAAAAACAGTGATGGTGGAGAACTACATTTCTGTGTGTGTCTGTTCACTTGTGTATCCTTAAAGGACATTGTAAACTTTAAACTACAGTCTATGAAGATGTTGTCCTTGACTCATGGAAATACATTTTTTTGATACTACTCTTGACATTGAACATCAGGATGAGAGAAAGGTTTTTAATAATTTTCTCCCTCTCTGTTCAAACCCTTTTAATCATTGTTCCCATTCATTTCTGCTTTAACCTTCCCCCTATGCTCCAGAAACATATAAACTAAATATTTAGTGCCACATTGTTGATTTAAACCTAAGATAAGAAGACAAACTGGGAGGGATACCTTAGGGATGTGATCTCATCCCTTAAAAGAATATAACTTTAAGAAATAGGTCTCCTGGGGAGACTTTGCAGTGTATAGGATGTTAGATGGAATCTTGTACCCCATCTAAAACCTACTGAGGTGGGACAGTCCCAGCAGAAAGGACAAGCAGACCAACCTGGAACAGCTAGAGCAACAGAAGATACATCACCAAAGAAAGATCAGCAGGAAAAACTCCAAACAAAAAATGGCAGTATGCCTAGCTAATACAAAAATAAGCAAGTTGTTCATGGGGAAGCTATCAAGGCAAGCAATCAAGTTCCTTCAGGACAAAGCCCCCTCTAAGACTGTAACCCAAAAGGAACATATGAGCAGGCATGTAAGCTTGCTGGTGCCCATGTTGGTCTACTGGTGAGTGGAAAAGGAACCAATGAAGAAAGGGGCTCAGTTCCACCATGTTCCACAGACTCCCATTGACCTGGAGATGAAAGAGAGAAGAGAAAGAGTTTATTGGTCCAAAATGTGATGAGACCTGGGGACACCTGAGCCTATATAAGGACAAGGACATAGCCACAGAGGCAATGAGTGAAGCTGAGAGTGAAGCATCCAGCTGATGTGAAGTGAGAGCAGTCGCACAAGAACACCCAGAGTTGTAGATAGTACAACCCATTTGATCTAACCTCGATGTCTTGATAATCAGAACTCGACAAGAAGAAGATTAAAAAAAAAAA
>NW_006408920.1:746621-747486 GCF_000296735.1 Chrysochloris asiatica
TGATTTGTTGAATGTAAAACTGATGATATGCCCTGCAAACTTTCACTCAATATACAATGAAAACGTTAAAAAAAAATTTAAAATCAATACTACTAAATCACACATTTTCCCATTGTTTGATTTCCCGAATTCCCGAAAGAGGTATTATTCACTTAAAAAAAAAAAAAAAAAATGGTTATGAACATTATTTTAAGAAAACTTACAATAACTAAAAACCATTTTACTATTTTAAAAAAAAATGTAACTTTAAGACAAAATTTCCCAAAAGTACCTTAACATTGTTTGGGGAAATCCTGTCCCAGAATGTAAGGTGCTTTGACTCTGGGGGCATAAACTGTATCCCCAGATAAGAGAGCCATAATACTCTAAGAAAAAAATATAACAATGCAGATAAATTGGTACTGAGAGGGGTGTAAGAGTTCTGACTTTATGGTGGAGGGCAAGGCAATTTATCAGAGAAAGAGTCTTGCTGCCTTCCAGGTCTGTCAATAAACCTATGATGGTTCTCCCCCATCTCTGATATTGACTATAGGAACTGTCTGTCAGAATTTTGTCTGGCAACAAGGATGGTCAATACAAAGAAAGACCATTTTTCAGTGTAACTCAGCCAGGATATTTTCAATAACCCGTATGCATATGAGATTGGACAGTGAATAAGGAAGACGATAGAAGAATTGATGTATTTGAGTTATGCTATTGGAGGAGAACAGATTTGGTACATTAAACACTAAAGACCGAAGACCAGAAGAGTTGTGGGATGACATCAAGAACATCATACGTGAAGAGAGCAAAAAGTCATTAAGAAGACAAGAAAGAAGGAAAAGGTCAAAATGGATGTCAGAAGAGACTCTGAAACTTGCTCTCC
>NW_006408920.1:749470-751045 GCF_000296735.1 Chrysochloris asiatica
CCAAGCATGATGTCTTTCTGCAAGATCTGATCTTTCTTGATGTTGTTCTTGTAGTTAGGTGTCTTTGAGTTGGTTCAGACTCATAAATACCCTATGAATGACAAAATAAAACACTGCCCAGTCCCACACCATCCTCACAATTGGTATACTTGAACCATTGCTGCTGTCACTGTACAAATCCATCTTGCTGGGGCTCTACCTCTTTTTTTGCTGAACTTACACTTTTGTAGGCATTAGGTACTTCTCCATGGACAGGTCCCTTCTGATAACATGTCCAATGTGTGAGAGAAGTCTTGCCATTCTTGCTTATAAGAAGTTTCCGAACTGTACTTTTTTCAACACAAATCTGTTTGTGCATCTGGCAGTCCTTGACACTTTTAATATTCTTCTTTAACACCACAACTCAAATATATCAATGCTTCTAGGATTTTCCTTACTTACTGTTCAACTTTCACATGCAGATGAGGTTATGGAAAATATCATGGCTTTGGTGAGGCACATCTGAGTCCTCAATTGTTTTCTTTGCTCTTGAACACTTTGAAAAGGTCTTGTTGGGCAGATATGTCTAATGCAATACATTATTTGATTTTCTGACTTGCTTCCTGAGTGTTGATTGTGGATCCAAGCTATATGAATTCTTTCACAAGTTTAATCTCCTCTCCATTTATTATGATGCTAATTATTGGTACAGTTGTGAGGATTATTGTTTTCTTTACACTGGGGTGTAATCCATAAAGAAGGCTATGGTCTTTGATCTTCATCAGTAAGCATTTTAAGTCCTCTTCATTTCCAGAAGGCAAAATTGTATCATCTGCATATCGCAGCTTGAGTCTTCCTCCAATCTTTTTCTTATAACCCAGTTTCTCAGATTATTTGTTCAGGATACATATTGAATAAGTACTGTAAAAGAATACAAACCTGGCATACACTTCTCATGATTTTAAACCACTCTTTATCCCCTTGATCTGTTCAGATAACTGCCTCTTAGCAATAGAAATGATGCTAGATATCACATCATAGAATTTTGTAAGAACAATGACTAATTAATTGTAATTACCTTTTTGATACTAGATATAAGGACAATTATACACATGGACTCCACTAGATTAAATGCACAGGAATCAATTGACTACTTTTGTGGAAAGAGACATTGGAAAAGCTCCATATCATCAGATATAACAATTCTAGGGTCAGACTATGAAACGGACATCAATTATTCATATGTAAGTTCAGTTTAAAAAATGGAAACAACTCTACAAGAGCCAAAACATGACCTTAGATATTTGTTGTTGTTGTTACATGTTGTCGAGTTTGTTCCAACACATAGCCACTCTGTATAGGGTTTCTGAGAAGCAACTGGTAAGCTTTAACTGCCAACCTTGTGGTTCAAATGTCTTTAGAGTCCAGTGCATTAACCTATGGCACCACACCAGGAGTCTTGAATATATCCTACCTGAATTTAGATATTTATCAAGAACAGATTTAGTGCTTTGGACACAACTGAAGACCATAAGTGTTGTGGGAAGACATTAAAAACACTATACATGAAGAAATCAAAAGGTCATGGCAAAGACG
>NW_006408920.1:752660-753673 GCF_000296735.1 Chrysochloris asiatica
TAAAATGATTGCAGCAATCCAGAAATGCAAGCCACATTTAGAGAAAGATGTAGAACTAGGGATATCACTGCTGAAGTTAGATGAGTCTTGGCTGAGTAAATTTGAATAACAGGCATATTAACTGGTCTTTCTGTTGTTGATTTTATTATGTGCCATCAAGTCAGTTCCAACTCATAGCAATCCTATATAGGGTTTCTGAGGAGCAGCTGGTGGTTTTGAGCTTATCTTGTAGTTCAAATGAACCTTGTGGTCCAGTGCTTATCCTACAGTGCCTTTTAGGTATATGCGTATTATCCAATCACAGACTGCATTGTACTTCAAGACAGATCTTGAAATGCTCTTTGACAATGTATATGAAACCATTCCTCTTTAATTTTTGATTCCTGGCATAATAAACCATATGATTTTCTGAGTTAAAATGGCCATTTTTCGTTCATTTCAGTTCACCGATTACTAAGATACAGACCTTTATCCATTTCATTTTTGACGTTTTTGTTATGTGAAAGATATAAGCATCTCTACCCACCAATACTATACCAGCTTTCCATCATAACTTCACTAATTTTATTAATGTTTATTTTTCATTCTACTAATGAAAGAAATGTTCTTTATCAATACTTTTATTGAAATATAATAAACATGTAGAGAACTGAACGAATCTTAAGTACATCAAATCACTCAAAAGTTTTATATGTGAAACTACATATTTAAAAATATTGTGTATGTTTTTTTTAAAATCACTGAATTTTAAGTTATGACATGAGTGACAAAAGCACCCTAGAAGCGATTGTTGTTAAGTGCCATTGAGTTGGTTCCAACTCATAGCACTGAATAGGGTTTCCAAGTAGCAGCTGATGGTTTGAATCACTAGCCTTGCCATTACCAATCCACCGATTATCATACATAGTCACACCAGTAATCCCTACAACTAATAATTATAATAATAAAACACTTATTAACTAGAAAATCCAATTTCCATAAATAAGAATACCACATATGGAAGACTTATTAAC
>NW_006408920.1:762327-764135 GCF_000296735.1 Chrysochloris asiatica
CTGGAGATTTGTTTATCACTATTGTCTTCTGTACAACTTGGACTTCTCTCAGTACCAGTTATTGACCACATGCTACCTCCTGAAATATTCGAATATTGGCAAACTATTTTTGATACTATGACTGTATATTTCTTCTATCTACTGATGCTTCCTGCATCATTAAATATTTTGACCACGGAATCCTTAAATATTGAGCACTGAGGCTTGAATTTTTTTTCAGTTCTTTCAGTTTGAGAAATTCTGAGCATTTTATTGCCTTTTGGTTTTCCAATTTCAGGTCCTACACATTTCATTACAATATTTGACTTCTTTTTCTTGGGCTGTCCTTTGAAATTTTTTGACCAGTTCTTTGACTCCATCATTTCTTCCAGTGAAGTAAACTATTCTATATTCTAGAGCAAGTTTCAGTCTCTTTTGACATCTAATTTTTTTTTCCTTCCCTGTCTTTTTAGAGATATTTTGCTTTAATCATGTATGCAGTTCTTTATATCATCCTGGAAATCTCCTGGTCTTTGATGTCTAATGCATTGATTCTGTTTTTGAGATTGTCTATAATTGCAGGTTGGATATTCTCAAGGTCATATTTTGACTCTATGAGCTTGTTGTCAACCTGAACTTGCATATGAGCAGTTAACTGATGGTCTGTTCCACTGTCAGTTCCTGCCTTCTTTTGTCTTTGATGATTTAGCTCCTCCATTACTTCTTTTTGTTGTTGTTGTTGTTGTTTTAAGTTTTTATTGTGAATTTTGTGTTAGTTTACATGGGTGAAAATTATATTTACATTCATCCTATCATACTTTGTTTCATTGCAATGACCATAATTCCCTGCATGCATCATCAACCACCCAAAGGCTACACCCCTTAATTATGTTGAGGAATTTCCCTTCAATTCCTACTTTATTGAGTGTTTTTATCAGAAATGGATGTTGGATTTCGTCAAATGCCTTTTTTGCATCAATCAATATGATCATATGGTTCTTTTCTTTTTTCTTATTTATATAGTGGATTATGTTGATTGTTTTTCTAATGTTGAACCATCCTTGCATCCCTGATATTAATCCCACTGGATCATGGTGTATTATCTTTTTGATGTGCTGCTGGATTCTGTTGGCTAGAATTTTGTTGAGAATTTTTGCTTCTATGTTCATGAGGGATATTGGTCTATAATTTTCTTTGTTAGTGATGTTCTTCTCTGGTTTTGGTATGAGTGTTATGCTTGCTTCACAAAATGTATTAGGAAGTTTTACATCCTCTTCTGTATTTTGGAATAATTTGAGTAGAATTGGTGACAGCTCTTCTCTGAATGTCTGGTAAAACTCACCAGTGAAGCCATCTAGACCTGGACTTCTTTTGGTTGGGAGTTTTTTGATGACTTGATCAATATCTTCTATTGTTATGGGTCTGTTCAAGTTTCCTATTTCACTCTATGTTAGTTTAGGTAGGTCATGTTTTTCTAAAAATGTATCCATATCTTTTAATTTTTCTAATTTGTTGGAGTACAACTCTTCATGATATCCTATTATTATTCTTTTGAGTACCTTTTGTTCCGTTGCGACATCACCTGACATCACCCATGTTGTTCCTAATGCGTGTTATTTGTGTCTTCTCCCTCTTTTCTTTTGCTAGGTTTGTCAAGGATTGTCAATTTTAGTAATCCTTTCGAACAACCAGCTTCTTGTTCTGTTGATTCTTTCTATAGTTTTTCTATTTTATTTATTCTCATTTATTTGTGCTCTTATCTTTATTATTTCTTTTTTCTTAGTGACTGTAGGTTTCCTCTGTTGGTCTGTTTCTAGTTGCTGGAGATG
>NW_006408920.1:765674-768126 GCF_000296735.1 Chrysochloris asiatica
TTTTTTTTCTTTTAGGGTTTTATATATAGCTCCCCATTGCCTTCTTGCCTGCTTGGTTTCTGCTAAGACGTCAGAACCTAATCTGATTTGCTTGCCTTTGTAGGTAACACTTCTCTTTTCCCTGGCTTTTCAAGTTTTTGTTTTCTTTACCTTTCTTATTATGTACCAGCACAAAATTAATAGTAATTATGAAAAATAGAATAGCAGTTGCCTTATTTTAAAACAGAATCTTAAAAATAGATTTAAATTAGCAAACAAATATAAAAATAAAATAAAACCTTAAACTAGAATGTGAAACTAGCAAGTATGAATTTCTAATGACTAGATAACACTAAATGGAGCACAGCATTTAGGAGAAAATTATAAATTTGCTTCTTAAGAAACAGAGAGCAAGGTAGTTAGGAAAGTCCTGGAAGATTCCACTTACCCATAAAAATTAAATGGGTTTGAGTTGTAGTCAAGAAAAGGGCTTTGTGAAAGATAACCCTTTGTCAGTCAACTGAATTTTATTCTGTCAACTTCTGCTCTGCAATAATTGAAATACTGACTGCCAATTGTTTCAAAATCCTAGAGTAAGCTCAAATGATATTATAAATATTGGCATTGTTATAGATTTAATATTATATTCACAATATTATACATTAATATAATACAGAAAATAAGCACACTGCTATCAAGTCAATTTTGATTCATGGTAGCCTTGTTGTTGTTAAGTGATGTCGGGTTGGTTCTGACCCATTGCAACACTATATAGGGTTTTCTCTGAGCAGTTGATGAGCTTGAACTGCTGACCTTGTAATTCAAACTGACTTTGCAGTCCAGTGCATTAACCCACAGTGCTGTACTAGTGACCCTATAGGACAAAGTAAAAGTGTTTCTTTGGGTTTCTGGGGCTGTAAATCCTATGGAAGCAGAATGCCTTATCTTTCTCTCAAAGAGTTACTTGTTGATTTAAACTTCTAACCTTTCAGTTAGAAACCCAACACATACCGTTCTACTCTAATGGTTGGTATTGTTAAGTGTCATGAAGTCACTTTTGACTCATTGTTGTTGTTAGGTGCCATAGTCAATACTGACTCACAATGTCCTTATTTATGCACAACAGAACGAAATACTACACAGTCCTGTGCCAACCTTATAATTGTTGCCATGCTTGAGCCCGTTGTTGCTGTCCTGTACCAATCCATCTTGTTGGCCCTTCCTCTTTTTCACTGACCCTCCATTTTACCAAGTAAGATGTCTTTTTCCAAGGACTGGTCCCTTCTGATAATATGTCCAAAGTATGAGAGTCAAAATCTGTCTATCCTGGTATCCAAGGAGCATTCTTCTTCCAACAGATTTGTTTGCTTTTTTGGAAGTTCATGGTACTTTTAATATTCTCCTCCAACCCCATAACTCAAATGACCTTTGTAGGATTTC
The DNA here is from genome assembly GCF_000296735.1 of Chrysochloris asiatica. Taxonomy (NCBI): domain Eukaryota; kingdom Metazoa; phylum Chordata; class Mammalia; order Afrosoricida; family Chrysochloridae; genus Chrysochloris; species Chrysochloris asiatica. Next base: position 767,094 of record NW_006408920.1, read on the forward strand.
TGAGGAGCAACTTGTGGGTTTGAACACCTGACCTTTTGGTTAGCCATCCAGTCCTTATCTTACAGCGTCATGCAAGGAGTATCATCATACACTTTTAAAAAATTAAAGTAACATGTTAATATGACAGATCATTCTTTTAAAGATGAACAATCTTGTTTTAAAAGCATAAAAGTGTGGTGTGCATCCTATTTTCATTTTGCTAAAAAATAACATGCAGATTAAAATTCAAATTGTTCTGCAAGATTTAAAAAGGAAAACAGTCCCCTGCCTTACCTACAGGGTATATTCCCTACAGTTGACTGACTACATCTCATTAGGTGGACTGTCTCCTATAACACTTTATATGCTTCTAAATATTTCTATTACTTTTAGTATTAGCTATTACCCATTTATTTTCATTATAAAGTACATGATTTGAAACTTGTATACCTTCCTGCCGTGCTTTCCTTTTGAAATTCTACTAGCATATAATACTTTTTTGTTTAAATCAATAATTATTTATTGCATTTTCTCCCCTGGGTTGTTAATTTACTTGTTGACTTTCCTGGAGTTAATAACTGCCTTGTTCTCTCATTTGTTTAGTTTCCTATATGTCTATAATTAATTCATTTTCAAACACTGTGGTAGAATTATAAAATACTTTGCTCAACTCTCAAACAGATGAGATAATTTATTTGATCAACATTGTTCTTTTGCATGTGTATGTGCAAGTGTGTTGAAGCTGGCTTTCACCACATATATTTTCCCCAAACAGTGTTCCATAATGACAAGTTGGTAACTTGAAATTGTCCCCAATTTTTGTTGCTGTTGTCATTAAGTGCCATTGAGTCACAGTAATTGGCAAATGCTACAAAAAAAAAAAAAAAAAAGATGCATTCGTGTTATGGTGTTGAAGGAATATATTAAAAACGCCAAAAGAACAAAACCAGTATCTTCCTTGGAAGCCATGATGGCCAGATTTCACCTCTCATGCTTCAGATATATTATTAGGAGGGACTAGTCCCTAAAGAGGGACATCATGTTTGGTAAAGTA
>NW_006408920.1:769681-772525 GCF_000296735.1 Chrysochloris asiatica
AGAGAGAGAGAGAGAGAGAGAGAGAGAGAGAGAGAGTTGGCCTTCTGCTCTTTCTCCCCCTTTATAGAGTTTTTGACTCATCTCCCTCAAATTTAATTCTGATTGGTGGAAGGGTCTAGATGGCATATATTCTTTGTTTGCACCTTTTTTGTGGTTTAGCACTGCTCTGTTTCTCAGAAAGTATGCTTGTCTCAGTTTCCTGGAATTGTTGATTCAAATGCCAGGTTTTGGGTTGTGGCTAGGCTGTCTGTTATTTTCCTACTCTGTCCCTAACAAATTCCTATAGATCCAATCTTGAATTCATCTCCATATTGTACATATCTTATGTTGTTGTTGTTAGTATCATTGAGTTGGTTCTGATTCATAGCGACCCTGTACAGAGTTATCGAGGAGCAGCTATCAGGTTTGAACTGCGAATCTTTTGGTTAGTAGTTCAGTGCTTATTCAACAGTGCTACACAAGAATTCCATCTTAAATATGCATCCTCCAAATTTCCTTTTCTGGATATTCTGGTCTTTTTTCATAGAAAAATTGTACTCATTCTTCAGAAGTTATATTTTTTCTGTAAATCTTCCATGAATCTTTTTTATTAAATTGTAAAGGAGCCCTGGTGGTGCTAACCACAAGGTTAGCAGTTCAAATCCACCAGCCACTCCCCAGTCCCCCAAAAGGTTGTCAGTCTCAGAAACCCTATATTGGGTCACTAGGAGTTGCAATCAATTCTATGACAGTGGGATACTAAGCAATATATTCAGTATATATTTGATGAAATAAATAATGAAAAAAAATCAGGGAACGGAAAAATGAAAAGAGGTAAAATTTACCTGAGTTTTAAAACACAAAACTAAACTAAAAGATTCCACCATTATCCTTTCTCTGGAGTCTCTGATAGTTTGATCTCATCCAGAAAAAAAGATTGAAAATTTGCTTCTGAACAGTCAGAGCCTTAGAAATCCTAAGACATGCAGTTGTATTCTGCACATAAAGAGGTGCCATGAATAGGAATCAACTGAACAACAGATAGCCAGCAATGCTTCCAATTATTAAAATTCGTTTGACATTGATTTTATGTAATACTACAAAGCAGATGCAATTAAAAACAATTTAGGTGTACTTCTTAAAAAGGAAAATAACAGAATACTATAAAAGGCATTGGTGGACACTGGATCTAATACATCACTGTCACTTTTTCCTTAGTAAATTATTTTATGTATTTGTAAGATAAGACATATTAAAATGTTAAAAAGTAAATAATCCATTTCAAATCCCTGCAACTATTATATCCTCCTACAATTTAGAAAATATCAGAATGTATTGTCAAATACTTTATAGTACTCATAACTCTTGTCAAATAAATTGATTGTTTTAGTCTCTTCAAATGGTCTTCACCATGGTTAATCAGGAACAATTTGAAAACAATATCCTCGGTTAAAATGAAATTGTTTATGGTATTATGTTTCAAATAATAAATTTTATTTTGTCAGTTTTAAAATGGCCTAAATGAAAGCAGCTTTTTGTTACAGACTTTCTTTGACATAGACTGATGTAATTTTGTGTTTTATATTGAATCAGTCTATTCACTTGAATTTCTCTATGTTCCTTTTAATTCTTCATATTTAAAATAATACATTCTTTGCTATATCAATATACAATTATATATTACCTCTTTTATCAAATTGCTGTTCTACTCTAGCCACATTCTAGAATTACTTTTGATGGATTGACTTCCCAGAAAGGTAATAAAGTAGTTTGTATATATAGAATATTTGAAAAAAATGTGTACATATACCATTTACATATTTGTAACCAGTTCCTGTGCAATTTTAAAACTTAACTGATATGTACTCAAATATCTAATGTTTTCTTATATTATCATTTGTTAATTCTTTCAAAATCTACTACATTACACACACTACTTCAAATGCTACAGATATAGATTTAGGTTAAGATTTAAGCCTTCAAGAAATGCTAAATTTAATGGCAGAAAACCAAAAGTAAACCCATTGCCATAGAGTTAATTTCTACTATACTGATCCTATGGGATAGAATAGAATTGCCCTCTAGGATTTTCAAGGCTATAAATCTTTACAGGTGCAGACTGTATTAAGTCTGTTGTTGTTAAGTGTCATCAAGCTGGTTCTGACTCATAGTGACCCTGTATAGGGTTTCCAAGGAGTGCCTGGTGAGTTTGAACTATTGACCTTGCGGTTCAAACTGACCTTGTGGTCCAATGCATTTCCTATAACACCACACCAGGACTGTAAAAGGGAAAGGTGACAGGACACCTTTATCCTGTGGAGTGACTGGTGGGTTTGAAACACCACCTATGAATAAGCAGCCGAGCACTCCTTGTAATAGGTTGTTGTTGTTAGGTACCATAGAATCAGTGTAACCTTATGTATAATTTAATGAAATACTACTCAGTCCTGCACAATCCTCATGGTTGTTCTTATGTTTGAACCCATTGTTGCTGCAACTGTGCCAATACATCTTGTGGGGGTCTTCCTCTTTTTCATCGAAACTCCACTGTAACAACTATGATGTATTTCCTTCTCCAGGGTCTGGTTGATCCTTCATGGCAAAATCTGAAGTATGAGTCATAAAGTATTACCATCCACCAGGATTTATTTTTCCCCTGATAGAGATTTGATAGTTTTTCTGGCAGTCTAAAGTACTTTCAATATTCTTTGTCAACATTACAATTAAAATATACCAATTCTTCTAAGTTCTTCCTTATTCAATGCCCAAATACTACATATATTTGTTGTTGTTGTCAGGTGCCATCGAGTCAGAACGGACTCATAGTGAACCCATGCACAGCAGATTGAAACAATGTCCGATCCT
>NW_006408920.1:774930-775804 GCF_000296735.1 Chrysochloris asiatica
ATATTCTTCTTTATATAATCCAGTGTCTCAGATTATTTGCTTGGTATGCAAATTGCATAAGTATGGTGAAGTATGCAACCCTGATTCACACCTTTCCTTATCTTAAAACATTCAGTATCCCCTTATTCAGTGTCAACAGCTGCCTCTTGATCTGTGTATAGTTTCCTTATGAACACAGTTAAGTGTTTTGGAATACCTATTCTTCACAATGTTATCCATAGTTTGTTATGATCCTCACAGGTTTGCATAATTAATAAAGCAAAAGTAAACAACTATATAATCTTCTCTGTTTTTAGTCAATATCCATCTGATGTCTACAGTGATAGCCTTTATTTCTGAAACCTCCCAGTCAAGGATTTGCGCAATTGTTTTTTAATTATCTTCAGTAAAGATTTACTTGCATGTTGTGCTAATGATATTGTTGGATACTTTCTGAATTCTGTTGGGTCACCTTGCTTTGGAATGGACACAAATACAGATCTCTTCCTATTGATTGTGTAGTATTCCAAATTTCTTGGCATTGATGAGTGAGTTTCTTCAGGGCTTCATCAGTATTTTGAAACATCTCAATTTGTACTTCCGTAATCTCTGGAGCCTTTTATTACTTTTGACAAAGACTTCAGTGCACCTGGAATTTCTCCCTTCAATACCATTGGTTCTTGATCCTACACTCACTGTTGAAATAGCTGAACACTGATCTATTCTTTTGGTAGATTGACTGTGTATTCATTACATCTTCTTTTGATGCTTTCTGCATCATTTAATATTTTAGCCACGTTGTTAGGTGCACCGATTGGTACTAACTCATACAGACCCTACACACAACAAAATGTAACACTGCCTGGTCCTGCACCAACCTCACACTTATTGCTAC
>NW_006408920.1:777579-781662 GCF_000296735.1 Chrysochloris asiatica
ACTGGTCTTCCTTGTAAGTGTATAGGTATTATCCTATCAGAGATAGCATTGTACTTCAAGATAGATGTTGAAATGCTTGTTTTGACAATGAATGCAATACTGTTCCCCTTCAATTTGTCATTCCTGGAATAGTAGGTCGTGTAATTGACTGAAAATTGCCAATACCTGTCCATTTCAGCTCACTAATTCCTAGGATATTGATCTTTATGCATACCATATAATTGTTGACAACTTCAGTTTGTCCTGATTTCATATTTTGTACATTTCATGTTCTGATTTTTAATGGATGTTTGGTACAGTAACTCTGTGTATTCCTTCCATATTCTTTTGAAGCTTTTTCCATCTTTCAATGTTTTGCTCATTTGTTGTTTTTGCTAAGTGGCATGGAGTTGACTCCAACTAATCAAGACCCTGCGTAGGGTTTTCCATAGAATCTTTAATATTGCAAGTGGAAGTGTGATTGCTTTCTTCAGCCCTCTCAGCTTGAGAAATACTGAGCACGTTTTTTCCCTTTTGGTTTTCTAACTTCAGGTATATGCATATTTCATTATAATAATTGATTTTGTTTTCTCAGGATGCCCTTTGAGGTTTTCTGTTCAGCCCTTTTACTTTATCTTTTCTTCCAGTTGATTTTACCTGTTAAAGTTAAAGTTTCAGAGTTTCTTCTGATACCATTTTGGTGTTTTCTTTCCTTCTTGTCTTTTTAACGATCTTTTTTTTTTTCTTAATGTGTGATGTTCCTGATACATACATCCACAGCATGTATGGTCTTAGCATGTATGGTTTTTGGGTCACTAGTGGTCAATGATATGGTCTTGATATGATCTCTAAGTTAAGGTGCAATATACTTAAGGTCATACTTCGGCTTTCAGAATTTGTTTTAATATTCTTTAGCTTCAGCATGAACTTGTATATGAGCAATTCCACAGTCCACCCCTAGATTTGTTTTGGCTGATGATATTCAGCTTCTCCATTGTCTCTTCCCATAGCTATAATGAATTTTATTCATGTGTATTCCATCTGGTGAGGTGTACATAGATAGCTGCTATTTATGTTGTTGAAAAGAGGTATTAGCAATGAAGAAGTCAGTGCTCTTGAAACATTCTATCATGTGATTTCCTGCTTCAATTTCATGACCAAGCCTATATTTTCCAAGAATTGTCCCTTTCCTTTAGCTCCCAATTTTCACATTGCAATCATCTGTAATTATCACTACATCTCTGTTGCAGGCTCTAACAATTTCAGTCTAATAAAGTTGTAGATTATAAAGATATTTTTTAATTGGTTATATATGTTGGTACCTATGATCGTTAGGAGTCCTCATGTGGCACTGTAGGATAATGCACTGGACCACAAGATTAGTTTGAACCACAAGGCCAATGATTCAAATTCACCAACCTTTCCTAAGAAACCCTATACAGAGTCACTATGAGTCAGAACAGACTTGAAGGTACTGAATATCAACATCAACAACGATTTTTTTGCATTTTCTGGCATCTTATAGCCTTTTAATTCTTCTTACTAATGACACCTTGAAACAAATTCTTGTTGTTTTAAGATTTAGGCCCAATGCCTACATTTTTTCAAGTCAAGATTATTATGAAACTATTTTAAAAAGTTATGTGCAATTTAATCTAGACACTTGTAATACAGAAAAATTATTTGGAGATGACAAGATACATTTAAAATTCATATGTGATACTATTTATTTTCGTAGTTTGGGATATACGAAATGGTTTTTAGTTTCACGAGACAGTTTTTAATGTGCAATACTAGTATAGAAAATAATTGTTACTGGTTTTCTTGTAATATGATTTTCTCAAATTGCAGACAAGGCAATTGGTAAAATTCAGAGTTTTAAAAGTCTAGTCTGTCCTTTATAAATGCATTCTCTTTTTAAAATAAGATTATCTCAGTTCTCTGTTTTATATATACAGTTTTTTTCCCTTGTATAATTCAATACTGTGAGTTGCTCATAAACATAGAGTAACTTAATAATAATTTGGCAGACAATCTGAAGGAGAGATAACATTAATTTAGGTAGTAAACAAGTATGTAATATTCTAAATATATCTTAAATTAATAATATAGTTAAAAGATACTTTCATTTAAACATTATAAAAGCTTAACTTTTGAAAAATAACAGAAAAACAAATCAGAACAAGTTTTCCCAAATCACACAGGGCTTTACTTTTAAAACTGAGAATAACTAAAATATTTTGTCATTATTTATGTTCTGAACTCATCTATAGCTTTAAAAGTACCAATCATCTATGATTCATTATACTTACAAATAATATATAACATTAGTAAATATATTATTGTATAAAAGATACACAACTACATATGTTATTAGTCGTACACATGAGCATAAGATCAAACATGTATATAAACCTTAACTTTTAAAAAAGATACATATTCTCCATCTCTACTCCCTCCATGTTAATGAATGTTTTATACCTTTTTTCTCAACTCCTTTTCAACTAAGAAACATACACTATGGAAATTTGTTTTGTTTGATTGTCATACTACAACTGTAAAAGTAACATACTACTCAAATAAATTAAAGCTTAAAATGTTTTTAACTCTACAGATTTTATTATAAAAAAAATGTGTTATTATAGCTATATTTTTTTCAATAGATAAAATATAAGATCAAAGTCAGAAACCAGAGATAAATAATATTGCAATACCAGGTTAGATAATTTTTTAAAGTTCTGTATACCAAAATATAACAAAAATTAAAATATAAATTATAAATCCTAACTGTTTATTATGATTTATATGACATAAATGCATACTCTTGCATTAAAATGCCTTCTAAATCAACAAAAGATAATGAGACAAAGGAAAATAAAATATTTTTTAAATACACAAAATTTCTAAATTTAATTAATGATTAATCTCAGATTAAATAAAATTAGAACTCCATTTGGATTTATTAGATCCTCAAATATTTTTATTTTTCATTATTATTTGCAAAATATTTTTTATAAGATATATGAAAAACTGTTACTTCTGCAAGTCACATTAAGAGAATATCCAATGCTTTAAAATTGTGTGTGTACAAGCATATCATTTGACATCACATTCCACGTCTATAAATTTAAGAAATATAAAATTTTAAAGGCTGCATATCAGTAATTGTCCTGAACAGATACTGAAAGTTGAATATTCTAAAGAAAGTTTAAAAAGCCAAATGAGTTTTATACAAAGAAAGTAAAATAAAAAATTTAAAAATAGGTAAATGTTAAGTAATTTAATGTAGTTTATTGTAGGAGGACATATAATGAGATGGATTGATATAGTGGCAGTAACAATGGACTGAAAAGTAACAATTATAAGGATGGTACAGGAACAGGCACTGTTGTCTTGTGTTGTGCATTGGGGAGCTATGAGTTGAAGCTTACTGTTGTTGTTGGTGAATGCTGTTGAGTTATATCTAACCCACTGGGATCCTGTATAGGGTTTCAGAGGAGCAGCTGGTGAGCTTGAACTGCTGACCTTGTAGTTCAAATGACTTTGCAGTCTTGCGCATTAACCCACAGTGCCACACCAGGACTCCTTACTAGATGGTAACAAACAAAAAGAAGAACATATTGTTGTTAAAGACCTCTGGTGGCATTGTAGGATAAGCACTAGACTGCTAACTGTAAGGTGTGTAGTTTGAAAACCACCAATCACACCCACATGAAAGAGGAAGCTGTAAACTTAAAAATTGATCTTCTAGGAAACCCTCTATAGAGCCATTGTTAGTCAGAATTGACATGATGGCAGTGAATTTGGTTTTCTAAACTTTTGTTACCCCTGTTCAATCCATATTTAAATGTTCTGTATCCCTGCTTCTACTGTGCCTCCATGATTGAATCCTCAGCACAGTAACCAGAGTAATCCTGTTTGAAATATAATACAGGTTACACCAGTCTTCCAGTTCAGTCCTTTAAAGAACTGGCTCAGGAAAAGAGACAGAAATAGATTTTTTTTTTTTTTTTTTATCAATAGTCCCTGGCATACAGAAAAAAATCAACATTAATTTATATTAATGATATTGAATCCTCAGCACAGTAACCAGAGTAATCCTGT
>NW_006408920.1:787160-788651 GCF_000296735.1 Chrysochloris asiatica
GATTCGGAAGTAGTTTGTCACTCTTTCTTCCTAGTCTGTCTTTGTTTTGAAGCTCATCTGAAACCTGTCCACCATGGATGACCCTGCTAGTTATTTAAAACACCGGTGGCATAGCCCTCAGAATCACAGCAACTCAAACTACCACATCATGACAGACCATGATGAATATAGTAATAAAAAATAAATTAATATATTTGAAGCACAATTTATAGCTACCATGAATGAAAGTCTGAGCTTTGTAAATTTATTGAAATAATGAATTAGCAATTTTGAAAGAATGTTGCATAGGATTTAAAAAACTTTATATTTTAAGGAAATGGTAAGAAACAAACTGTGTATAAATACACAATTTTTACAATGAGTTAGAAGTTTAACTGAGAAATGAAGCCTGCTGCTGTGGTTGGAGGCACTGTGGGCTAATGTGTCAGACTGCAGTTGTGTGAACTACAAGGTCCGTGGATCAAGCTCATCAATTGCTCCTTGGAAACCCTAGTCAGGGTCACTATGGGTAGGAATCGACTCAACAGCACTTACCAACAACAACAACTGTGTTTGGAAGGAATCCTGGTGTGGCATGGAAGGTTAATACACTGGATTGCAAGGTCAGTTTGAATGGCAACATCGGTGATTTAAGCTCACCAGCCACTCCTCAGAAACCCTATACAGGGCCACTGTGAGTTGGACCTGACTCAATATCGTTGCATAGAATATGTGTTCTTATTATGGATTAAATCATGACCGCCCAAAAAATACTTTGAAGTCTTAATCCTTGTACCTGTGAATGTGAACTTCTTTAGAAATAACACTCTTTTTTTGGACATCTTAATGGTTAAGTTAACAAAGTGATAACAAAGAGTAGATTAGGTCCAATTCCCTTCAGAATGGTTTCTTATTAAAAAAGACACAGACAGACTTACACATGAAGAAAAATTACATAAATATGCATCCAAAAACAAAGGAAAACCAAGAAATAGCCATGGCCATCAGACACTAGAACTGAAAAGAAAGAATTTTCCCCTTGAATAAACATAGGAAACATAGCCTGTTTGAATTCAGATTACTAGCCTCCAGAATGCTAAAACAATACATTTCTTTATTTCTTTTAAGTCACTTACTTTCTGGTATTTTGCTTTGGCAACATTAAGAAATTAAGACAGAGTTTGGTAGTGGGAAGTAGAGTGCTATTTTGTCATATATAAGAAGATGTGGAAGCAACTTTAAAAAATGGTAATGGATACAGGCAGGTAGAATTTTGGAACACTTGCTAGTAAAAACCTTGAAGAGAAAGTTTGCAGACCTATGGATTTAGAAAGTGAATCAATGAGGAGTCTGAAACAAATGAGAAGAGTTTTGGGTAAAACTGTCATCATAACCAGAATATTGCTAGAAAAGTAGATATTACATGTATTTCTGGTGAAGCCTTAAAAGCAAATGATACACTTGTTATTGGACAGAGGTGGAAGGTTGATTTATTTACAGTGGCAAATAACT
>NW_006408920.1:790237-792033 GCF_000296735.1 Chrysochloris asiatica
AGTATTAAGTTAACAATTTATTTCAAACAGGTGAATGCATTGTGGCCAAGTTGCTCTGTCAAACATTACCTAAATGTGAATTCTACACAGCCAATTGTAACCTCTATTCTTCTGCCAACTTCTCAGAGCACAATGACTTTATTAAAACAGGGGTTGGGTAAAATTTTTAAAACAACATCATTTAGGGGTCTGCCATGGAAGCACAAGAAAAGCACACATATATATATTAAAGCAAGAAATAAAAAGGCTGACTATAAATCTAGCTGGAACAAATCCGAGGGGCTTGCTCCCATTGAAGCCAATGCCTCCAATCTGACGACCATTGTCATGCAGATTCCTTCGGAGTAGGCGTGACATTTTGTCATTCAGATTGAAGAGGTCAGAAATGGGAAAGGATGAACAAAAGCTGCCTAACATCTATATTTTTTCAGGTAGGAAAAGGGTTGATGAAACTCCTTGGCTATAAAAAATTATTATCCTCCAAGAAAAGAAAAGGATCTGGGGGCAGGAACTTTCCCTTCTATGTGCCATACTATGGGGTCATTTTTCCAATTCTGGAGAACAAAATTGCCACTCAAAATCAAGAGGGTAAGATCACTATTGTAGTAAGCCAGGAAGGGTTGACACCTAGGGACTAAAATAGGATCTTCCCCCGCAAAACAAGCAAACAAACAAACAAAACTCAACATCATGTTTTCCTAATGGATTTATATTTGTCACACAATGTGGCAATATCTTTAAAGATAGCCTGCAATTTTTTTCCAAACTTGATTCTTAGAGTAAAACTAATCTTCAAAACATATATACTATTCCTGAAAGAGCTGGAATTTTTAAAAAGTTTTAATTGTGAATTAAGTGATAGTTTACATGGGAGAACATTGGTTTTGCACTCATTCTATCGTATTTCATTTCATTGCAATGATTACAATCCCCTCCATGCATCATCATTCAATAGTATTTGCCTCTATTCACTCTATTTATTTTATTTATTTATTTAATGTATGCAAAAACACTCAGGAATATATAATCATTTAAACAACCCAAGGACACATTCTGCAATCTTGCCTCCTGGCCGCTAGCACACAGCGTTTCTCTTTCCATAAGTCTAGAGTCCTCAGCTGCTCTATCTCTACATGTCTGCTTCCATCTCTGGTGTCACTTCTTCTCTGGATAGGATCCCACATTCTGCTCATGCTCTTCTCCCTTGATGGTCCTAGGGTTGTCAATTCCTGGGATGTAAGATTAACTACTCTCCCCTTTATGTTACAAAACTTCTACCTTTACAGTTGTGACAATTGAAATTTGTCATAATAATTTGTCATAATAATTACTCACTAATGAATCATAAGAACCTATCCCCATCTCCCTTCACCAGTTCCATTTGATGAAAACTATTCAGTGGGGATTCTATCTTCCCCTGCACTCTATGAAACTAAACTCCATCTTGAAAACTGTAAGCCAGTTGATTTGTGCTTTTATAATGTGCCCCCCACCCCACTTTAGGTAGCCAGTATCTAAGTTGTCTGCCCCTATCAACACTGTGTACGGAGGGGATAGGTTTCATCCTTGATGTGAAGACTCCTTCCCTCTCAGGTGGATATTTTGAGTATGTTGTTGTTGTTATGTGCTGTGGAGTCAGTTCCGACTCATAGTGACCCTGTACAGGGTTTCCAAGGTTATAAATCTTTATTGGAGCAGAAAGCCTCATCTTTCTCCTGCAAAACAGCTGGTAGTTTCGTACTGCTGACCTTAAGGTTCGCAGCCCAATTCAGAACCACTATAATACCAGCATAACT
>NW_006408920.1:816271-824963 GCF_000296735.1 Chrysochloris asiatica
CCCCAGCTTGAGAAATGCTGAGCATGTTCTTCCTTTTTGGTTTTCTGATTCCCGATCTTTGCACATTTCGTTGTAATATTTGACTTTATCTTCTCGAGCTGATCTTTGAAATTTTCTGTTCAGCTCTTTTACCATCTCATTTCTTCCATTTGCTTTAGCATCTCTACACTGGAGAATAAGTTTCAGTGTCTCTTCTGACATACATTTTGAACTTCTCCTTCTTTCTTGTCTTCTTAATGACTTTTTGTTTTTTTCCTGTATGATGTTCTTGATGTCATCCCACAACTCTTCTGGTTTTCGGTCATTAGTGTTTAATGTATCAAATCTGTCCTTCCCATTATCTCTAAATTCATGTGGGATATATTAAAGGTCATATTTTGGCTCTTGTGGACTTGTCTTTATTTTCTTCAGGTTCAGTTTGAATTGCCATATGAGCAATTGATGGTCTAGTCCACAAACTGCCCCTGGCCTTATTTTGACTGATGATATGGAACTTTTCCATCATCTTTTTCTGCAGATGTAATCAAATTGATTTCTGGGCATTCCATCTGTTGAGGTGCATATACAATTTCTAGCCAGTAGACACTTTTAACTCCCAGCCCTAGTAGCCACCCAAGAATATTTCTTTTATCATGTAAACCTTTTCTTGGATTTTTACAACAGTGGTCTAATACAATATTCATTCTTTTGTGATTGTATAATTTCACTCAGCATAATGTTAGCAAAATAATTTTTTTTTTTTTTTACTTAATTCATGCAGCCATGACTTGACATATTAGATGTTTTTATATTACATTGTTGTATTTAAAATATGTTGTTGTTTCTAAGTGCCTGTGAGTTGATTCTGACTCAGAGTAATCCAGTATAGGGTTTCTGAGGAACAGCTGGTAAGTTTGAACTACCAGCTTTATGAATTGCAGCCCAGTGTTTATCTTGCTGTGCTACATCCGGATTTTAAAATATGAAACAGGTAAATAAATTTGTTGAGAAGCTGAGGGATGTTTTCCCAAAATAACATGTGTAGCAGGGTGGTATAACATTAAGCAGTTGATATTAAGTGACTCTCTAGCTTCAGAGAACTATAGACAACTACAAACATCATCTACCTGATGACAACATGCTTGAGAAATGTCACCTCTCTCTTACTTGCTAAGTAATTAGTCTCAAACATAGCATTTCTAACCATAGACTTTACATTCAAAGGATTTGTAAAAATTCACTTATTTTTCTTAAAAGCACTTGTTATTCTTACCTGAAAGCCTATTAAAACTTTTAATTAGAAAACTTCTAAATGGACCTATGATTCAAACTCTATCTAATATATAATTTTATGTATGTATTATATATTTATGTGTATATAAAGGCACACGAGCCTTTATATACATATATATTATCACTTGTATAACCATATTAAGTTATCTCCTTATAAAACATAAAATGAACTAAGCTTCATCCTTATAGGAATTTTCCCCTTACAGACAAGAAATAAATTACAAGACAATTTGGTAGAATGATATAAAGTCTTTCAGATCTATTAATTGAGAGTGCTTCTATCTGTAACAGGGGTGATAACTATGATAAATAGACTTATGGATAAACTATAACTTTCTAGAGAATAATTTTCTAATGCAGTTTAATACAAAACCTGGCTTCTTCCTCTGAGACTGTGTTCACATTTAAGCCTCAGTAATTTGAGATTTCTCATTGGAATTGAAAGAACACTTGAGTCAGAGGCTTGAACTCAGCCAAGATTGACCTCATCAATTATTAGTCATAGCAAAGAAAAAGTCATCAAAGAAAAAACAACAACAGTAGTAGTTCATGTAACAACTTTGAAAAGTGCAGAAAGTTTTAGTGAGATCTATGTGTAAAAAGCAACAGAAATTTTTATGGGTAGAAAAAAAAAATTACACCAAATCTATCATTTTAGGTTGCAAATATGTGAGCATACTACTTTTTTATGTTTTATTGTAAATTATGTGATAGTTTACATGGGAGAACATTAGTTTTACATTCATCCTATCGTATATTGTTTCATTGCAATGGTTGCAATCCCCTCCATGCATTATCAACGAACCAAAGGGTATACCCTACAAGCCTGCCCATTAGTTGTCAGCACACAGCCCCTCTCCCTCTCTGTGTCTAAAGTACCCAACAGCTCCATCTCTCCACGTCATAGTCTCTGCCTCCATCTCAGGCATCACTGCTTCTCTGGGTAGAGTCCCACTCTCAGCTCTCTCAGGGACCTCTGCTCCTATACTGAAAAGTTAATCACTCCCCTTCTTGCTACAAAATGTCTACCTTTACATTTGCAACCCTCACAATCAGTCCAATTATTCACTATTGTTGAACATACTACTTTTATATACACCTATCACATTCAGAATTTATGTTGTTGAATATCAACAATTTTCCAAAATAATTTATTGATTGAATAAAAATCATTAAAGAGTGCTGGTGTGATGCTGCAGGATAATGAGCTGGACTGCAAGGTCAGTTTGAACTGCATAGTTGGTGGTTCAAACCCACCAGTAGCTCCTCGGAAACCTAACACAGGGCCACTATGGGTTGGAACCTATTCAATGACACTTAACAATAACAAAAACAACAAAGATAAGATCTACTTTTATGCAAATCTTTGAGGCATATTTTTATAGGATAAAAATAAATAATTCAGCTTTATTTTATCTATCTTAGTAAAAAAAGTAATCTGGGTTTTGATTAATAACATAGTGCCACTTTGAAATCCATTGACTTAATTTTCCATGGAGTCTCAACCTCTTCATATTAACTAGCATGCTGACATGGTTTGGTAATTTCAATTAACTTCTTTAAATTATATGAACTTGCGATTAGAAGAAGCTGTCAACCAATATTGTAATTCGATCTTTTAAAAATAAGAGTTAAGAAGTCAGTTGCTCTTGGTAGTGTCAATACATGTCTGTGATAGTAGTCTCTAAGTACAAATAAATGGACATAGATATTTTAAAACTATGCAATATACTTGACAGTTTAATTAGCAGGTCTGTCAAACATGATCTTTGAGTGTTTGTTCTTCAACATTCAAGTCTGAATTGCTGTAAAGATGCTTTTACATGAATTTAGTTGGGAACCTTTGTCCCCTTTGTTGTTGCTGTTGTTAAGTGCCTTGGAGTATTTTCTGACTCATGGTGACACTATAAAGGGCTGTCCCTGTTAGTATATCTGGAAATTATTCCTCACACTCAATAAGCATCAGTAGCTAAAATAATTTTAATCTAATATGCCTTATCTTCATGCTGTTTTGCTTTTATAAATGTAATTTTTCAATCATCTTTATGCTATAAATATATTATCTTTGAAAGCATTTTCTTTACTAGTGTTCAAATGCTGTATTTATGAAGACACTGTAATTGACTCTGTACCTTCTGTTTCAATAAGATTTAATTTGCCCCAAATTATATTTCAATGTCAACACCATTTAATCATTTAAATTGTCAAATCCAAATTAGAAATGTATATGACATAATTCTATGTGCTTTTATAAGAGCATATATTTAAAATATTCCTACATTTTCAGTTGATATATATGAAAATTCAAACCTAAGATTTCAAACAATGCTTTTATTAAATATCATAGAAATTTAGTGGTTTCCAAATTAATTTTTCTTTTCATTGATGAGGAATATCCTTTGTGAAACTGTTGAAGTAATATAAAAACAATAATATTAATTAATATTAAAGTTCTAATTTGTTATATTTATTTCCCAAAGTAAATAAAAAATGCTTCTCATGAGTGAAAATATTAATAACTTGTACTTTACTAACAAGAGAAATAGATTTTAAATGCAATTTATTCCTTTTTAGAAAATAAATTCATAGGAAAAACTGGAATTTCAAAATATTAGCAATTGTTCATAGCCATTAATAGTTACTAAGTAATAATGTTTGAACTTAGCTTGATTCTATCCAAATTTCATAATGCATAGTACACTTGGGTGGCAAATGAGTGGTATAGTGTTTCCAATGCCTCACAGCTGTCATGGACAAAACTGGGTACTAAGCCTGAAATAAAATCTGAGAACTGAAATTTGGAAATGTAACCTTTTGCTCACTTAAACATTACACTTGACTATCTTGAGTTTATGTCACTCTTTATATCTGCTACAGGTTGAACTGGAGTAGTATTATAGCAGAGGACTGTCTCAATCAAAATGGATTCTGTCTATAAACACCACTATGATCCCTTAGTCATTGTTTATCAAGGATTAAAACACAAGAAATTGTGATTAAAATGACATCCTTCTATTAAACATTTTTGACTTTCATCATTTAATAATGCCCCCAATATCCATTTAAACTGTTAAAAGCATTTGAGAAAAAAACTCTAAGCCATAAATATTTTGAAATCAAGTAGTACCCAGGATATGTTTGCACTTTATTAGTTGTTGATATGTAGCATCAAGAAACCTAGCATTGCTATTATAAACAATATCAGCAGTAATGCTAGCAATTACTGAACACATCAAGGCTCCATGCTAAGCAATTTTCATTTAATCCTTTGGAAAGTCTTGCAATGTTTTATTAATAATTGAAATAAAGAGAATAAGGAAACTTGGACCCATAGCTGATAAGTATCAGTTCAGGTATGAATACTAATCTAGACTTGTCTCACTTCAAAATTTATGTTCTTTGCCTACCACACATGAAGGAACATTGCACTAAGTCATGCTTCCTTAGATCTGCAAGTAGTAAACAAATATTGCCTTAAATTATGATAGATAATATTTTAAAATTTAAGTTTATATAAACCAGTACTGGGTTGGAAAGACTTTGGATCAAATTCTAACTTTACCACAAAGTAATGGCATTATTTAGGCAAATTACTTAATTTCTCTGCATTAATTCTTATTTTTATTTAAAAGAATAATATATTTCTGGTGACATGGGTGAGACCATACAACTAAGCAAATGCACTTATTGCACAGGGACTCTTTTATAAGAGATACTTGAAAGTTTTTAATTGTTTTTATTATTATATTAGATATTACCTATTATACTTATCATATATTACAAATATATGCAGTAGTGGGATAAACAGACAGAGCTGTCACTTTTCCATACTGTGGTGATGGTATGATATTGGAAGCTATGCCATCAGCATTTCAAATACCTACCGAGTCACTGGTGGTGCTTTTAGCAGAGCTTCAAGACTAAGACTAAAGAGGCAGAAACGTCTTGCAATCTGCTTTCAAAGAAAGTAGCCAATGAAAATGCTATCTGAAAAATAAATAGTACTGGAAAATACAGTTGAAAGGCTTTCAAAATACAGTGACCACAATGGGCTCAATCAAACCAATAATCAATGGAATTATTATTGTTGTTGTTTGCTGCCATCAAGTTAGTTCTGACTCATAACGGCCATGTATAGGGGTTATGAGGAGAGTTGGTGGATTTTAGCCTTGTGATTAGCAGTCCACTACTTATCCTGTAGCACCACACCAGTCCTCCAATACAGGAATTGTTGTTGTTGTTGTTAAATGTTGTCAAGTCAGTCCTGACTTATAGCGACCCTGTAGAGGGGCTTCTGAGGAGCGGCTAGTGAGCTTGAACCACCAATCTCGTGGTTCAAACCAACCTTGCAGTTCAGCTCATTAGCCCACAGGGCCACTGCATGACTCCATACATAGGAATTGTTGTTTTTGTTGTTAAATTCTCTCGAGTCAGTCATGAAGTAACCCTGTAAAGGGTTTCCGAGGAGCGGCTGGTGAGCTTGAACCGCTGACCTTGTGATTCAAACGACTTTAAAGTCCAGTGCATTAACCCATAGCACCACACCAGCACTCAGTACATAGGAATGTCTTTGTTGTTTTTCTTGTTAAGCGCTGTAGAGTCAGTTCCAACCCATAACGATGTTGTATAGCGTTTTCAAGGAGTGGCTGGTGAGATTGAACCGTCAACTTTGCAGTCCAGTGCATTAAACCACAGTGCCACATCAGAACTCCTGTACATAGGAATGTTGTTGTTAAGTGCTGTCGAGTTGTTTTTATTGTGAAGTGTCATTGAGTCGGTTCTGATCCATAGCAACCCTGTATAGGGTTTCCAAGGAGCAGCTGGTGAGCTTGAACTGCAGACCTTGCAGTTCAAACGGCTTTGCAGTCTGGTTTATTAACCCACAGCAATCATAGGCGACATTTATTTCTGTTGTAGAAATGATGGCCATGAGTTAGCACTGGCTGGACAGCAACTAACAACAGTAAAAAATTTGCTTCCCTTCTAGTCTTCCTGGAGTCCTGGTGTGGCACTGTGGGTAAGGCACTAGACCTCAAAGTCGAGTTGAATCGCAAAGTCCGCTGTTCAAACCCACCAGCTGCTCATTAGGAACCCTAGACAGGTTTGCTATGAGTAAAAACCGACATGAAGGCATTTAAACAACAACAATCTCCTTAATTGGCAGAGTTGAATGAGCATTGGACCTCAAGGTTGGTTTGAACCACTAGGTCATCTGGTCAAATTCACTAGCCACTCCTCTAAACCCTATACAGGGTTACCATGTGTTGGACCCAACTCAATAGCACTTAACAACAACAGTCTTTCTAAACAATCATTCAGTACTTACATGATTATTGTTAAGTGCCGTGGAGTTGATTCTAACCCAAAGTGAACCTTTTTATGGTTTACAAGGAGCAGCTAGTGAGCTTGAACCACCAAGCTTGCAGTTCAAAAGACTTCAGTCTGATGATTAACCCACAGAGTCATTCCTTTTCAAATCAAGGTCTGTGTTGTCTCTAAGATGTATCTGTCTCCTTAACAACATTTTGCCTCTTAAGGTACATTGGTGGTGGTGGTGGTCAGCTTCGACTCATAACGACCCTATTTAGGGTTTCCAAGAAGTGGTTGGTGGTTTGAACCACTGACCTTTCTGTTCAAACTGATCTTGTTGTCCAGTGCTTATCCTACAGCATCACAACATTGTTGTTGTTGTTGTTGTTAAGTACTGTGGAGTCGATTCCAACTCATAGTGACCCTGCACAGGGTTTCCGAGGCTGTAAATCTTTAGGGAGCGGAACTCCTCATTTTCCTCCCGTGGAACCACTGGTAGTTTCAAACTGCTCACCTTGAGGTTGGCAGCCCTACTCATGATCACTATGCTACCAGAGAGCTCCTTATCGCCACATTAAATGAACAACATTTCTTTGGTAAATGTCCTCTTAGTGTCCTTATTGTAGATTAATAAGAGCAATGAATCCCTGCTAATATGTAAAAGAGATAGGGCATTATTCTTGCTCTGATATTATATCTAATCAGAGAGCAATAATTAAATACCTAGGAAGTCATGCTAAACTAAGAATTTCATGTTTATTAATATTATAAAGGAGTCCTGGTATGACACTATAAGATAAGCACTAAACAACAAGGTAGGATTGAACCTTAAAGTTGGAAGTTCAAACTCTGGTAGCGTAGTGGTTACGAATCAGGCTGCGAACCTTACGGTCAGCGGTTCGAAACTACCAGCCGCTCCGCAGGAGAAAGATGAGGCTTTCTACTCCCAGAAAGATTTACATCCTCGGAAACCCTGTACAGGGTCACTATGGGTCGGAACCGACTCAACGGCACTTAACAACAACAACAACATTTATGAATAGTATTAGTCTATGACTTATTTTGTTAATTCAAAACCACTGAGTAAAAATGTTTCTCCTTTTGTGTTATTTGTTGTGTGTGTTAAGGTCTGTCAAGTCAGTTTTACTCATAGCAACCTTCTGAGGTTATAATCTTTTCAGGAGCAAAAACCTTAATTACAACACTTAACTTTTCTCATCTCCATTTAATCTTTTTAATGCTAAGATCTGAACCCGATGACCACTAAACAATTTTGTTTTGATTTTTACTTTTTATCATTTACAAATATTAAGAGTAGATACTATAGCGATTGTGATTCAGTGATAAATGTACATCTTTCAGGTAAAAGATCTAGGTTTGGTACCAAATTGATACACTTTGTGAGCAGCCACCACCCATATTCAGTGAAGTTTTGTTTGTTGCTATGATTCAGAATAGGTTTCAGCAGGACTTCCAAACTAAGAAAGACCAGAAAGAAAGGCCTGACAATCTATTCTGAAAATAAGGCAAGGAGAACTGTATGAATCATAATTCTCCATCAAATGCTCAAGCAACCATGGGGATGCAACAGAAGCAGCACAATTTCATTCCACTGTGAGTTAAGAATCAATTTGATAGTAGTTAAGAACAATATGAAGTCTTGGTGTTGCACTATAGGACAAGCACTGGACTGCTAACTTTAAGGTCAGTGGCTCAAACCCAACAGCCACTCACTGGAAACCATATACAGGGTAACTATGAGTCAGAACTGATTTGATAGCACTTAGTAGCCCTGTACGATGAGCAAATAATCCGAGAAGCTGGGTTACGTGAAAAAAAAAAAGTGTTGCATCAGCATTGAAGGAAGACTCATTAACAACCTGCAATATGCAGATAGATACAACCTTGCTTGTTGAAAGTGAAGAGGACTGAAAATACTTACTGATGAAGACCAAAGCACAGTTTTCAGTATGGATTGTATCTCAATGTAAAGAAAACAAAAATCCTCACCACTGGACCAATAAACAACATTTTTATCAATGGAGAAAAGATTGAAGTTGTCAAGGACTTCATTCTTCTTGGATCAACTATCAACACTCTCAAGAAATCA
>NW_006408920.1:826604-841530 GCF_000296735.1 Chrysochloris asiatica
GCAAGTTGCAAATGATTCTTTTTTCAATCCTGATGCTATGTTCTTCCTATCATTCTGCTTCTCAGATTATTTGTTCAACAAAAATATTGAATGGTGACAGTGGTGATTGTGTGCTACTAAGTGAGTTTCAACACATAGCGACCCTGTATAGGGTTGCTGAGGCTATAGATTTTTATGGGTGCCGAAAGCCTCATCTTTCTCCTGCAGAGCAGTTTATAGATTCACACTGTTGACCTTGTGGTTAGCAGCCCAATTTATAATCCACTATGCTCTTAAACACTGAATAAGGATGGTGAGATAATATAACCTGATGCGCACACCTTTCTTCATTTAAAAAAACCGTGTTCTGTTTGAACTCTTAGTATATGTACAGGTTCCTCATGAGCACAATTAGATGTTCTGTAATACCCACAATTCTCAATATTATCCATAGTTTTTCATTATCCACATAGTCCAAAATCTTTGCATGATGAATAAGAACAGCTAAATAGCTTTCTGGTATTCTCTACTTTCAGTCAAGATCAATCTGATTTCAGCAATGGTATCCCTCATTCCAAGTCCCTGTCTGAACACACTTTTTACCTCTCTCAGTTCCTTGTCAATATGCTGTTGCAGACATTTAAAAATTATCTTAAGCAATATTTTACTTACATGTGATATTTGTGATAATGTCCAATCAATGATTTCAGTATTCCATTGGGTCACCTTTCTGGAATGGTCAAAAATATGGATTTCTCCCATTCAGTTGGTCAGGTAGCTGTCTTCCAAATTTCTTGGCATAGATGTGCTGCATAGTTTGTTGAAATATTTCAACTCATAGTTCATCAATTCCCAGAGATTTGTTCTTTGCTAATGCTTTCAGTGCAACGTGAACTTCTTCCTTCAGTGCCATGGACTGAAGTACCATATGCTACTTCTTGAAATGGTTGATCTTCAACCATTACCTTATGGCACAGAGACTCTGCATTCTTTATATCTTCTTTTTTGTTTTTAAGTTTTTTATTTGAATTGAGTGAAATTTTACAGGGCAGATTATCAGTTTTACATTCAATAAATCATATTTTGTTTCTTTGCAATGATTACAAGCCTCTCCATGTATCATCAGTCAACAGTATTTACCTCTAATCCCCCCACTTTTTTTTTTTTTTTTTTTTTTGACGTACACATACAAAACAAAAAAATCTGTATTCAGTTAAGTATGCAAAGGGCACACTTTGCAAGCCAGGCTCCTGTCCTCAGGTACACAGCCTTTCTCAGTCCATGGGCTGCTCTTTTTCCATTCCATTGCCTCTGCCACTGTCTCTACTATGGCTGCTTTTCTGATTAGGATCCCATGCTCCACTCATTCTCTTCCTTCTTGCTGGTCTTACGGTCCTGTGTTCCTGAAATGAAAGATGAACTACTCCCACTTTGAGTTGTACATCTTCTATATTTACAGTTGTGACAATAACAGTGAATCCTGATAACAACTGAATCATAAAATCTTATCCCTTTCCTCTCCTATCCGGTTTTACCAGACCCATCTGGAAAAGAGGAAAAGTGTTCAATGGGGAATCTATCTTACCTCCCTCATTCTGAAACTAAGCACACCAATGAAAGCTAGTAATCCAGACACTATAGACATCCCCCTTTTTGATACCCAATATCTAAGTTGCTCATCCTTATCATCCCAGTGTACTGAGGAGGCAAACTTGATTCTTGATATGAAGAGTCCGTTCCTTTCAGTTGGAATTTTGAGCAATTATATCCATAAACAAATGTCGAGATCATCAAATTGTAACAATTTATACTTGGTCCATCTTCTTTTGTTGCTTTCTGCATAATTAAATATTTTGCCCATAGAATCCTTCAATATTTCAAGTTAAGCCCTCAAGTTTTCCTTCAGCTCTTTAAGCATGAGAAATGCTCAGCATGTTCTTCCTTTTTGGTTTTCTAACTCCAGGTCTTTACACATTCTGTTATAATAATTGACTTTGTCTTTGCAAGCTGCCCTTTGAAAATTTTTGTTCAGCTGTTTTACCTCCTCATATCTTCCATTTGCTTTAACACCTATATACTGGAGTGTAACTTTCATAGTCACTTCTGACAACTGTTTTGGTCTTTTCCTTCTTTCTAGTCTTCATAGTGTCCTTTTTGCTTTCTTCCTTTATGATGTTCTTGATATCATCCCGAACTCTTCTGGTCTTCAGATATTTGGTTCTAATGCAAAAAATCTGCTTTTCAGATGCTGTCTAAATTCAGGTGGGATATATTCAAGGTCACTTTTGGGCTCTCATTGACTTGTTTTATTAATTTTCTTCAGTTTCAGCTTGAACTTGAATATGAACAAGTGATGGTATATTCCACAGTTTGCCCATGGCCTGGTTTTGTCTGATGATGTGGAGTTCTTCCACTGTCTTTTCCCACAGATATAGTCAATTTGATTTCTGCATATTACATCAGGTGAGATCTGTGTGTATAGTATTCTTTTATACTGTTTAAAGAAGGTATTTTCAATGAATACTTTATATGTCTTGAAAATTTTTATCATGTGATTTCCAGCACCATTTTTATCACCATGGCCATATTTTTCAACATCTTATCTTTCCTCTTTGTTTCAAACCTTTGAATTAAATCACAAGTAATGATCAACCCATTTTGATTACATGTTTGATCAATTTCAGTCTGAAAAAGTTGAATTCATCATCACTGGCTTTAGGGATTGGTGCATAAGTTTAAATACTAGTGGTATTACCAGGTCTTTCTTATTGTTGTTGTTAGGTACCACTGAGTCAGTACTGATTCATAATGACCCTATGCACAGCAGTATAAAACACTCCTCCATCCTGAGCCAACCTCACAATTGTTGCTACATTTGAGCCCATTGATGTTGCCACTGTGCCAATCCATCTCATCGGGGGTCTTCCTGTTTTTCTTTTACCCTCCACTTTACCAAATGTGATATCCTTCTCCAATAACTGATTCCTCCTGATAATATGTCCAAAGTATGAGAGATGTAGTCTGGCTATTCTGACTTCCAAGGAGCACTCTGGCTGTACTTCTTCTAACACATATCTATTTGTTCTTTTGGCAGTCCATGGCGCTTTCAATATTCTCCTCCAACACCATAAGTTAAATGCATCAATTATCCTACAGTCTTCCTTATTCACTAACCAAATTTTGCACACATGTGAGTTTATGGAAAATATCACAACTTGTGTCAGGCACACCCAGTCTTCAAACTGATATCTTTGCTCTTCAACACTTTAAAGAGGTTTTGTGCAGCATATTTGCCCAATGCAATACATCATTTGATTTATTGACTGCTGCTTCCATGATTGTTGATGGGTGATCCAAGAAAAATGAAGTAATTGACAACTTCAACCTGTTCTCCATTTATATGGCTGTTATTAATTGGTCCAGTGGTGAGTATTTTCATTTTCTTTACATTGAGGTGAAATCCATAGTGAAGGCTGTGGTCTTTGATTTTTATCAATAAATATTTTAAGTCCTCTTGGCTTACAGCAAGCAAGGTTGTATCATTTGTGTATCACAGGTTGTTAATGAACATTCCTCCAGTCCTGGAACCTGCTCTATAAGTTTTCTGTCAATGTATGTTTGCAACCGTTTGTGTAATACCTTTAGTAATAATTTACTTGTATGGGATATCAATGATATTGTTCGATGATTTCCACATTCCATTGGGTCAACTCTCTTTGGAATGGGCACAAATGTGGATCTCTTCACATCAGTTGCCCAGGTAGCTATCTTCCAAATTTATTGGCATAGATAAATGAGTGCCTCCAGTACTGCATCGCTTTGTTGAAATATTTCAATATGTATTACATCAATTCCTGGTGCCTTGTTCTTTGCCCATGACTTCAATATACCTTGGACTTCATCCTTCAGGATCATTGGCTTTTGATCATATGCTACCACTTGAAATTGTTGAACATTGATGGTTTCTTTTTGATACAATGACTCTGTGTATTCCTTTTCCTTCGGCCTTCTTTTGATGCTTTCTTCTTCATTCAGGATTTTGCCCATAGAATCCTTCAATACTGAAATTTGAGGTTGGAATTTTTGCTTCAATTCCCTCAGCTTAGGAATTGCTGAATATATTGTTTCCTTCCGGTTTTCAAACTCCAGGTCTTTGCACATTTTGTTATAATATTTGACTTTGTCCTCTCGAGCTGACATTTGAAATTTTCTGTTCCTAATTTCTTCCATTTGGTTTAACATCTCTACGCTAGATAGCAAGTTTCAGAGTCTCTTCTGACATCCATCTTGATCTTTTCTTTCTCTTTTTGCTTCTCAATGACCTTTTTCTTTTTTCCTGTATGATGTCTTGATGTCATTTCATACCTCTTCTGGTGTTCAGTCTTTAGTGTCTAATGCATCAGGGCTTCCTTTAGGAATAATGATTGCTGTCGTTGTTAAGTGCCGTCCAGTTGATTCCAACTCACAGGGACCCTGTGTTAGGTTTTCTTAGGAGCGGCTGGTGAGCTTGAACCACCAACCTTGCAGTTCAAATGACTTTGTAGGAATAATAATGTTGTTGTTATTAAGTGCCGTCGAGTCGGTTCCGACCCATAGCGACCCTGTACAGGGTTTCCGACGCTGTAAATCTTTACGGGAGCAGAACGCCTCATCTTTCTCCTGCGGAGCAGCTGGTAGTTTCGAACTGCTGCCCTGAAGCTCCCAGCCCGATTCATAACCGCTGCGCTACCAGAGCTCTCCTTGTATGCACAGACATTATCCTGTCAAAGAAAGCATTATCAGAATGTAATGCCATTCCTCTTTAATTTATCATTCCTGACATAAGAAACCATGTGATTTTTAGATTCAAAATGGCATATACCAGTAAATTTCTGCTCATTAATGCCCGCAATATTGATCTTAATGCATTCCATTTCATTTTTAGCAACTTTTAATTTATATATATATAGTAGCATAGTGGTTACGAATCGGGCTGTGAGCCTCAAGGTCAACAGTTTGAAACTACCAGCTGTTCCGCAGGAGAAAGATGAGGCTTTCTGCTCCTGTAAAGATTTACAGCCTCGGAAACCCTGTACAGAGTCGCTATGAATCGGAACCAACTCCACGACACATAACAACAACAACAACATATATATGCTTCATACAAGGAGCTCTGGTAGCATAGTGGTTATGAATCAGGCTACTAAGCTCAGGGTCAGCCATTCAAAACTATCAGCTGTTCCGCGGGAGAAAGATGAGGTTTTCTGCTCCTGTAAAGATTTACAGCCTCGGAAACCCTGTACAGGGTCGCTATGAGTCGGAAACGACTCCACAGCACATAACCACCACCCACCACCACAGCTGTTTCTCTTCATTTGGAGTTTTGTCTCATCAGCAAATGAAGGTCTCAAAGATTTTACTCTTTCGTGTCATCATGATCAACTCTACTTTGAGGAGGTACCTTTTCACTGCGGAGCTCATATTCTGCCACTTTATCTGGCACAATACTCTGATGCTATTTATAATGTTTTCATTATCTGATACTATAATGTTAATGTTCAACTGCTACTCATAAGGTTTTCAAGTGACTAAAGAATCAGCAGTAGTCTACCTCTTCTTAATAATCTGTTTTAGTTTGGAAGCTCAGTTGAAACATGTCCACAATGGGAGACCCTGCTGGTTATTAAAATACAGGTTTCATAGCTTCCAGTATCAAAGCAACATGCAAGCCACCACAGTATGACAAACTGTCAGATGATTGGTCATGTGATGTGTATAATCTTACAAATTGTGTATATTTCTATTTCCTTCTGTTTCTATATAAGCAGAGATATTAATGTATGAAAGAGATCATTAAATTTTGCACAATTCAATTTAATTTGTGCTTATGTAATTCTTTACTGAACAAAGAATACATTTAAATTATTTGATATTTAATAAGTAAAAAATAATACATGGCTAAAAGTCTTTTTTACCACCCCTAAAATTTACCCACTCAAGTTTCTTTAGCAACTTTTCATGAGTCTTCTATCAATATAAATTTTAGGACTGCAAGACAGTGCAGTATACATATTTTCTGTATACATATATACTTATTTGCATTTGAAGACATACATGTATACAAATAACTGAAAAGGGGAAAAGGAAATATGTGTATATTTCACACCTAATGTTTCACAAAAATGTTAAGATTGTAGTACACTATAAAATAATTCTGTCCTTAATTTCTTTGAGTTAATATGATGGAAAATTTTGTATATAATTTTTTTTAATCTTTCTTATTTGTTACATGTGAGACAATGTCTTTGTAGTCATATCATTTTTATTTAAATGTATAGATATGTCACTATTTATTTTATTTTAATTTTTTTTTGCAATTTTCAAATAATTTCTTCTATCTGCAATATATATATGTAGGAAAAATATATAGAACTGGAAGTGATAGACTGAGAGGTAATTCAAGTTTAATTGCTTAAACTATTCAAAATAATGATCTGACTTTTTCTTTGAAAACTGTAATAAAGAAAATTTATGCCAAGTCAAATATGCTCCATCGTTTATGACTTACATATTCAGAACACTCCTGCAGACATTTTATTTTGGATTATCAGTTGCCATATATTTACTTGGGTTAATGCACTGCACTGAAAAGTCAGTTTGAACTTTAAAGTTGGCTGTTCAAGTTCACCAGCCGCTCCTCCAAAACCCTATATAGGATTGCTATGGGTTGAAACTGACTTCATGGCACTTAATAACAACAACAAATGTTATATATATATATATATATAATCAAGTAAATTAGATAAACTTATGTTTCGATTCTACAAAATGCCATCTATATTCACACATTATTAACCATCAGATTAACAGTGCTAAATAACAACATTCATAATAATTGTAGCAAATTCTACAAAAACCTGTGATGAAATTATGTATTTCTAAACATTTCATCTAGTACTAAATTTTATATTCTTGAAAGAAAGGAAATAGCATTTTTTTCAGTGACTTCAGAAATGCAATATTACAACAAAATTGGCTTATTTCAATATCTATAGTCAGTTATGAATATCTAGTGATAATGAGGTTGTTTATGATTTTTATCCAAATATGGCTATGTGTCTAGTTTTTCTTTCTAAGCTTCAGCATAATGAAGAACTTTAATGTTCCATCAAGGGCAAATAGACAGTGAATGTGAAGTGATAGTTTACTCTTGCAAAGAAATGTTTCCTTAGATGATGTCTTTGAAAGAATCAGAGGAAATTGCAATGGGAAGCCATTCAGATAAACATCTGAGAGATATATTAAGTGGAATAAATATGTGACACACTTATAATAACTTTGTAAATTTGTCACAGGACACAAATATTCATAGACTGTTTGATCAGGCCAATGTTTGTGAGATTTAGCTTATTGAATTCTCTTTTCTCTGGAAAGAGAACATTGCTTATGACTCTGAAAAGGAAATCAAATATCATATTTCTAATTAATGTGCAAAAGTTTGTGCTCAGGGATCTGCCTTTACTTTTACTTTCATTCACTATAAAACAATGATTTTCCTAATGTAAAATGCCCTCACTGATACAGTTTGATGTGGCAATACAAACAAAGAGAATCTAAATTATTTACTAATCATTAAATAGATCAGATAATAATTAAGCCATGGAATATACAATGTCAGTGTTGTTGTTGTTAACTACCATAGAATTGATTCTTATATGTGATGACTGCAAAAACCATGTCGGAACCATGTCCAAATTCCTCTGACTTCACAAAGGGAAAGATAATCAGACTCAAAATCAGCTGAAAGCCAATTCCTATAAATTGGATACCAGACATGCCTCCACCCTACAACCTTGTTTATCCTAATTCGACACCAACTATCCCTCCACAGCACTCTCTGCTTTACATCTAGGTTCGACAATCCATTGCAATGTCCATATATAACTCATAATAGTACTCATGATTATGGAGTTTATTAGGGAAGTGAATGGGTTAAAATTCAGGATCAAATCCAACTTAAGATGTACCAGTTTTTCCAGGAATGCCTCTTCTCAACTCTACTGCAGAACACCACACTCTTTGTTTTTAACTTCTCAGCCTTGTGGGACCTTAGCCTCTGTCCTACTTGGGAAAATGCTACAAAACTCTTTTAGCCAGTCTGTGAATGCCCAAAGGGCACGTTCTACAAGCAGTGTCCTGCCCATAAGCACTCTGCTTTACTCCGTCTATGGACCTAGAGACCAAAGCTGTTCTGTTTCTCTATGCCACCACCGCTTCTACTATCACTGTAGCTGTTGCCGATTTTATTGGTAGGGATCTCATGCTCTACTCATGCTCTTCTGTCTTGATGGTCCGGGGATTGTCTATTCCTGCTTCTGAGATAACTCCTTTTAAATCTAAATGGATTGCAAGATTAACCAAACCATTCTGAGAGTCCTGTACAGCTTATTTGCATTGGTGAATGTGTTGGAATGAAAGGTCAGTTTGAATTGCAAGATCGGCAGTTCAAACTCACCAGTCACTCCTCAGAAAGTCTATGTATGGTCACTATGGGTTGGAACTGACTCGATGGCACTTAACAACAACAACAACAACAACAACAACAACAACAATCCTATTACTTTGTGGGAATTAAGAAGACATTGGATAGAAAACCCATATCAAGTAAATTCAAGGTGCCACATGACCCTGTATAAAATTTTCTTAGGAGCAACTATTGGGTTTGAAACCCCTTGGATCTTGTGGTTAGCAGTCCAGTGCTTGTCCTGCAGCACCATACCAGGACCCCACAATACTAAAAAATCTGTTAGAGCTCTATTTTTATTTTTTTGTGTGATGCTGTAAGATAAGCACTAGACTGCTAACCACAAGGTAAATGGGTCAAATCCACCAGAAAATCTTATACAGTGTCTCTGTAAGTAGGAACCAATTTGATGGTGCTTAACAATATTGACATTGTATAATCCATGGCTTAAATATTATCTGTCTTGGTATGGCACTGTAGGATAAGCACTGGACCACAAGGTTGGTTTGAATCTCTGGGTCAGTGGTTCAAACTCACCAGTCACTCCTCAGAAACTACACTGGGGCACCATGAGTTGGAACCAACTTGACAACACTTAACAACATTTAATTATTATTAAATAATTTAGATATTTTTTTCTTCACATTATCTCATCTACCTATATCAGTGGGGAGCATGGTAGCTCTGTGTGATAATCAATGAACTGTGAACCATAATTTCAATGTTTTGAGCTGCCAGATGCCCCATGGGAGAAATATGAAATATTATGCATCCATAAAAACATAAAGATCAGAAGCCTTATACAGAGTTGCTATGAGTCAAAACCTACTTTATGACACTTAACAGCAATAACAACCTGTATCAATGGGGTCATTTTACATTAGGAAAATCATTTCGTAATAATAAATTAAAGTAAAGTAAAGCTCTGGTAGCGTAGTGGTTACGAATCGGGCTGCGAACCTTAAGGTCAGCGGTTCGAAACCACCAGCCGCTCCGCGGGAGAAAGATAAGGCTTTCTACTCCGGTAAAGATTTACACCCTCGGAAACCCTGTACAGGGTCGCTGTGGGTTGGAACCGACTCGACGGCACTTAACAACAACAACAAAGCAAAGTCCTTAGAAGACTAACTTTTACACATTAATTAGAAGCATAATAGTTTATTTCCTTTTCACAGTCATAAAGTGTTTTCTTCGTAGACAAATTGAATTGCAAGAGTCACAAGCATCTGCCCAGCACTTAACAATAATAACCATATTAGAATATGCAAAATTATATATTGTGCCTATCCCATAGATACAGAAATGTGACAAAATATTAGAGAAACATTCCTTTTTATGTTTTGAATTTATTATGAAATAATTTTAAATTTAAAGAATAATTAACAGAAGTCATACAAATAATTTCTGATTGTACTCTTTGGTGTGGTGTGGTAGGATAAGCACTGGACTCTAAGTTCAGTTGTAATCACAAGGTTTGCAATACAAACTCACCATTCACTCCTCAGAAACTTTATGCAGGGTTGCTATTAGTCAAAACTGAGTAGACAGTACTTAAGAACAATAACAACATATTCTTTACTCAGATTTACTCATTGTTAGCAATTCTTCTGATTCTCATTCTCTGTTTGTGTTTACGTACATATACCTGCATATTGTGAAAAACAATTGAAACTCAACAAATTTTGAGCATGATGTTTATTCTGTGAAGTTATTCAATATGAATATAGAAAGATCATTTATTTTTCTTTTCTTTGTTTTAAACTTTTTATTGTGAATTGAGTGAAGGTTTACAAACAAGATCATCAGTTTTACAATCAAGAAATCATATATTTTGATTCATCTCAATGATTGCAATCCCCTTCGTGCAACTATAGTTTCCCACTTCCTCCCTGTACATATACAAATAACCTCTTTCAAACTAATTAGTTTGAATATATTTGTTTGAAACAATAAATATATTAGTCTTAAAGAGGGTATTTGTACATGTGTAACCACAAGGATGAAGTGGGACAATTAGAGTTGCATGGAGGGTATAGAAAACTCTATAATAGGTCTCTATGGGTCAGAATTGACTCGATGGCACACACATACACATTTATATAGTTGTGATGTGGCATTATAAGATAAGCACTGAATCTCAAGGTTGGTTTGAACCACAATGTATATATACACTCAGAGGAAGGTAGACATTTATTAAAAGTATCATTACTGGATAACAAGACAGGGATTCATTACTGCTCATCTAATAGTAAATGGCAGTTTGAAATGGAAACATCCTCAATTACAGATGAAGAAAAAGTTGTGAAATCAAACATCAATTGGAAAATTGATGCTTACCATTTTCTGGGATTCTCAAGGGACAGTATTATCAGAACACAATAAGAAAAAAGGTTCAACAAACAACAGTTGTCATTACAGTGAGATGTTCATTGAGGAGCTGAAGCCTAAACTTTGGATTAAACACAGAGGCCTGCTATCCAAGGGCATTGTGATCTTGCATGACAATGCAAGTCAATATACCTCTGCCTACACTGTTGACACTCTACTAAAACTTCATTTTAATGTATTAAAGCATCCTTCCTAAAGTCCTGATCTTGTTCCATTAGACTTTCATCTGTTTGGTAGCCTGAAAGCAACCCTTTGAGGATTAAGATTCACCTCTATTGAAGAAGTGAAGACAGCAGTGCTTTCATGGCTCAAACTTCAGCTTAAAACAATTTTTAATAAGGGAATGCAAAAACTTGTTGGCAGATAGGCAAAGTGTATTGAAAAGCAAGGAAATTATTTCAAAAAATTATGTATTTGACTTTTCTATAAAGTTGATTCAAATAAATTCTACAGCCAGAGTAAGGATAATTTTTGTGTGTCTCTCATTCTTCCTTCCAGACTCATTCAGTCTGTGTCTACACACAGAACACTGTTATTTCAGAGTTATGTATGTATATCACTGTTTACTTCTATCCCCTTTAGCCCTTGCATATCTCCCTGTGTCTTCACCTTCCTTCATCATTCTTCTGCCAACTTCCCTCTTCTTGTATATTGTCCTCCCCCATCTTGCATGTCCAGGGACTTGTAATATTGAAGGATTTTATGAACAAAATGTAGAAGAAGTTGTTTTTGTTGTTAGGTTCTGCTAAGTTGGTATCGACTCATAATGACTTTATGCACAACAAAACAAAACACTACCTGGCTCTGTGTCAACTTCACACTTGCTCATATACTTTAACCTATCATTTGATGTCTTGACTGCTGCTTCCATGAGTGTTGATAGTTGATTTGAGCAAAATTAAGTCTTTGACAACTTCATATTTTCTCGACTTTATTTATGGGTCCAGTGGTATGGATTTTTATTTTCCTTACATTGAGGTGCAACCCATACCAAAGGCTGTGTCTGATCCTCATTATAAATATTTTAAGTGTTCTTCATTTTCTGCAAAGCAAGGTTGTATCATCTGCATATCGTGGGTTCATAATGAGTCTTTCTCCAAATCCTGATGCCACATTCTTCATATAATTCAAATTTTTTAATCATTTTCTCAGCATGCAGATTGAATAGTATTGTGAAAGAATACAACCCTGGCACACACCTTTACTCATTTTAAATCATCTACTGTTCCTTTGCACTATTGTCACAACTGCCTCTTCATCTATTACAGGTTCCATGTGAGCACAATTAAGTTTTCAGGAATACTCATTCTCCACAATGTTGTCCAGAGCTTGTTATGATCCACACAATTGAAAGCACTTGCACTAAAGCACAGATAAACATCTTTCTGTATTCTCTGTTTTCAACCAAGATTCCCCTGATGTCAGCAATTATAGACTTTACATCCTCCTCTGAATTTGACTTGAAATTCTATAACTTACCAGTCAATGCACTCTTGCTGCCATTTTTGTATTATCATTAGAAAAGTTTAATTTGCATGTGATAGTAATCATATTGTCCAATGATTGCCCCATACCATTGTTCCACCTCTCTTTGGAATGTGCATAAATATGGATCTCTTTCAGACAGTTGTCTATGTAGCACATTTCTTGGCATAGATGAGTGAATGCCTCCAATACTGGATCAGTTTGTTGAAATATTTCAATTTGTATTCCAGCAATACACAGAGCCTTGTTCTTTGCAAATGTCTTTAGAGCAGCTTGACACTTCCCTCAGTATCATTGACTGTTGCCCATATTCTACATCCTGAAATGATTGAACATAGACCATTTATTTTTGGTATAGTGACTGTGTATCTATTCCTTCTTCCTTTGATGCTTTCTGAATCATTCACTACCTTGACCATAGAACCCTTAAGGATTTAAGTTGATGCTTGAATTTTTTTCTTCTGTTCCCGCACCTTAAGAAATTCTGAATGTGTTCTTTCCTTTTTGTTTTCTAACTCCAGATCTTTTCACATTTCTTTAAAATATCTAACATTGTCTTCTCAAGCTGCCTTTTGAAATTTTTTATTCAGCTCTTTTACTTCCTCATTTCTTCATTTGCTTTAGTATCTCTATGCTGGAGAGCAAGTTTCAGATTCTCTTCTGACATTCATTTTGTTTTTTCTTCTTTCTTATCTTCTTAATGACCTTTCACTTTTTTCCTAATGTCATCCAACAACTCTTCTGATCTTTGGTCATCAGTGTCTAATTCATCAAATATTTTCTTGATATGGTCTCTAAATTCAGGTGGAGTATGTTCAAGGTTATATTTTGGATATTGTAGACTTGTTTTGTCTTCTTTCTCAGCCTGAACTTACATACAAGCAATTGATTTTTTTTTTTTTTTTCACAGTCTGCCCCTGGCCTTGTTTTGACTGATGATATGGAGCTTCCATCATGTTGTTCCACAGATGTAGTAGTCAATCTGGTTTCTGTGTATTCCATCTGGTGACATCCATGTGCATAATCGTCTTTAATGTTGCTTAAGAAAGATATCCCAATGAACAAATCATTGGTCTTGAAAATTCTATCATGTGATCACAAGCATTATTTCAATCACCAACACCACACTTTCCAATGGGTGATCTTTACTCTGTGTTTCCAAGATTTTCATTACAGTTGCCAGTAATTATCAATACATTTTGATTGCATGTTTGATCAATTTCATACTGAAGAAGTTAGTAGAATTCTTCAATTTCATCATCACAGGCTTTAGTAGTTGGTGGGTGAATTTGAATAAACATATGGTTATTATCCCATCACAGTCATCATTGTACTTCAAGACAGCTCTTAATGTGATTTTTGATAATAAATGCAATGCCATTCCTCTTCAGTTTGTTATTCTTGGCATAGTAAGCCAGGTGTTTGTCAGAATCAAAATGACCAATACCGGTCCATTGCAGTTCACTAACACTTAGCACTTAGGATATCAATGTTTATGCCTTCCATTTCATTTTTGACAACTTCCAATTTTCCTAGCTTCACACTTTGTACTATTCATGCTACAGTTATTAGTCAATATTTACAGTTTCCCCCCCTCAGTTTCAGTCATGCTCCATCAACAAATGAAGGTCCCCAAAGCTTTAATCCATTTGTTTCTTCATGGTCGAGGAAGCTCTTCCCCATTCATATTTTGAGTGTCTTCCAACTTGAGGAGTCATTTTCTGACACTGTAGCTGACAATATTCTGGTGCTCTTCATTATTTTTCAATATTCAATATTCTGATGCTATTTAACAGTGTTCCACTGCTATTCAAAAGTTTTCAGTGACAAATATTCAAAAGTAGTAATCCTTTCCTTCTTCCTAGTCTTCAATATATACATATATTGTTGTTAAGTGCCATCAAGTCAGTTCTGACCCATAGCAACCCTGAATAGGGTTTCCAATGAAGGGTTGTGAGTTTGAAATTCTCACCTTGTAGTTACAACTAAACTAGCTTTCCAATGTTTTATCCTGCAACACCACACCAGAAGACTTGCTGTCCAGCCCTTTGTCATGCTGCATCATATAAGGTAAGTCTTGGTATAGGATTAAGTGCTGGGCTGCAAGATATGTTAGAATCACAAGATTGACAATTCAAATCCACTTGCTGTAACTAGCAAAACCTATGTAGGTTATTAGTTGGAACCCACTTGCTGGCACTTAACAAAAACAGCAATATATATTTAAAAATACCTGATAGTGTAGTGGATTTTGAGCTGGGTTGCTAACTGCAAGGTTTGTAATTTGGATCTCCCAGTTGCTTATGGAAAAGAGGAAGTTTTCTACTCCCACAAATATTATAGTCTCAGAAACAATATACAGGGTCCTTATGAGTCAGAACTGACTACCTAGCACACAACTAGCACTATATATACATACATATATAGAGAGAAAATAATGATTTAGAAAAAAATTATATTTGTTGCTGTTGTTAGGTGACATTGACTTGGTACTGACTTATAGCAACCTTATGCACAACAGAACAAAACACTGCCTAGTCCTGTGACAACCTCACCATCATTGCTACATTT
>NW_006408920.1:843315-847245 GCF_000296735.1 Chrysochloris asiatica
GTGTGGCACTGTGGGATAATGTGCTGGACTGCAAGGTCAATTTAAACTGCAAGGTTGGTGGTTCAAGCTCACCGCTGCTCCTTGGAAATCCCACACAGGGTTGTTATGAGTTAGAACCAACTCAATGGCATTTAACAACAACAACAATAATATCTTTCTCCAGGTACTGATCCTTCCTGATACTATGTCTGAAGTATGAGAGAAATCTTGCCATCCTGGCTTCCAAAGAGCATTTTGGCTATGCTTCTTCCAAAAGAGACTGGTGTGTTTTGTTGGCAGTTCATGGTTATATAATATTCTCCTCCAACACCATAACTTAAATGCATCAATGCTTTCATGGTCTTTGCTATTCCCTATCCATCTTTCACATGCATAAGGCTATTGAAAATACCATGGCTGTGTCAGGCTCACGTTAGTCCTGAAACTAACATCTTGCTCTTAAACCCTTTTAAGAGGTCTTGTGCAATTGATTTGCCCAATGTAATATGTCGTTTGATTTCTTGACTGCTGCTTCATGCATGTTTGATGATGATTGAGATGAGCAAAATGAAGTCTTTGACAGCTTCACTGTTTTCTCCATTTATCTTGATGTTAATTGTTGGTCCAATGGTGAGGATTTTTGCTTTCTTTACATTGGGGTGCAACCCTTACCGAAGGCTATAGTCTTTGATCTTTATCAATAAATATTTTATGTCATCTTTTCCAGCAATTAAGGTTGCATCATCTGCATATTGCAGGTAGTAAGGAGTCTTCCTCCAATTTGATGCTAAATTTTTCTTCATAAAATCCAGCTTCTCAGATTATTTGTTGAATATGCAGGTTGAATAAGTATGGTGGAAGAATACAACCCTGGCACACAGCTTTCCTAATTTTAAACCATTCAGTGTTTCTTTGTTCTGTTTGAACAAATGCTTTTTGCTCTATACAGAGGTTTCCCATGAGCACAATTCAGTGTTATAGAATACACATTCTCTGTAATATCTTTCATAGCTTGTCATGATCCACAAAATCCAAAGTCTTTGTGTAGTCAATAAATCATAAGTAAATATCATTTTGGTATTCTCTACTTTCAGTTAAGAACCATCTGAAGTCAGCAATGATAGCCCTCATTTCACATCCTCCACTGAACCTGGCATGAACCTTTGAAAATTTTCTGTCAATGTATGGTTGCAGACATTTTTAAATTATCTAGCAAAATTTTACTTGCATGTGATATTGATACTATTGCCCTTGATTTCTGCATTCTGTGGGGTCACCTCTTTTTGGAATGGGCACAAGTATCTTCCAATCAGTTGGCCAGGTAGCTGTCTACCAAATTTCTTGGCATAGACAAATGAGTGCCTTCCAGCACTACATCAGTTTGTTGAAAGATTTCAATTTGTATTTCAATACCTTCAGTGCAGGTTTGATTTTTTCCATCAGTATCATTGGATTTGGTCATATGAAACCTTTTGAAACGGTTGAAAATTGACATTTTGTTTTTGCTACTGTGTATTCCTTCCATCTTCTTTTAATGCATTCTGCATCATTCACTATTTTGAAAGTTTATACTTTCATTTTTTCTTCAGTTCCTTCAACTTGAAAAATGCTGAATGTGTTCTTTCCTTTTGGTTTTCTACCTCCTGGTCTTTGTGTATTTCATTATAATATTTTACCTTGTCTTCTCAAGATGACCTTAAAAATGTTCTATTCAAGTCTTTTACTTCCTCATTTCTTCCATTTCTTTAGCATCTCTGTATTCGAAAGCAAGTTTCAGAGTCTCCTTTGAAATCTATTTTTGTCTTTTCCTTTTTCTTGTCTTCTTAATGACATTTGGCTTTTATCCTGTATGACTTTCTTGATGTCATCCCACAACTCTTCTAGTCTTTGGTCTTTAGTGTCTGATGCATCAAATCTGTTCTTGAGATGATCTCTGAATTCAAGTGGGATGTGGTCAAGGTCATATTTTGCCTCTTGTGGACTTGTTTTAATTTTCTTAAGCTTCAGTCTTAACTTGCATATTAGCAATTGATAGCCTGTTCCATAGCATGCCCCTAACCTTGTTTTGGCTTTTCTACTGTCTCTTTCCACAGTTATAGTCAATTTTACTTCTGTGTATTCCTTGTGTATAGTAGTCTTTTATATTGTTTTAAAAAGGAATATCATTGTGTTTCAAGAGAGATCTTGATATGTTTTTTTGGATGATGAATGCAATGCCATTCCTTCTCTATTTGTCATTTTCGGAAGAGTAAACCATGTGATTGTCAGATTCAAAATGGCCAGTACCAATCCTCATGATACCTTGGATATCAATGCTTACATGATCTATTTCATTTTAGACAACATTCTATTTTTCTAGATTCATACTTCATACATTTCATGTTCCAATTATCAATGGGTATTTACAGCTATTTCTCTTATTATTGAGTAGTGCCCCATCCACAAATGAAGGTTCTGAAGGCTTTACTCCATTTGTGTCATCATGGTCAACTCTAATTTAAACATGTACCTCTTCCCCAGTCATATGTTGAGTGTCTTCCAATCTGTGGGGCTCATCTTTTTCAGCACTATATCTGACAATATTCTGGTTCTCTTCATCATGTTTCGATATTCAATATTCTGGTGCTGACTGTGTTCCATTACTATTCATAAGGTTTTCAGTGACTAATTATTCAAAAGTTGTCTGTGTCTCCTTATTCTTAGTCTATCTTTGTCTTGAAGCTCAGCTGAAACCTGTCCTCTGTGAGTGACCCTGCTAGTGTTTAAAATGCCCATAGTGTTGTTTCTAGAATCACAGCAAGCCACCACAGTACAACAAACTGACAGAAAAGTGGGGGTATGATAATTATATATTGTTGTTGTTGTTGTTAGGTGCTGCCGAGTTGGTACCTTATGTACAAAAGAAAGAAACACTGCCCAGTCCTGCGCCAACCTCACAATTGTTGCTACACCTGAGCCCACTGTTGCTGTCTTTGTGGCAGACTTCCTCTTTTCTGCTGGACCCCCACTTTATCAAACATTATGTTCTTCTACAAGGACTCCCTACTGATAATATGGATGAAGAATGATAGATGAAGTTTGGCCATCCTGACTTCCAAGGAACATTCTAGCTGTTCTTCTTCCAACATAGTTCTGCTTATTCTCTTTGGCAGTCTATGGTACTTTCAAGATTCTCCTCCATTACCATAATTCAAATGCATCAAATCTTTTGCAGTTCCCCTTACAGATGCTGTAAATAACAGATACTGGATGTATTTAATGCAAAATGATCACTTATATATCTATGATTCCATTACTAAGTTACTTTTTAAAATAAATATTTCAAACTAATAGTGACTGGATAAAGGTACATATATGAAGTTTATAACTACAGTTAGAAAATTTTTCCTGTTTGATGAAATGTTCATCCGTGTCATGCATTGTGACATTTGCAATTCCTCCCTATGGCATCTTCACCTAAGTCTTTTATGTATGCTGAAGAGCTGGGAAAAGCTCTCATTCACATAAATTACAATGTAGATGCATTTCCTAGAGTAGTGATCACACAGATCATGCATTCAGCTTGGCACCAATAAATCACTTTAATCTTTAGTTCCCATCCAACAGATTAGTTTTGAGCATCAAACCATAAATGTATATATTTTGCTATTCCAGTCAGTTAAAAAAAAAAAAAAAACCAGACTATTGTCCACATATAGGTATACATGTATTAATATTAATTTTGTTATAATTCAACATTAAAATTAAATTTTCTGTTTGATATATATAGGCAACTCCATTCAATAATCTGATTTATACATCATTTATTTAGTAACATATATTGAATGATGAAAGTTGGACAACAGGCTCACATCATCTGAATTTCTTCTTGACCTTTAGAAGAATATTTTTTATAATTTAATATTTAAAACATTTAAAGGTTTGAATTCATGTTAGGATATGCATCTTTTG
>NW_006408920.1:851072-882414 GCF_000296735.1 Chrysochloris asiatica
ATATACTTAAATATATTTTGTTTTTTTAGGTGTTATACAATATAACTTTTAAGAGTTTTTCATATTCGTCTATATTTCTCTCTTTTATACTTTTATAACATTTTATTTTAAGACTGGGTTGCAATTTGTCTCCTAGTATTCTCCCTATCTTCCTCTATTAATTGGGGTTAAGACAGTTCTGACTCTGGTGACTCCATTTGTGTCAGAGTAGAATTTTGATCCCTAGAATTTTCAATGGCTGATTCTTTATTTCAGAAATAGATCATCTTGTCTCTCTAAATTGTCACCTGTTGGTGGACTCATACTTCCAACTTATCTAGCAGCCAAGTAAATTAACTTTACCTATGTTCATGGAATAATCCCCTGTAGTACTGATAAACTTTGAAAACTATTCCCAACTTTTACAGAAAGCCTCTAAGCATGCATTGGGTTGAAATTGCCTCTTGTTTCAAATTCATCTGCTTCTGTTTTTCAAAAATATATTCTTGAGTACCACAGAACCTATTCTTGTCTTCTGCACATTTTTTATACACTCTTAAAACATTCCTCTTTTTTCTATTTATGAAAAGCAAGCAAGCATGAATACTTAGCTAACCGATTCGTGCCAATGCAGATTGCTATCTCTTTAATTCTATGCATTTCAATTGCCTTTGAGGAAATGGAATTAAATTAACTTTGTGTCTTTTAGATTGAGCTGTGAAGACATCAAGTATAAGTTGAAACTATATTTGAAAAATTTTCTTTAGCTCACTAGAGAGTAGGCAGGATGTCAAGCTTATAAACTATTATGCTGTCTTTGCTATGGGCACAATTGGATTCTTTCTTAGTATGAATTGACTTATTTTACACATGTAATTATACTCACATTTCTGAAGAGTTTCATGATATTTTAAAGACTCTTATCATAAAATCAGATTGATATTTAATAGTCTGGTGAAAAGGCATTAAATGATAGAAACTTGGAATAAGTAGCAAAGGCAGTTGCAGGAACCATCTACATAATATTTAATATTTATATTGTCTTGAAAGGGAAAGTTGACCAATTATAAAAGAGCCCAGCATGAGGAACTGGTATTGCTCTAATGGTGTGTACTAGCTGGATATTGACTGTTTTTTTTTTTTTTTTGGTAAATGATTCTTGACCTAAGAAATAAAACCCTTGTGAAATATGAAGCATTACCATTGTCCATAAACTATGGTTTTAAACCAAGTTTCTGTTCTAGGATAAGTGGATGAAGCTTAAAAGCAGTCATTCAATTCTCTATTTAAAGATTGGGACAAAGCCAAGGCAATTTTGAGTGAAAAGTCAGGCTGGAATTCAATGTCTTTTAATTAGGTCACATAGGCAAAATTTATTTATAAGACGAAGGAAAACAATGGTTCCACAAAGAGAAAGTTGCTGTTTTAAAAGTTATTCTTGTCTGAGTTGAATATAGAACTACTATTTACTTTAAAAATCAATCACAATTCCACTTTATATCATAAAGTAAACTGTTTTTCAGAATTTAATAGGATTACATTATTGATTTCATCTATACAATGCTAGCTGGCATTGAATACCTATGAACTATGGCCTATTATGTTACTGAGCACAAGAGAAAAAGGATTAGTCTGTGAAAGAACAAGCAGATTTCATGGCTCCGTACAATGTTCCATACCTGTTAACTCAATAGTCATTTTATGTTAGTAAATGTCAACCAATAAAATGAAACAACAAAAAAAGTAGGCTGTTCTAATCCTTGAAGCATCTGGCTAAGCTTATTTGAAAACGCTGGGCACCTATTCAATATCTAGACACTGGATATGAAAGAATAAAGATTGTGGTTTTTTTTTTTTTTTTTTTTTTTTTTCTGTTTTCTGCTGTGTTTCCTTTTGCAGAGATGAAAATAATATTGAATAATTTATTTCAACTGCATATAATTTCAGTAACTTCAGAAAAGTCTGCTTTAGAGTCATTTAATCAATCCCAATGACAATATGTAGTTATTCAGAAAAAGTGTCACAATGGTAGTGTGTGAGGGAGAGTGGAGACTGAAATGAACACCTTCACTGTCCTCTGTCTACCACAATTGTTTATATGTTTGTGAAATTTAATAGATGGAGCTCCGTTATGTTCACTCCACAGTACATCATTTTGGACTCCTGACTTGCAAAATTGTAAGAAAGTAAAATTATGTTGCTTAA
Organism: Chrysochloris asiatica; assembly: GCF_000296735.1. NCBI lineage: Eukaryota > Metazoa > Chordata > Mammalia > Afrosoricida > Chrysochloridae > Chrysochloris > Chrysochloris asiatica. The sequence goes on from NW_006408920.1 coordinate 853,257, forward strand.
CATGCTAACTTTTTTTGATAATGTGTGGCAGCAAAAACAAGAATCAAATACTCTTGTCTTCACTTGACTTTGCTTTCAATATTTACCTTATAATAATGTATATATAGAAAAGACTTTATTTTCAAACCTTTCAAGATTTATTACTTATACATAAAGAATCAGTGTGTCAGTCCACTTCATCTAGGAAGCAGACAAGACCAATTTCTAAGTACAAATGTTAATTGGAGATGAAGTTCTATGAAAGTCAAAAGAAAGAGGGAGTGATTGAGTACTTACAAACCTGTGATGCAGTATTGACATCTGTGAGAAAACAGTAGTAAAGAAGAAATCTTTTGTGTACAAATATACTCAGTGTGTTATGCAATTCTAAGGAATTCTGAGGAATGCTATCATGGACCTCAAAATCAATGAAAAAAGTCCATGTTGTGCTAAAATGGCAACACCCTAGCACACCACCTTGCTCAGGCATCTATTGAAGGAGCCCAGAAAGAGTATATTCTTGGATGGAATTTAATGGCAAATTTTAAATGTATCATAGGTAGGGACTGTAAGATAACTTGCTTCTTCCTAGCAGATTCTCTCTTTAAGCAGTAACTAAGTGACATATTTCCACGGCTGTTGGAGTTAATGTAACATTAACTAAAGAACACTGAACTGACTATCAAGTAGAAAATATTCAGTTATGTAAGATATGGAGAATAGAAGGGTGAATCTAAAAGTTCTTATAATTATTCTGCAGAATACTTGCAAATACCTGAATTGATACTATGTTTTTAACTACAAGACAAGTTCTAACTTTATAAACTAAGTACACTATTTTAACTTTGTCTTGCTAATATAAACTATCATAAAGTACATTTTCAATACATGAAATTAATTTTATAAAAATATATTTATAGCCTATAGATTAATAAAGTATATTAAAATTAACTACTGATGAAGTGGGTGTCCTGATGTGTCACTGTGGAATAAGCAATGAACTAAAATGTCAATTTGAACCACAGGTTGGAGGTTCAAACTCGCCAGTTGGTCCTCAGAATCCCTTTACAGGGTCGCTATGTGTCGGAACTGACTCTAGCACTTAACAACAATAACTAAAGAAATGAAATATAAATTGATGGTTGTTTTTAGTAGCACCCTGGAATCTATTCTCCCTCATGACATCTTAGCAAATTGATTTTCCTGAAAATGATAGTATCAGTGCAAGATTAATTCACTTGTTCTTCTCACATGGATAGCTTTTGATGTTCACCTAGGAAATATTTGAAAAAATCATTTTATTCTTCTGACTCAAGCTTTTAGTGTTCAAATACTGATCAGTTCTGGTATGGGTTATGGATGATAATTTTGTAATGCTCTGCTTTTCATCAAATATTGTGTAAATATCCTGTTTAATTAAGAAAGATAGTTTAATATATATATTTCTTTAGGTTCTAATTTGACACAGCACTTAAAAGCATCATGTAACATGCAGGGTTTTTGTGTGTGTGTGGAGTTTGGTAATACTTTGTTTGATAAAGTAAAGGGCAGTTACAAGATTTATAGCAGAAACAATAGCAATGGCTATTCACCTCTATTGTATTTATTAGAAATTTTGTTGAGCTCATGACATTCTTTGATTAACTGCCATTGGGGACATATTTTGCAACAGGGTTATGTCACAGCTCTCTGTCACCATGTTTCATGTAGTTACTGGTAGGCCTTTAGGGAGGGTAAGTGTATAAACATTCACTTAACTGCAGATATATGGACAAGTTGTTAAAGAGATGACTAATTGACTGCCATTCGGGATTTATTTGGAAATCTTTGACTCCAACTCCATCTCAAGTAATGATAAATGGCATCTTTTTCTCTAATAGAGGGAAGCAGCAAGCTTGTGCCCAGAGCAGACACTTTGAAATGTGACTAGAAGTCATAGTGTTTCAGTCAGTAGAAATTAACTGACTAGAGGTGGTGTGTAAGGTTTATTATTTTTACTTTTTGTCATAAAATTAAGGAAATGTAGTTGTAAAATGGAATAACCAATTTCTTTGCAAGAATGTTGTTGTTTAAATGTCACGGAATCAGTTCCAACTCATAGCTACCCTGTATAGATTTAAAATCAGATTGAAGCAAATATGATTGAATTTTAAACATTTTAAATCTATAGGTATTTGATGGTTGTAAAAAAAAAAAATTCCAGTAATGTTTTCTTGTTGTAGAATGATTAAATGTACAAACATCATTAAAGAAAAAAGATATTACATTTAATATTCTTAATGACTATAGCTATTATGGAGACCTGGTGTGGTGCTGTATTATATGCACTGGACTGCTAACCACAAAGTGGACAGTTTAAACCCACCAACCACTACTTGGAAACCTTATACAGGGTCCTCATGAGTCAAAATTGAAGCGATGACACTTAGCAGAAATAACAAATACCTGTTCTACCAATAAACAATCTTGGTGTGGTGCTGTGGGTTAATGTGCTGCACTGCAAAGTTGATTTGAACCACAAGATCAGCTGTTCAAGCTCACCAGTCATTACTCGGAAACCCTATACAGGGTAGCTATGGTGGGAACTGACTTGATGACACTTAACAACAGTAATCAATCTGCTAAAGGAGTCCTGTTGTGGTGCTGTGGATTAATGCGATGGACTGCAAAGTTGGTTTGAACCGCAAGGTGGGCAGTACAATCTCACCAGTCACTCCTCAGAAACTCTATACAGTGTTGCGATGGGTCAGAACTGACTAGATGGCCCTTAACATCTGCAATAATATGCTAAAATAGGATGCAAAGAAGTTTATAAATGTCATTAGCAATATCAATTAAGTCAGATATAAATTGTGCATTCATATTTTTAAGTTTTAATATAATTTTGTATTATATATGCTGCCTTGTTAGACGCCACCAAGTCTGTTCTGATTTGTAGTGACACTATGTAAAACAGACAAAAAACACTGCCTAATCCTGTGCTATCCTCACAATTGTTATATTTGAGTCCATTATTGCACCCATAGTGTCAATTCATCTCATTGAAGACCTTCCTCTTCTTTATTTACCCTCTACTAAGCATGATGTCATTTTCTAGGGATGTTCTTGTGCAACAAATTCAGAGATAAAGTATCATCTGGCTGACTGTCCTCCAAGATAGATTTATTTATTCTTCTGGAAGTTCATGGTACTTTCAATATTCTTCAGCAGCAGGATTATTCAAATGCATCAATTCTTCAATCTTTCGTATTCATTGTCTCATGCATATGAGACAGTTTAAAATACATAGTTTAGGTCAGGTACACCTTAGTCTTCAAACTGACATTTTTACTCTTTAACATTTATAGAGTTCTTTTGCAGCAGATGTGCCCAATGCAATATATCATTTGATTTCTTGGCTGTTGCTTCCATGGGCATTGTTTTGGATGCAAGTAAAATGAAACCCTTAAAAATTTCAGTATTTTCTCCCTTTTTCATGGTGATATTTATTGGTCCAGTTTTGAGGATTTTTGTTTTCTTTATGTTGTAATAAACCGTATGTATAGATGGTGAGCTAATGTGTCAGACTACAAAGTCGTTTGAACTGCAAAGTCAGTGGTTCAAACTCATCAGCTGCTGCTCCTTGGAAACCCTATACAGGGTCGCTATGGCTCAGCATTGACTCAACAGCACTTAACAATAACAACATTTGATCTTCATCAGCAAGTGCTTTAAGTTCTCTTTGCTATCAGTAAGCAATAAAGTGCTATCTGCAAATTGTGTCTGTGTGTGTGTGTAAAGCTTTTATTGTGAACTGAGTGATCGTTTACACAGGAGAACATAGATTTTGCACTCAACCAGTAATATTTTGTTTCATTGCAATGACTATAATCCTCTCTGTGCAACATTGGTTAATAGTATTTTCCTCTATTCCATTTTTTTTTTATGTACACAAAAACATGTTGGAATATATAATTTAAACAGCCAAAGGGTGCATTTTGCAAGCCAATCTCCTGCTCACCATCACACAGCCTTTCTCTTTCCATGAGTCTAGAGTCCTCAACTGCTTTATCTCTTCAAGCTATCACCTCTGCCTTTATCTGTGAACTTGCTGCTTCTCTGGTTAAAATCCCATGTTCTGCTTATGTTCTTCCCTCCTGATGATCCTACAATCCTCTGTTCCTAAAATGAAAGATTAACCACTCCTCCCTCTTTATTACACATTGTCTACCTTTACAGATGTGACAATAGCAGTTAGTCATGATAACAATTACTCACTATTTAATTAAAAGCACACTATCCCCATCTCCTTTCACCAGACCCATTTAGACAAGATGAAAATTACTCATTGGGGATTCTACCATCCCCCTTCTCTCTGAAACTAAATTCCCTCTTGAAAATGTATAAGCCAGTCACTTGGTGCATTTATAGCCACCCCATTTTAGGTAGCCATTTTTTAAGTTGCGCATCCCTATCAACCCTATGTACTGAGGGTTAATCTTTGATGTGAAGACTCCTTCCCTCTAGGCTGATATTTTGAGCAACTACATCCATAAGCAAAGGTCAAGTTCATCAAATTGTAGCAATTTACACTTGCTTCCTGTATCAAACTTTATCTGATCAGCAAGCCATCCAAGCTATGTCAAATGAGTGCTATCTCCAAGTCTGGACATTCTAGCATGCCTCCTCCTACTTCATATCAGCTGAACTATTCACTCTCAGCTCTAGCCCACTGTGGCTAGATCAGCGTCCATAGGCTGAGGAGTTCCAAGTCTCCCCAATCTTCGGACCAACCAGCTGTTCCTCTTCTCTCTCTCATTTCAAGGTTGATGGGAGACCATGGGACATGGTCGAACTCAGCTCATATCTTCATTATTGCCTTTCTTCCACTTCCACTCACAACTAAATTAATGTGGTCACCTCATATACTACTTTATGAAGTGATTCTACACACTAATATTTTTGTGTGCATTGCCAACTCATCTGTCAGTTTGTTGTACTGTCATGCCTTGCATGTTGCTGTGATTCTGAGAACTATGCTACCAGTATTTTCAAAACTGTCAGGGTCACTCATGGTAGATAGATTTCAGCTGAGTGTCCAGATTGAGACAGAGTAGGAAGAAGTAGAGATAGACTATTTCCAAACAGTTAGCTACTAAAATCGATATGAATAGCAGTTGCAAACTGTCAGCACGAGAATATTGAATATTGAAACATTGTGAAGAGTGCCAGAATATCATCAGATACAGTGATGGAAGATGAGTCCTGAGTTAGAAGGCACTCAGAATATGGGTGGAGAAGTTCTGCCTCCTCAAAATAAAGTTGACCATGATGACACAAAATGAGTAAAGATTTTGGGAATTCAGTTGCTGATGGGGCAAAATTCAAAATGAGGAGAAATCTTTATAAACATCCATTAGTATTCAGAACATGCAAAATATGAAGTATGAATCTAGGAAAATTGGAAATCGACAAAAATGAAATAGAGTGTATAAACCTTGATATGCTAGGCATGTGCGAGCTGAAATGGACTGGTATTAGCTATTTTGAATCTGACAATCACATGGATTACTATACCAAGAATGACAAACTGAGGAGAAATGGCATTGCATTCATGATCAAAAAAGTTTCAAAATCTAGTTTAAAGCATGTTGTCTGTGATAGGATAATAAGTATATGCCTATAACTAGGACCAGTTAATATCACAACTGTTTACTTAATTGTGGTAACGAAGAACCTATTTGTAAACCAAGAGGCAATTGTTCAAACAAAGGAAGGGGACACAGAATGGTCTAAAATTAAGAAAGGTGTGTGCCAAGCTTGCACTCTTTCACCATACTCAATCTGTATTTTTAGCAAATAATCAGAGAAGCAAAATTATATGAAGAAGAACATTACATCAGGATTGGAGGAAAGCTCATTAACAACATGCTATACGCAGATGATGCAATCTTTCTTGCTGAAAGTAAAGAAGACTTATAATACTTACTGGTGAAGGTCAATGACCATCACATCCTTCATTATGAGATGTACCTTAATGTAAGAAAGCAAAATCACTCACCACTGGGCCAGAAAAGAACATCAAGATAAATGGAGAAAAGATTGAAGTTGTCAAAGACTTCATTTGCTTAGATAAACCATCAACACTCATAGAAGCAGCAGTCAAGAAATAAAATGACATATTACATTAGACAAATCTGCTGCACAATGAGATTTTTTAAATATACAGGAACAAATATGTCAGTTTCAGGACTAAGGTGTGGCTGACCCAAGCCATGATATTTTCAATAACCTCAGATATATGTGAAAGTTGGACAGTGAATAAGGAAGACCATTGAATAATTGGTGCATTTGAGTAATGGTATTGAAAAAGAATATTAAAAGTGCCATGGACTGACAGAAGAACAAACAAGTCTGTGTTGGAAGTATAGCCAGAATGTTCCTCAGATGCTAGGATGGTCAGACTTTGTCTCTCATACTTCAGACATATTATCAGGAGGGACTAGTCCTTAGAGAATGATATCATGCTTGGTAAAGAGGAGGGTCAGCTACAAAGGGGATGACCCCCGATGAGATGAATTAGCACAGTGAAAGCAGCAATGAATTCAAGCATAGTAACTATTGTGAGGTTAATGCAGGACTGGGCAGTGTTCTGTTCTGCTGTGCATAAGGTAGCCATGAGTAGGTACTGACTTGACTGGACCTTAGCAGCAACATATATATGCTTCAAAATGTTCAGGGGAAAATTGAATGAAAGAATATTAGAATTCTCCTATAGTTTTTTAAATTCCCCTTGTCTGTTTTTGTATAATATGTTGTAGACTTCGGTCCTGAGGAGGAAGTTACGACTCATAGTGACCTTATGCACAAAACAAAATACTTACAGGTTCTGCACCATCCTCTAAAGTTATCAAAATAGTTGATGCAAGTTAGATCTGAATGTTGTTGTTGTTGTTGTCAGGTGCCATAGAGTCGGAACCGACTCATAGAGACCCCATGCACAGCAGAATGAAACAATGTCCAATCCTGGGCCAACATCACTACCGCTGCCACACTTGAGTCCATCAATGATGACACCTGGCCAATCCATCTCATAAGGGGTCTTCCTCTTTTTCTCTGACCCTCCACCTTACCCAGCATGACATCCTTCTCCAGCGACTGTTTCCTCCAGACAATATGTCCAAAGTATGAGAGATGAAGCTTAGCCATCTTGGCCTCCAAGGAGCACTCTGCCTGCACTTCTTCCAAAACAGATCTATTGGTTCTTTTGACAGTCCATTGCACTTTCAGTATTCTCCTCCAACACCACAACTCAAAGGCATCAATTCTTCTACAATCTTCCTTATTCACTGTCCAGCTTTTGCATCCATATGAGGTTATTGAAAATACCATGGCTTGGGTCAGGTGCACCTTAGTCCTCGATCTGAATATGACAATATAAATCAATCATTCTCTTTATTTACCTTAGATGTCATTCATATATGAAAAGTAGAATGAAAAAATATCCTTAGCAGTTTCCTTTTTTTTTTTTTTTTTTATTACAGGGAACAGATATAAATCCCAGATATCAAGTATATGTGGGAAATACCAAATTATCTTGATTAAGGTAAGAACAACAGAAGGACCTAGGAAATTCAGTTGGCTAAACAGTGTCAAATTTAAGATAGACACAACAAGAACACAATTCCTGAGTTGAGGAATACACTTTAGAAGCCCACCTAGATCCCTTATTTAAAACATGGTTGTGACTGTAGAGGTGAATAAACCTGACAGTAGAGACCCCTCACCATGACTTAATTCCAAGGGTAGAGGAAGGTCAGATTGTGTGAAGGATTACATAAACAGTTATACTTTTAGAAGCAGGCTATTTCTGAGATTAGAGAAAGTAAGATATTTTGTTGTGAAGAAACCAGCTAGTGCTCCACTTTCAAATAGCTAGTTCAAGAAACTCAACTAGTTCAGTAATGTATGATGAATAAAGAACTAGCCTAAAATATACCCAAAGACAGCATAACACCAATGAGAAAAAGAGCAGCAAAATCTTTAGGGCAATTAATAACGTTCTGCAAATAATAAAATTCAGCAAAATTTTTTGGGAACAGTGTCATATAATGCTAGAGAGAATAAAATCTGAATAAATTTCTGATGAGAACAATTAGGAAATATTGTACTTTTATTTAATCCACTTGTTTGTTCTTCTGTTTATTTATCCTCCAGATAAAATTGCATGTGAAAGGAATGAATGTAACATTTTCATTAAGAAGTTGTTTGAATTAATAGTAAATATAAACAACCTAAATATTCATCATTAAGGGGATTTTTTTAAATGAAATATATTCATTTTTTAAATGAAATAATATGTAGGTGAAAAAATAATTGGAAACCCCTTTGTTACTCATAAGTTAGAATTTTAAAATACATTACCTAGAGAACAAATAAGAATTACCCATTTTTTTTTAGCATGGGTAAATAAAAGCAGTTATACATATATAACTGCTTATAATTTTATAAAAACCTATCATCATGGTGTGGCACTATGGGCTAAGCACTGAACTACTAACCTCATGATTGGTCCTTCAATCCCATCAACCACTTCTCCGAAACCCTACACAAAATCACTAGGAGTCATAACCAACTCAACAGCACTTAGCAACAACAACGAGATATAATGCATATAAAACAAGAAAATATAACAATCTTTATTTATGTATAAAATAAAATTTAAAAGTGTGTTTGTTGTAGTGAAGGTGAAAACTGAGTAGAAGAGATAAAGGTGTAAAATAATATTTACTTTTAAAGTATTTTAGTAAGTATGTTGTTGTTGTTAAGTGCCACTGAGTCTGTTTCAACTCATAGCGATCCTGTTTTGGGTTTCTGAGGAGCAACTGGTGGGTCTGAACTGCTGACCTGACCTTGTGATTTAAAGTCCAGGGCTGATCCTACACTGTCACACAAGTTATATGCATACTTTCCTCAGAAATTAAAATATTAAAAGTAAATGAAAGTACTAAGTGAATACATAAGTAACGTTAGATATGCGCAATTATATAAGTTTGAAGATGCTAAGAGACAGAATTATAAGAAAATATTAGAAGTTTATAAGAAGTGACTATTTCCATTTAAGGGCACTTGGGAAAGGTCAGTGTATTAAATGATATTTAATGTGTGTGTGCTCAAGGCATGAAAGGATTTTATAACTAAAAAATAATGGCAAAATGAATTTGTTAAAGGGAAGATTGTGAATAATAGACTAAGATAAGTAAATAATGTTAAGTTCTGATGGAATTATTTGATTCAGCTATAGTTTTTGTATTTGAGTGGTGAGATGGAAGGGGTAGAAAAATAGAGATAACTACATTTGGAATGCTGCAACCTATTTTCAGTGGATCTTGCAAAATATACAATCAAATATATTAAGAAATTTTTTCAAATTATTAACAATAACACATGTGGTGGAACCATTAGAAATATATATTTTAAACAAATAATATATGTTGGAAGAATAGACAATTCAATTGTTCATCTGTATATTCAAACCCCAAGTTTAATTAAGTCTAACAAAACTGTCAACATTAATTTCACTGTTAAGGTCATTGTAGAACTACTTTTAATGAATTTCCCTTTGGGACTATCTCATACAAAGGGAAAGTTAAAACAAAGAAACAACAACAAAAAATGCTAGTATATATGTATTATATTCTTGCCTTGAAAACTTGTTTTTTTTCATTAAAAATTTCTGAAAAACTTGAGAGAAAGACATGTTACTAGATATAGTACTCAAAATAATTGTGCTTCACTGTAAGGTATTGTTTGGTTTCAGATTTTGGATACAGATAAAAAGTAATCATTTTTCTTCTTCCTTTTTTAAGTTGTTAGCAAAATGCTACACACATCTACAAAATATATGATATTCTATGGCATGTAGCCACGTCATTCCTCATTCAATTTTATCTTTGCCACTGCTATTTTCCCTCCATTATGTTATCTTACTCATGTACTTCAAGTTTTATTCTATTTTTATGAAATATTGTTTGTCTTAAATCCCTTGTGAACACTTTTGGTATAAAAGGTTTTACTCAATGCAGCTATAGGTCTCTCTCTCTCTCTCTCTCTCTCTCTGGATATATATATATCCAGATCTTTGTTGTTATTAGGCATGCAGAGTTGGTGCTGAAATCCAGTAAAAGAGACTAAAACACTGTCCTTACAATTGTTGTTATATTTGAGTTCATTGTTGTAGAACATTTGTCAATCCATTTTTTTTGGAATCTTCCTCTTTTCCTTTGAACCTCCACTTTACCCGGCATTATATGCTTCTCCAGGGACTAATCCCTCATGGCAACATTTCCAAAGTATTAGAGAATCCTGAATATTCTGACTTCTAAGTGATGCTTTGGTCTAAAGCACTGGATCAAAAGGTTTGTTTGAACCACTAGGTCAGTTTGAGCCACAAGGTTGGTGGTTCTAACTCACCAGCTGCTCCTTGGAAACCCTATACAGGGTTGCGATGAGTCAGATCTGACTTGAAGGCACTTAACAACAAGTGGTATTCTGACTGTACTTCTTCCAACACATATTGTTTGTTGTCCTGACAATCCATGGTAATTTCAATATTCTTCATCAACATCGTAATTTGAATGCATCGATTCTGCTACAATATTATTTGTTTCTCAAATTTCACATGTGTATGAAACTATTGAAAATAGCCTGATTTGAGTAAGATATACCTTAGTCCTCAAACTGACATCTTTGATTTTGAACATTTTAAAGAGTTCTTGTGCAACATATTGATTTGGCAAACGCAGTAGGTCCTTTGATTTCATGATTGCTGCTTCCATGTGTGCTGATTGTGGATCCAAACAAAATGTATTTGACAACTACAGTCTTTTATTCCCATTTATCATGATGTATTTTATTGTTCCAGTTATGAAGATATGATTGTTTTTGTTTTTTTACATTGAGATGCAATCTATTAAGTATTTCAAGTTCTTTTCACTTCTAGCATGTAAGGTAGTGTCATCTGCATGACACAAGTTGTTATGAATCTTTCTCCAATCCTGATGCTACATTATTCTTCATATAGTTCAGTTTTCTCAAATTATTTTGCTCATCATACAGATTGAGTAAGTGTGGTGAAAGAACACAAATCTGGTGAACAAGTTTCCTGATTTTAAGCCATCCCGTATCCTCTTGTTCTATTCAAACAACTGACTTTTGATGTCTGTACATGTTCCTCATGGGAACAATTAAAGTTCTGGAATAGCCATTCTTAACAATGTTATCCATAATTTTTTATTATACACACAGTTGAATGACTTTCTGTAGTCAATAAAACACAAGTAAACATCTTTCTGATATTCTCTGCCTTTTGCCAAGGTCCATCTGCTATCAGACATGGTACCCTTAATTTCATATCCTCTTCTGAATCTCCCATAAATTTCTGGAAACTCCTTGTTGTATTGCTGCAACTATGTTTGAATTCTTTTCAGCATAATTTTCTTGCATGTGATATTAATGTTATTCTTCCAATAGATTAGCCAGATAACTGTCTTCCAACTTTCTTGGCTTGAACAAATGAGTGCTTACAGTGCAGCATATGTTTGTTGAAACATTGCAATTTATATTCCATCACTCCCTAGAGCTTTGTTTTTTGTTAGTGTCTTCACTTCCATATCACTGGTTATTGATCATGTGCTATCTATTGAAATGGTTGTGTATCAACCATTTTTTTTTAATATAGTCATTATGTTATTTCCATCTTCTTTTGATGCTTCCTTCATCATTCAATATTTGGCCCACATCATTGTTGTTGTCAAGTATTGTTGATTCAGTTCTGGCTCATAGTGATCCTGTAGAGAATTTCAGAAGAGCAGCTAGTTGTTTGACCTACTAACTTTGAGGTACATAATCCAGTGATTATCTCAAAGTGACATATCAGGACTCCATTTTGCCCATAGAATCCTTCAGAATTCACTATTGCAACTCAAACCCTGAGTTTTTCTCAAGTTTTCATATCTTAGAAATACTGGGCATGTTCTTTTCTTTTGGTTTTCTAACTCCAGTTCTTTGCATAATTCATAATATTGCTTTACTTTGTTTTCTCAAGCTGCTATTTGAAATTTTCTATTCAACTCTTTTTCTTCTTCTTTTCCTCTAGTTGCATTATACCTCTCTATGCTCAAAACCAAGTTTCAGAATCTCATTTGATATTCATTGTGGGGTTTTCTTTCTTTCCTATCTTTTTAATGAAATTTTCTTTCTCCATGTATGATTTTCTTGATGTCATCTCAAAACGTTTTGGGTTTCGGTCATCAGTTTCTAAAGTCTCAAGTCTTTATTTAAGATGTTATCTAAATTCAGGTGAGATATAATCAAGGTCACATTTTGACTTTCGAGGCCTAGTTATAATGTTCTTCAACTTCAGACTGATCTTGCATATAAGCAATTGATTGTTCCACAATTGGTCCTTGGCTTTGTTTAAGCTGATGATATTGAGCTTCTCCATTGTCTCTTCCCAGAGGTGTAGTCAATTTGATTACTGGTGAGGTCCAGGTGTATAATCACAGTTTATGTTGTGAAAAAGAGGTATTTGTAATGACTAATTCATTGTTATTGTTGGGTAGTGCTCTTGAGTCAGTTCCAAATCACAGCAGCCTTGTATAGGTTATCTGAGGAACAGCTTGTGGATTTGAACTCATGGCATTGCAGTTCAAACTGACTTTTCAGTTCAGTACTTACCCTATAGCACCACATCTGTCTTGAATATTTGTATCATATGATCTCCAGCATTATTTATATTACCAAGACCATATTTTTCAAATACTGATCCTTCATCTTTGTTTCCAACTTTTGCATTCCAATTATCAGTAATTATCAAAGCATCCTGATTGTATGTATGATAAATTACAAACTGAAGAAATTGGTAGAATTCTTCAACTTCACCATCACTACCTTTAGCTGTTGGTGTGTAACTTTGAATTATAGTGACATTATCTGGTCTTTCTTGCAAGCATGTGAATATTATCTTAATACACAAACATTGTACTAGAGATACCACAGAAGAACTACCTGGTAATTTCATTTTGAGAAAATCAGCCATTGAAATGTCTATGAAACGTGGTTGTGCTCTAACACTCAGTAGATATACATGAGTAGGATGCAATATGATGGAAACTGGTACTGTTATCATAGCTGGAGCAGAAAAATGAGTAAAGAGTCTATTGTTGAAGTGAGCTGCACATTGAGCTACTAGCCACAAGGCTAGCAGTTTGAATCCACCAGCTACTCAAAAGCAGAAAGATGGGGCTTCCTACTCCTGTCAAGATTTGCAACCTCAGAAAACCTATACAGGATCACTGTGAGTTGAAACCAACTTGATGTCAAACTATAAGTAAGAGAATATAGTGGTCTGTAAATATAATAACATTAAGTTTAAAATATCCAAAACTGCTGCCATTGAGTAGATTCTGACTGATAGTTTCCAAGACTATAAATCTTTATAGGAACAGACAGCCTCATCTTTCTTCCATGGAATAGCTCATGGGTTTGAAAGCAGATTCTGCGTTTTGCAGCTTAACAATTAACACATGGCACCACCTGGCACCTATTCTTTCTGACAAATAATAATTAAAGCAGACAATTAATTGCTTCTTTGTTAGGTAATGTCATAGGCACTACCATGAATACATTATAATGTTCAGTTGTTGTTGTTAAGTACCGTAGAATTGGTTCCAAATCATAGTGACCCTGAGCTGGGTTTCTGAGGCTGCAAATCTTTATGGGAGCAGAAAGCCTCATCTTTCTTCCATGGAACAGATGGTAGTTTCGAACTGTGGACCTTGAGGTTAGCATCCCGATTCATAACCACTACACTAAAGTTCATGTACTCTCCTATTGTACTTCATGTATTTGGGGTAATATTGTTCTATGGATTGTCTTGGGCTAAAACACAGACGGGATGTATTATGGAAGGAATATATAGATTCACTGTACCAAAAAGAAATGGTCAATGTTCAACCATTTCAAGAGGTAACATATGATCAAGAGTTGTGGGAAGCGCTTAACTCTGGGTGCTTGGTAAGGCCACACTAAGAGGAGAGACATTATGCACGGCATATGATACTCAAAAGCTGACCCTTATCTTCCCTTCAAGTTAGCCCTGAATTTACTTGTAAAAATATATAATTTGGCAATATTCTCAGCTTTCACTATGAGTTTTACAAACCTTAGGAACAACTAGCTTAGCAGCAATTGCTTTCAGCCTTGGTGGATAAGAGAAATTGTGTAAATTACTCCCTTTCATTAGAAAACCTAAGTAACTGCATTTGTGAGGCCACAAAAGCAGATAGCATTTAGAGTCAAGCTGACCTACCCCCATAGGCCTCACCATATTCAGTCACTAGCTAGAATTCACAAACCCCTACATACAGACACCTGCATAAATAAGCAGACAATAAGGAACTTAAGTGAAGGATAGTTTTGACTTAATAATCTACACTTCTTGCAACAAGTAGCCAAGTTGAGCTTTATGCCACATAGCTTCCAAGTGATTTAATGAATACCTTTAGTATAAAAATAATAGCATATTATGTAGGATAGAAAGTTTATAGTCTTTTAGTAGAAACAAGAAGAAACAGTTTTATCTCATACTGGGAAAGAACATGAAGGTCAGTCTGAACATCACAGAGTATTCTTGTTAAGGCTGTCTAAGGACCAGGTGCAAGAATGTTGTGACTAACTATGTAATAATTCAAGAAATGATAAAAGTGTCAATGCATGTACTGTGTAATTTTAAGTATAAAAAATAAAGACTGGCTGAGCTGGGCTGGCAGAAGTGGCAAGAGGAGGCAGAACCAGAGCAAGCAGAAAGTAGGAAGAAGAGAAAGAGAGCAAGACTAGAGGCAGAGCTAGGAGGAAGAAGAAGAGAGCAGGAGGGAGAAGGCAAAAGGCAGACAGCAGAGAGCAGAGGGCAGACAGCAAAAAGAGCAGAAATCAGAAGCAGAGGTAGCAGAAGCTAGAGAGCATAGCCGGACAGCAAGACAAGTTGAAAAGCCTCTCAAGTTGTATTCATTCATTTCTTCACCCGACATTTCTGCGTATTCGCTCATGTCCCACGACCCCCGCGGAGGGCAGGAACCCCCGCAAAAGAGTCAATTATTCTGAAGGAAGAAGTACACGGTTCATTGAAGGCATTGGCAATGAACAGGGCACTGGGAATTGATGAAATATCTATTGAAATTTTTCCACAAACTGTTGAGGCACTGGAACTATAGAACTGATCTTCAATTGTTCATGTACAAGATCAAGCTGAAGCTCAAAAAAATTAAAACAAGTCTGCAACAACCAAAATAAAACACATTCCACCTGAATTTAGAGATTATCTAAAGAACATATTTGATTCATTAGACATTGAAGACTGAAGACCAGAAGAGTTGCTGGATAACATCAAGAACATCATACAGGAAGAACAAAGAGACATTGAGAAGACAAGAGAGAAGAAAAGAACCAAAGTGGATGTCAGACGAGACTCTAAAATGTGCTCTCCAGCATAGAGATGCTAAAGCAAATTATAGAAATGAGGAGGTACAAGAGCTAAACAGAAAAATTCAAAGGTCAGCGCGAGAAGACAAAGTCAAATATTATAACAAATGTGCAAAGACCTGGAGTTAAAAAACCAAAAGGGAAGAACATGATCAGCATTTGTCAAGCTGAGGAAAATGAAAACAAAAAACAAAAAACAAATTCAAACCTTGACTTGTGGTATTGAAGGATTCTATAGGCAAACAATTAAATGATGAAGAGAGCATCAAAAGAAGACAGAAGGAAAATGCAGAGTCACTGTAACAAAAAGAAATGGTGGATGCTCAACCATTTCAAGAAGTAGTATATAATCAAGAGCCAATGATCTTGAAGGAAGAAGTAAGTCTAAGGTGCATTTAAATCATTGGCAAAGAACAAGGCACCAGGTATTGATGGAATACAAATTGAAATCTTTCAACAAACTGAGGTGGCACTGGAGGCACTCACTCATCTATGCAAAGAAATGTGTAAGACAATTACCTGGCCTACTGATTGGAAGAGATCTGCCCTTTCCAAAGAGAGTTCACCCAAAAGAATGAGGAAATCATCAGAAAATATCATTGATATCCCATGCAAGTAAAGTTTTATTAAAAATAATACAGAAGTACCTGCAACCACATATTGATAGATAACTTCTAGGGTTTCAAGTCTGTTTCAGAAGAGGATGTGGAAGTTGGGACATCATTGCTGATGTCAGATGGATCTTGGCCGAGAGCAAAAAATACCAAAAGATGTTTACCTGTGCTTTTTCAACTATGCACAAACTTTCGATTATGTGGATCATCATGACAAGCTATGGACAATATTGTGAAATATGAGTATTCTGGAAGACTTAATTGTGCTCATGAGAACATGTACATAGACCAAGAGGCAGTTGTGCAAACAGAATCAGGAAACACTGAATCAGTTACAATTAAGGAAGGTGTGTGACAAGGTTGTATTCTTTCACCATACTTACTCAGTCTGTATGCTGAACAAATAATAAGATGAAGCTGGATTATATGAAGAAAACCATGGCATCAGGAGTGGAGGAGGACTCATTAACAACTGTGATATGCAGATGATACAACCTTGTTTGTTGAAAGTGAAGAAGACTTAAAATACTTAGTGATGAAGATCACAGATCACAGCCTTTGGTATAGGTTGCACCTCAATGTGAAGAAAACAAAAATCCTAGTCACTTGACCAATAAACAACATCCATATAAATGGAGAAAAGATTAAAGACGTCTAAGACTGTATTTATCTTTTATCAGCCATCAACATTCATGGAAGCAGCAATCAAGGAATCAAAGGATATATTGTATTAGACAAATCTGCTGCACTAGACCCCTTTACAGTGTTGAAGAGCAAAGAGGTCAGTTTGAAGACTAAGATTTTCCTGATTCTAAGCCACAGTATTTTCAATAACCTCATATAAATATTGAGAAATTTTTGACAGTGAATAAGGAAGACCATAGATGAATTGATGCATTTGAGTTATGGTATTGAAGGAGAATACTGAAAGTACTATGGATTTCAAAAAGAACAATCAGTTCTGTGTTAGAAATATAGCCAGAGTGTTTCTTGGAGGCCAGGATGGCCAAACTTCGTGTCTCATACTTCAGGAGGATTCAGCCATGGGAGAAGGATATTATGTTCGTTAAAGTGGAGGACAGGAGAAAAAAAGGAAGACTCTCAACGATTTGTGAGGTGGGCTCAGAATCCAGCAGCATTTCGTTCTGTTGTGCATAGGGGTGCTTTGAGTTCATACCAACTCAATGGCACCTAATAGCAATAACAATTTTTCTATTCTAGCCTTTCATATCCATATACAGAACAACTGAATATGATTTTGATCCATTCTCTAGATCAGTGTATAGCATTAAAACTCACATATACTCAAGCAAATTGCCCATATTAAGAATGTTTAATAAATATTTATAACAGCAAAAATAAATTAGGTTACAGACAGACAATATCATATATTTTCACAATTGTACATAACTTCAGAAAAATCAAGGGAGTTAGATATAAGGTAAAGGAAAAGCAGTAATGTGAGAAATTTGGTTGAAATCTAAAAGTGAAATAAATGGCAGAATAAATAAAAGAAAGTAAAAGCATTGTTGATTGTGCATAAAAGAGAAAAATGAGAAGGTAATGAAAGTTGATCATTGATTGCTCTGGTTCCTGTGTGTTCCCTTTGGTAATGCATCTGTATGTCTTTTAATGCTTTTATGATTTTAATTTTATTTCTATGCAGTATTACTGAAGCAGGGGATATATCAATATCAATGAACTATTACTATGCCTTGTTTGAATTATATTTTCTCATCAAACCTTTTCTAAACAGGAACAAGCAGTGTGTTTTGAATATTCCCAAGAAATCTTAAGTAGTTACCAGGAAGCTGTTTCTTATGCAGACACTCAAGATAAAGAACAAAGTAGATTTTAATTTAATTAAACGAACATCTATTTGATTAAGATAATTTATTAGATAAATAGCTAGGAAGTCTAAGAGCAACTGAAAAACATTGCAAAATCAGACTGCATTTATAAAGATTTTATGTATTTTGGATAGAAGAAAATAAGTTGCTTGATAATTTATAAACTTAAATTATTAGAAAAAGACATAACCAATAAAGCAATATGTTCAATAATTCTAATGTGGTAATGAAATTAAAATTCACATCATTATAGCTATGTAAAGTTGTTGTTGTTAACTGTCATTGAGACAATTCTGATTCATAACAACCCTGGATAGGGTTTCAGAACAGCAGCTGGTGAGTTTCAACGTCCAACTTTGTGGTTCACGGTCCTACATGCCCAACAAGCTATATGTGGTAATATATATTAAATGGTCAACAAAAAATAATGAAATAAATATTATTTCTTTCTCAGTAGAGTTTTAACATTAATTTCTCATTTATAATAACTCAGAATAAGAGTTTTACCCACTGATAAAAGATGATGCATATGACACTTTTATTGCTATTCAATATTTGTATATTTTATCTAATGCTGTTAGGTGCCATCAAGTTGGTTCTGACCCTCCATACAATAGAAATGATCACTGTAGACTCCTGTGCCATCCTCACAATCATTGCTGTTTGAACCCACTATTGTAGAAATTATGTCAATCTATTTTATAGAGGTACTTATTTTTAACTGACCTTTTACCAACTATTCTGTTCTCCTAAATAGACTGATTCCTACTGGTTGCAAAGTACATAAGACAAAGTCTCATGAGTTTTTCTTCTAAGGAACATTTTGGCTGTACTTCTAGCAAGACAGATTTGTTCTTTTGGCAATCCATGGTATAGTTAATATTTTTGATCAACACCCTGATTCAAATGTTTCAGTTCTTATTCAGTCACCTTATTCATTGTCCAGTTTTCACATGCAAATGAGCCCATTAAAGATACCATGACTTAGGTCAGGCTCACCTAGTTCTCAAAGTTACATCTTTACTTTTTTAACAATTCAAAGAGGTCTTTTAAAAGAGGTTTAAGGAGCTCTGATAGGGTAGTGGTTACGAATCGGGCTGTGAACCGAAAGGTCAGCAGTTCAAAACTACCAGCTGTTCTGTGGGAGAAAGAGGAGGTTTTCTGCTCCCGTAAAGATTTACAGCCTCGGAAACCCTGTACAGGGTCACTATGAGTCGGAATTGACTCCACGCCACATAACAACAGCAACAACATCCAATGCAATAAGTTGTTTGATTTCTTGACTGCTGCTTACATGAGTGTTGTTTGTGGATCAAAATAAAATGAGTTTCTTGCGAATTTCAATCTTTCTTACATCTATAATAATGTTGTTTGTTGATCCAGTTGTGAAGGTTTTTGTTTTCTTTATGTTGAAGCACATCAGGAGGCAGGCCAAGAATGAGAATCTGCTTCCATAATTCACAACCTTGAAAACACTATAGAGCAATTTTACTCTGCATACATGCTATTGCTTTGAGTCAAATTAAACTCAAATCAATCTATAGCTAGAGCTAGAGCTAAGGTCCTTGTGGCAATGTAGGATAAGCCCTGGACCCCAAGGTTGGTTTGAACTGTAAGGTTGGTGACTCAAACCCACTAGTCACTCCTTGGAAATCCTATACAGGGTTTCTATGAGTAAGAACTGACTCAAGGAAACTTAACAACAATAATGTCTACAACTAGAAATATAACTGTATCTATAAAGGCATTGTGTATTTACAAAGAAAATAACTCGGGACAAATCTTATATTCTGGAATGAATGCTGGATTGAAAATTATAGCGGCCACTAAGGATGGTTCTCTGCTCTATGGGAAGGTAACAATCTATGTGACCCAACACATTTTCAGTGAGCAACGTACAACTTTTAGCAAGTCATCAAGATGACTGAGATTTGTTCATGTGCAAGTGAACAATTTATTTTAAAAATTGATATAATTTATGCAACTTATATTTCAGAAAATTATGTGTGTTACATTATTTTTTTGCTTAGTGTTATATGTATCACATTTATTTTTGTATTCTTTTGTTTCGGTGTTTATAAATTTCCTTGGATTTTGTTACTACTAACTTATAATGATGGGAACCCAGATAATTATCAGTATCTCCATTTTATTCATTTAAATTATCTGTATATAGTAGTAGAGATAGCTGATGAAAGAACTAACAGATCCATTTTGGAAGAAGTGCAGCCAGAGTGCTCCTTGGAGGCCAAGATGGCCAAACTTCATCTCTCATACTTCAGACATATTGTCAGGAGGGAACAGTTTTTGGAGAAGGATGGCACCTAACAACAACAACAAATACATATTATGGAGTCCTGGTGTGGCACTGTGGGTTAATGCATCAGACTGCAAAGCCATTTGAATTCAAAGTTGGCAGTTCAAGCTCACCAGCTTCTCCTTGGAAACCCTATACAGGGTCACTATGGTTCGGAACTAACTCCGTGGCACATAACCACCAACCAATACATACTATGGAGTCCTGGTGTGGTGCTGTGGGTTAATGCGCCAGATCGCAAAGCTGTTTGAACTGTAAGGTTGGCACTTTAAGCTCACCAGCTGCTCCTCATAAACCCTATGACACTATGGGTCAGAACCGATTCAACAGCTCTTAACAACAACAACAACATACATACTATGGAAGAGTCCTCAAGATGGCAGACTGTGAAACAGACCATCAATTACTCGTATGCAAATTCAAACTAAAGCTGAAGAAAATCAAAACAAGTCCATGAGAACCAAAATATGACCTTGAACATATCCCACCTGAATTTAGAGATCATCTGAAGAACAGATTTTATACATTAAACACTAAAGACCAAAGGCCAGAAGAGTTGTGGGATGACATCAAGAACATCATACATTAAGAAAGCAAAAAGTAATTTAGAAGGCAAGAAAGAAGGAAAAGGTCAAAGTGGATGTTAGAAGAGACACTGAAACTTGCTGTCCAGCGTAGAGATGCTAAAGCAAATGGAAGAAATGAAGAGGTCCAATAGCTGAACAAAAAATTTCAAAGATCAGCTTGAGAAGATAAAGCCAAATATTACAAACAAATGTGCAAAGATCTGGAATCAGAAAACCAAAAAGGAAGAACACGCTCAGCATTTGTCAAGCTGGGGGAAGTGAAGAAAATATTCTAGCCTCGACTTTCGTTATTGAAAATTCTCTGGTAAAATTATTGAATGATGCAGAAAGCCTCAGGAGAAGATGGAAGGAATACACAGAGTCACTGTACCAAAAGGAAATGGTTAATGTTTAACTGTTTCAAGAGGTAGCATATGATCAAGTGCCAATGATACTGAAGGAGGAATTCCAAGGCACATTGAAGGAATTGGCAAAGAACAAGGAAACATGAATTGATGGAATAAAAATTGAAATATTTCAAGAAAGTGAGACGGCACAGGAGGCACTCACTCATCTCTGCTAAGAAATTTGGAAGAGAAGTATCTGACCAACTGATTGGAAGAGATCCATATTTGTGCCCATTCCAAAGAGAGGTGAACCAATGGAACACAGAAATCATCAGACAATCTCTTTGGTATCTCATGCAAGTAAAATTTTACTAATGGTAATACAGAAATGGCAACAATCATACATTTACAGAGAGCTTCCAGAGGTTCAAGCCAGATTCAGAAGAAGATGTGGAATGAGAGATATCATTTCTGATGTTCATTGGATCTTGGATGAAAGAAGAGAATATCAGCAAGATGTTTACCTTTGCTTTATTAACTACACAAAGGCTTTCGATTATGTGGATCATGACAAGCTATGGACAACATTGCAAAGTATGAGTATTCCAGAACGCTTAATTTTGCTCATAAGGAATCATAAGGACCAAGAGGCAGTTGTTCAAACAGAACATGGGAATACTGAATGGTTTAAAATTTAAAAAGGTGTGTGACTGCGTTGTATTCTTTCACCATACTTATTCCACCTGTATGCTGAGCAAATAATCCAGGAAGCTGGGTTATATGAAGAAAAATGTGGCATCAGGATTGGAGGAAGACTTATTAACAACCTGAGATATGCAGATGGTACAACCTTGCTTGCTGAAAGTGAAGAGGACTGAAAACATTTACTGATGAAGATCAAAGAGCACAGACTTCGATATGGATTATATCTCAATGTAAAGAAAACAAAAATCCTCACCACTGGGCCAATAAACAACTTTCTTATCAACAGAGAAAAGACTGAAGTTATCCAGGACTTCATTCATCTTGGATCAACTAGCAACACTCACAGAAGCAGCAGTCAAGAAATCAAACGATGTATTGCATTAGGCAAATCTGTTGCACATGACTTTTTTAAAGTGTTGTAGAGCAAACATTTCAGGACTAAGGTGCGCCTGACCCAAGCCATGGTTTTTCAATAACCTCATATGCATGTGAAAGCTGGACAGTAAAAAAGGATGACCATAGAAGTATTGATGCTTTTGAGTTATGGTGTTGGAGGCGAATATTGAAAATGCCATGGGCTGCCAAAAGAACGAACAGATCTGTTTTGGAAGAAGTGCAGCCAGCGTGCTCCTTGAAGGCGAGGATGGCCAAACCTCATCTCATACTTCCAACATATTGTCTGGAGGGACCAGTCGCTTGAGAAGGATATCATGTTTGGTAGAGTGGAGGGTCAGAAAAAAAGAGGAAGATCCCCAGCGAGATGGATTGGCCAGGTAGCAGCATCGATGTGCTCAAGCGTGGCAACAATAGTGAGGTTGGCCCAGGATCGGGCAGTGTTTTGTTCTGCTGTGCATACGGTCACTATGAGTAGGTACTGACTCGATGGCACCTAACAACAACAACAACAACAACAAATACTACATACAAGGATCTCTGGTAGCATAGTGGTTCTGAATCAGGCTGGGAACCTTAAGGTCAGCAGTTCGAAACTACTGGCTGTTTCTTGGGAGAAAGATGAAAATTTCTGCTCCGGTAAAGATTTACCACTTTGGAAACCCTATACAGGACCAATGTTGCTAAAATCCACTTGTTGGCATGTGCTATGTGAATTAAAATATTATATACAATACATGTAGACTAAGCACTGGACAACTAATCACAAAATCAATGGTTCAAAACCACCAACCACTGCTCTGAAACCCTATGAAAGGTCACTGTGAGTTGGAGCCAACAAGATTGGAACTTATCAGCTGCAATCTATAAAAGTTGTATGAGATAGAGTTAAACTTACCTAAATTACATACTTCCTTTAATGGAATTTTATAAGATATTCTATAAAAACTCATATTATGAATATATTAGGAGCTGTTTTTGCTAGACGTAAAGATTGCACCAAAATGTTCATTAGCATTACCACATGAAAGAATAATATTCAACATCCAGGAAAAGATAGCTTCTGTAGAATTACCTCTAAACTTGAATATCTCTTACAGGGAAATGTAGTTTAGAGTGCCAAACATTCTAAATTGTTGTTGTTGTTGTTGTTGTTAGGTGCCATCAAGTTGGCACCAACAGATTGCAACCTTATAGAAAACAGAACAAACACTTCCCAGTCCCACATTAACTTCACATGCATTGCTAAACCTGAATCCTTTGATGCAGCAATTGTGTCAGTTCATCTCATTGGGGGTCTTGCTCTTTTTCTCTGACCCTACATTTAAACAAACATGATATCTTTCTCCAGAGACTGATCCCTCCTGACAATATGTAGGAAGTATGAGAGATGAAGTCTTATCATCCCAGCTTCCAAGGAGCACTCTAGCTGTACATCTTCCAACACAGATCTGTTTGTTCTTTTGGCAGTCAATAGTACTTTTTTATATTTTCTTCCAACAATATAATTCAAATGCATCAATTCTTCTATGGGTCTTCCTTATTCACTGTCTAACTTTTGCATGTGTATGAGGTTATTGAAAATGCAATGGCTTGAATCAGGCACACCTTAATCCTTAAATTGACATCTTTGCTTTTAGACATTTTAAAGGGGTCTTGTGCAGCTGATTTATCCAATGTAATATGTTGTATAATTTCTTGACAGCTACTTCCATGAGTGTTGATGGTTGATCTGAGCAAAATGATGTCTTTTTTCTATTTATATGGATCCTGGTTTTTGGTCAAGTGGTGAGGATTTTATGTTCTTTACATTGAGATGCAACCCATACTGAATGTTGTGATCTTTGATCTTCATCAGTATTTTAAATCTTCTAAAGCAATATTTTAAGTTTAAATTGTTGCTGTTGTTAAGTGTCATCAAGTCAGTTCTGACCTATAACGACTCTGTATAGGGTTTCTGAGGAGTGACTGGTGAGCTTAAACCACAGACCTTGCAGTCCAGTGCAATAACCCATAGCACCACACCAGGACTCAAGTCTAAATTATTGTTGTTGTTGTTGTTGTTGTTATGTTGACCCCTTAAAAACAAGTTTCACAGACTTCAAACTAAAGATTAGTAGCTACAGGCTGTGGGTAAGAAAAAGGAAGGATTAATCAAGAGAATTCCACTCTGCAGGCTGGAGTTACACTTTCAATGACCAGTAGCATCAACAATTAATACTACAAGATTCACTATCATACTCTTCACTGCTCTGAAAAAGCATAGGTTAAATTTCACTTCTTTCAAGTTGTTTAGCACAAGTGAGACACAGACATTAATTTGTATCAGAAACTTTCAAAACATTTTTTTTTTAATTTCAGAAATATTAAAAAAACAGCATAAAAATATGTGCTTGAGGCATTTTTAAAGAAGTGAGTGATTCTCTAATTCGGCATCATACTGTATTGATGGTATATAAATTAAAGTATGTGTCAAAACCCTTAGCACTGTGCAATAAACACAGTGAGCCCTAAGGTGAAGTATCTGACTTTAGTTAATAGTAATGTATTAATGCCAGTTCATCCACTGTAACAAATGCACGATAGGAATGCAAGCTGTTAACAAAAAAACAAAAAAAACAAAAAAACAATGTGCATGAGGGGTGAGCATGAACGGAGTGGAATGGATAGGAACATTTTGTTTTTTCTGCTCAGAGTCTGTAAATCTAAAATTACTCTCTAAATATTCATAAAGACTGGATTGTGAGAAGCAGGTTTTGAATCAGATCTTGTTGTTGTTGGTTCCAACTCATATCTTAAGTTACCTCTTACTCTCTTATTGCATGATTCCCAGGGTTTAGTATCTTTTTCCTCTGAATTACAGAAAGTTACCACCACTCATCTCTCAGTGTATTGTACTGTGGACATTTGTGTACCACTGTGATTCTGGAAGCTATGCCACCTGTATTTTAAATGCTAGCAGGGTCACCGATGATGAACAGGTTTCAGCTGAACTTTCAAACTGAAACAGACTAGGAAGAATGATAGACTATGTCTTAATACTTAGTCACTAAAACCCTGTAGATAGCAATGGAAACTGTCAGAAAGCATCAGAATATTGAATACTGAAACATAATGAAGAGCACCAGAATATTGTCATATATAGTGCCAGAAAAAGAGACACTCAGGTTGGAAGTCACATAAATTTGATTGAGGATGAGTAGCCTCCTCTAAGTACAGATGACAGTGATGATGCAAAATTAACAAAATTATTAGAACCTTTGTTTGCTGATGGGGCACAACTCAAAATGAGGAAAAATAGCTGTAAACATCTATTAATAATTAGAACATAGAATGTGTGGTGAAGTATAAATCTAATAAAATTGGAAGTTATCAAAGATGAAATGTAACGCATATTGGTATGCTAGATATTAATGAGCTAAAATGAAGTAGAATTGGTCATTTTGAAACTAACAATGACATTGCTTACTACACAAGGAGTGACAACTGAAGAGGAATGGCAGTGCATTCATAATCAAAAATAATATTTCAAAATCTACCTTGAAATAATGCTATCTGTGGTAGGAAAATATCCATATGCATACAAGGTAGGCCAGTTAAAACAACTAATATTCAAATATATGCACCAAACACTAAAGTCAGTGATGATGAAATTGAAGAATTCTACCAACTTCTTTCATCTGAAATTGATCAAACATGCAATCAAGGTGCATTGATAAATAATTACTAGCAGTTGGATGAAAAGATTGGAAACAAAGAGAAAGGATCAGTAGTTGGAAAATATGGCCTTGGTGATAGAAACTATCCTGGAAATCGCCTGATAGGATTTTGTAAGACCAATGAGCTCTTTATTGTATTAATATCTTTTTCAAAACAACATAAAACTAACTATACACATCGACCTTACCAGATGAAATACACAGAAATCAAATTGACAACATATGTGGGAAGAGAAGGTGGAAAAGCTCCATAACATCAGCCAAAACAAGGCCAGAGGGCAGACTGTACAACAGACCATTAATTGCTCATATGAAAGTTCAGGCTTGTTGTTGTTGTTGTTAAGTGCCGTTGAGTCAGTTCTGACCCATAGCGACCCTGTACAGGGTTTCCGAGGGTGTAAATCTTTATGGGAGTAGAAAGCCTCATCTTTCTCCCATGGAGCAGCTGGTAGTTTCAAACCTCTGACCTTAAGGTTCGCAGCCCGATTCGTAACCACTACGCTACCAGAGCTCCTTAAGTTCCGGCTAAAGCTTAAGAAAATGAAAACAAGTCTACAAGATCCAAAATATGACCTAAATTTAGAGACCATCTCAAGAAGAGATTTGATGCATTAGATATTAAAAACCAAGGCAGAAGAGTTATGGGATCATATCAAGAACACCATACAGAAAGAAAGTAAAGGGTCATTAAGAAGACAACAAAGAAGGAAAGGATCAAAAATGGATGTCAGAAGAGACTCAAATTTGCTATCCAATGTAGAGATGCTAAAACAAATGGAAGATATAAGGAGATGAAGAACTGAATAGGAATTTTCAAAGGCAACTGAAGAACATAAGACCAGATTTTGTAATGAAATGCATAAAGATCTGGTGTTAGAAAACCAAAAGTGAAGAACACACTCAGTATTTCTCAAAATGAGTTAACTGAAGAAAAAATTCAAGCCTCAACTTAAAATATTGAAGTATTATAAAAATATTGAATAATGGAGGAAGCATCAAAAGAAGATAGAAGGAATACACAGTGTCACTGTGGCAAAAAGAAATGGTCAGTGTTCAGACTTTTCAAGATGTAGTATGTAATCAAGAGCCAATGATACTGAAGGAAGAAGTCCAAGGTGCACTGAAGGCATTGGCAAAGAACAAGGGCTCTGGTAATTGATGGAATGCAAACTGAAATCTTTTAGCAAACTGATGCTGCACAGGAGACACTCACTCATCTATCCCCCCAAATTTGAAAGACCTGGTTACCTGCTTGGAAGAGATCCATATTTGTGCCTATTACATAGAGAGGTGACCCAGCAGAAATTATCAGACAACATCATTAATATCACATGCAAGTAAAATATTACTAAATATAATTTTTTTAAAAATGGCTGCAACAGTACATAGCAGAGAACAGCCAATCAGAGGAGGAATCAGAAGAGGCTATGGAATGAGGGATATCATTGCTGACGTCAGATGGGTCTTGCTGAGATCAGAGGATACCAGGAAGATGTTTATCTGTGCTTTATTGAGTATGCAAAGGCTTTAAATTGTGTGGATCATGACAAGCTATGGACAGCATTTCTGAGAATGAGTATTCCAGAATGCTTAATTGTGTTTATGAGGAACCTGTACGTAAACCAAGGGCAGAAGTTTGAATAAAGCAAGGGGATACTGAATGGTTTAAAATCAAGAAATATGTGTCCCAGGTTTTTATTCTTTCACCATATGTATTTAATTTTATGCTGAACAAATAATTTGAGAAGCTGGATTAAATGAAAATTTACAAAGCATCAGAATTGGAGGAGACTCATTAACAAGCTGTGATATGCAGATGATACAACCTTACTTTTTAGAAGCAAAGAGTACTTAAAATACTTACTGACGAAGATCATAGACCAGAGCCTTCATTTTGCCTCCTACACACAGATGCCTGAATTTATTCTTGTAGGCCTATCAGCATAAGCTCAGCAAAGTGCAATCATGTTTATTATCTACTTAATAATGTAACCCCTTTCAATACTAAGAGTCTTGGTGCATCTAATACTTAATTGATAAATAGTATCTCTTCTGCATATAAGATTTTATAAAGTTAAAGTTACTAATTACTTCCAAAACATATTTTTCCAAAATGAGAGGTAAAATTTAGGAACACAATCTGCAACTCTCACAAATCTAAATGTGACTTGTAAGTGTGACCACCAGAAAGGACTGCCAAATAATGTGATCCTCTAACCAGGAGCAGTAAGGGATTAAGATTGCGCTCATAGGATTTATTGTCATGTACAACAGAAGGAAATCCTTAAAATTGGGTACATTATAGGGGCAAAGGCAAAGTTCACTTATTTACAGGAATTAAAATGACAAACCATTGTGAGACATTTCTATAAATGAAATTTCAAGATAAACAGGATCATCTTTAGGAATCCATGAAAAATGACAAGACATATATTAAATTAAAGTAAATTTTTAAAAATCCATGTTATCCACAAATTTTTTAAAGAAGCATAAAAATAACAATAGAGTAGATTCAAAGAACTAATTTGGAATGAAACATCATAATTGATCTTAAAAAATAAAAAAGAGTTGTCTTAAAATAAGGAAATATCATCAACAACTCTAGGTTAATAACTAACTGCAATGAAATTAGCAAGTTCCTAGAAAGATACATAATTCTGAAAGTGACTCAAGATAAAATAGAAAATCTAAATGTAGCAGACGTGATTAAAGATATTGAATAAGTAATTCAAACAAAGTCTATAAAGAAGAGCCCAGAACAAAATGATTTCATTGAAAAATTCTATCAAAGAACACTATCAATTCTTTAAAAATAAGAAATCCATGAAACAGAATGAGAAAAACACTTTTAAAATAATTCTATGAATCAGAGTTCATCTGAAAAAAAAGACAGACTAGTTGCTCTTATGAAAATAAATTCAGCAAAGTATTAGCCAAACAAATTAATCAGCATATTAAAATATCTATATCATTATACCTATATATAGCATCTGTATTTATATCTGTGTCTCACCATTACAAAGTAGAGTTTATCTTTGATATGCAAGGATACTTTAACATTCAAAAATCCATTAAGGTAATTATGATTAAATTTAACTAAAGAACAGAGAGTAAGTCCAAAGTGAATTGAAGGAAGTGGCAAAGAACAA
>NW_006408920.1:883526-890178 GCF_000296735.1 Chrysochloris asiatica
ATGGACTGCCAAAAGAACCAATAGATCTGTTTTGGAACAAGTGAAGCCAGAGAGCTCCTTGGAGGCCAGGATGGCTAAGCTTCGTCTCTCATACTTTGGACATATTGTCCGGAGGAAACAGTCACTGGAGAAGGATGTCATGCTGGTTAAGGTGGAGAGTCAGAGAAAAAGAGAAAGACCCCTAATGAGATGGTTGGCCAGGTGGCATCATTGATGGACTCAAGTGTGGCAGCAGTAGTGAGGTTGACCCAGGATTGGACATTGTTTCGTTCTGCTGTGCATGGGGTCGTTATGAATTGGTTCCAACTCAATGGCACCTGACAACAACAACAACAAAAGAACAAAAAACATAATAGATGCAGAAAAAAATGCAATTTGATTTCTTGATATAAACGAAAAACAAACAACTTGTATGTATACTAACCAGTCATAGAAGGGAATCCTTTTAATCTGAATCTATGAAAGACACAATGCTAACACAATGTGTAATGGGAAAAGACTGAATGTTTTCTCCTTAAATTTAGAATAATACAAAGCTGTTCACTTTTACTGGATTTATTCAACATTCTACTAAAGGGTCTAGCTAGGATATACTGTCAAGAATCAGAAATAAAAGCATATATGTAGGAAAGGAGGAAGTATTTGTTGTTGTTAGGTTCCATTTAGTCAGTCCCAACTCATAACAACCCTACACATAATAGAACAAACACTGCCCAGGCCTGCCCGATCCTCAAAATTATTGTTATGCTTGAACCCACGGCTGCTGCCACTGTGGAATCCATTAAATTGATAGTGTTCCACTTTTTCACTGACCCTCTGCTTTGCTAAGCATGATGTCCTTATCCAAGGACTGGTCCTTCCTGACAACATGTTCAAAGTATAAAAGAAGAAGTCTCACCATCCTAGCTTCTGACGAGCATTCTGGTTGTACTGCTTCAACACAGATATTTTTTTCTGGCAGTGCATTTTACTTTCAATATGCATTTACATAATCATAACTCAAATGCATACATTTTTCTAAGGTTAATCTTATTGACTGTCCAACTTTCACATGCATTTGAGGTTACTGAAAATAACATCAATTGGTTCAGGTGCACCTCATTCTTTAAACTGATATCTTTGCTCTTGAAGACTTTAAAGAGGTCTTATGCAACAGATTTGTCTAGTGCAATAAATCATTTGATTTCTTGACTGCTGCTTACATGAGTGTTGATTGTGGATCCAAGCAAAATGAAATCATTATAAACTTCAATCATTTCTCCACTTATTATGATGTTATTTAATGGTCCAGTGGTGAGAATTTTTTTTTTCTTTATATTGAGGTGCAATCTATACTGAAGGCTGTGGTCTATGATTTTCATCATTAAGTGTTTAAAACTTGCTTATTTTTCAGCAAGCAAGGTTGTATCATTTGTACATAACATGGTTGTTTATGAGTCTTTTCTCCTATCTTGATGCCATGATCTTCTTCATATATTCCATTTCTTGGATTATTTGCTCAGCATACAGATTGAGTAAGTATGGTGAAAGAATACAGCTTTGAAACACACCATTCTTTGTTGTAAAACATTCAATACCCCCTTGTTCTGTTCCAGTCCTGCTTCTTAGACTATATACAGACTCCTAATGAGCACAATTACTATAAAAGTCATTCATACCTTGTAATGAGTCACACAGTTGGAAGTCTTTGCATAGTCAATATAGCACAAATAAACATCTTTCTGGTAATATTTGTTCTAGGCCAAGATCTAGCTGACATCAGCAATGATATCCTTAGTTCAATGTCCTCTTCTGAATCCTGGAGTTTCGGCCTGTTCCCTGTTGATGTAGTGTTGCAATTGATGTTTAATTATCTTCAGCAAAATTTTACTTGCACATGATATCAATTATATCATTTTATGAATTTTACATTCCATTGAGTCACCTCTTTTTGGAATGGACAGGAATATGGATCTCTTCCAGTTGGTTGGCCAAGTTGCAATCTTCCAAATTTCTTGGCACAGATGAGTGAGTGACTCCAGTGTTGCCTCAGTTTTTTTTAAATGTTCAGTTTGTATTCTACAAATCTTTCAGCCCTGTTTTCACCAATACCTTCAGAACACCTTGGACCTCTCCTTTCAGTACCATCAGTTCTTAATCATGTTACCTATTGAAATGGTTGAATACCTTTTTTTTTTTTTTTTGTACAGGAACCCTATGTATGCCTTCTATCCTCTTTTTGATGCTTTCTGTACCACTCAATATTTTGTCTATGAAATGCTTCAGTATTTTAAATCAAGGCTTGAATTTTTTTCTTAATTTCTTTCAGCTTGGGAAATGCTGAGCATGTTCTTCCCTTTTGGTTTGCTAACTCCAAATCTTTACACATTTCACTATCATAATTTACTTTGTCTTCTTAAGCTACCCCTTGAAATTTACTGTTCAGTTCTATTCTTCCTTTCACTTTAGCATCTCTACAGTGGAGAACAAGTTTCAGAATCCCTTCTGACATCCATTTTGATGTTTCTGTTCTTTCATGTCTGTTTTATAACCTTTTAATTTCTTCTTATATGATGTTCTTCATATCCCACAGTCCTTCTGGTATTCAATCATTAGTGTCTAATGAATCAATTCTATTTTTGAGATGATCTATAAATTCAGCTGGTATGTGTTCAAGGTTGCATTTTGGCTCTTGTGGACTTGAGCTTCAGCTTTAACTTGGATATGAGTAATTGATGGTCTGTTCCACAAATGTGACCCTGGCCTTTTGTGTCCCAAATCCATAATTCAGAGATCAATCTGGAACTATCTTCTCACCCAGGTAGTCTCTACTCCTTTGCACCACCTTAATGCTTACTCTTTAGCAACTAACTTTAAAATGAGTCTAAAATCACAGACACAGAGGCTAGTATTTATAATACATAATAAAATTGAGAAATTTGGGTTGAAGGACCATACCAATTAGCTTCCCTGCAAACCATCTAAACAACATGAATGTTGTTCTTGTTATTGTGTACTGTTAAGTCTATTCTGACTCATAGAGATCTCATGCAAATAGGATTTTCCTGACAGCAGTCTATGTGGAAGTAGGTTGCCGGGTCTTTCTCCAAAAGAGTGTAAATAGGAAGCTCTTATTCCTATGTGCTCAACTGTTAAAGCAACTCCCCTCTTCTAGCTTACATTTATGACCTTCTAAGTCTGGACCACAAAGGACCAACTGAATAAGGAAGAAAATATATGAAATTAGCTATAGATGAGTTGGTTTAGTATGAAGTTACATGTTGGAAATAAACACTGGTCTCATAACAGCCACATATGTGGTTGATACTGAGAGACATTAGAGAAAAAAAAAAAATTCTAGTGAGTAAAGAGTTTTAACTGATGTGCTTGGCTAGTCACTTTGTGGAAGCCTAGATAGACTTCTAGATAATAGTAAATAGCCAGATTGTCTGTTTAGGGGTCTAGACAAGAGGGCTTGTGTTAAGCATCCACAATGCAAGAAGTACTTAACCACCAAGATGACATGATTTACTGACCTTAGTCATCCTATATATTGTTGACCACTGCTAAATGATCAATAGACATATGAATATACGTGCTATTTATTTATCAATCTTATCTACCAACTGTTCACTCCTACAGAGAAAAAGAATGCAAATTATTACATCTTCCACTGTCTAACACAAAAGGAAATAGTATCAGGAAAGCCTATTAGAGTTTAGTTGATAGCATTTACAAACCTAGGAATATTGCTTCAGCCCCTGTAATGATTAGGAAACCCTGAGTGTAGGCTACGTGGGACTCAAACTGTCAGTGACAAAGATAAGCACTGAATGTTGCAAAGTGCTTCAGTTGGTCTCTAAGAGGTCCTCCAACTGGCAGCTCAACAACACTTGGACCCTTCCAGGGTCAATGATTTGTTCTCAAAGGAAAAGGTAACAGTTCTGAAATTGGGTTTGACTTTTTAATGCACAGTTGTCAACAAAAGAGATGCTGTGTACACAGACACAAAATCCCCAAAAAAGTATTCAATTCATAGAGAAGGAAGTATGAACACCATTGATAATATCACTTATCATCCCTCCAGAAGCAACTAATCTTTTTAAAGAAACAGTTGAAATAAATACTTAGAAACAATGTTTTGAACCGACATCATTCTTCATAATGTAATACATACATTAAACCAGAGCCCTCCAGTTTGTGTAGAAGAAATTTATAACTGTGAATGGACATATGGCATCACCAACTTGAGAAGGAATATAATGACAAATATTCAGGTCCTTTAAGAAAAGAATCTAAATTATGCCATTAGCAGGAACAACAGTTACTATGCTTGGTCATTTGCTAGAAGAAGTTCCAAAAAATGATTGCCTGATAATTCCAAAGCAGTTGAGGCTGTCAATCAATTTTGCTCCCACCAACAGTTTCTCTTGAAGGGGATTTTGCTAGAACCTCCTATGGTCTACACTATACACAGCTTACTCCAGACAATTATACTTACTTTTGGACTTCATTCTTCTTGGATCAACTATCAATACTCATGGAAGCAGCAGTCAAGAAATCAAATGGTGTATTACATTAGTCAAATATGATGCACAAGACCTTTTTAAAGCATTGAAGAACAAAGATGTCAGCTTGAGGTGTGTCTGACCCAAGCCTGGTATTTTCATAAACCTCATATGCATGTGAAAGCTGAACAGTGAATGAGGAAGACTGTAGAAGAATTGATGCTTTTTAGTTATGGTGTTGGAAGACACTATTGAAAGTGACATTGGCTGCCAAAAACAAACAGATATGTGTTAGAAGAAGTGCAACCAGAGTGCTCCTTGGATGTCAGGATGGCCAAACTTCATCACAAATACTTTGGACGTATTATTAGGATGGACCAGTTGCTGGAGAAGGATATCATGTTTGTTAAGGTGAAGAGTCAGAGAAAAAGAGGAAGACACCCAGCGAAATGAATTGGCATAGTGGCAGCATCAATGGGCTCAAGTTTGACAACAATTGTGAGGTTGGCCTATCCAGTTCCCACTGTATAAAACACATTTCTTTTTGAGCATGGTGTTTCGTTCTGTTGTGCATAGGGTCACTATGAGTCGGTACCAACTCGATGGCAGTTAACAACAACAACAGGCAGCTGCAGGGACTCCAGAGAGTCTTTGAGTCCCTTTTCTGGGGAATAGTAAAATTAGTATGGTAAACTGTAGCCCCTGTTACTATAGTTGTTTTTAAGACCACAAATGATACTTCCTCCTACTACTCTATTCTAATCTCCCCTAAACCTTAGCTAATACCTTGACAGGTACTTAAGTCTTTCTGATGGCATGATCCAGATTCTCATTCTTAGAGGAATTGAACTTTGGTCATCATACTCTTTCTCAGGTTGGTTATGCTATATGTCCATTCACAGTTATAAATGAGCAAGGGAGAAGAAAGTGGAATCTGGGTAAATAACTTGTGTTTCACATATATTTTCCTCTGTATAAAATTAGTGCACATTTCTTTTTTAGCATGGTGATTTCTTTCCTCACCTGCTTTGTCTTTGAACTATGGAATATAAAATGCTTTGTAGCAGTCATTTATTTTAGTCCAAATCCCATATTTGTGTTTGCTTTGGTTGTTCATAGTTGCCACTGAGGGAAACACAAAGACACAAACTCCCAGTATTAAGAATAAGTGTGAACGTTACTCGAGATTCTATTAATTTAAAGAGTTACAATGCACGTTTATATGTATTTTTGTAAGAGTGAGGAAACTATACCAGCTGAAATGTGATCTGACATTTCAATCAGGCAGTCCTACAGTTTTATGTAATTCTTGGAATGAAGAGGTTTAAAAATTGGATCTTTAATAAAAATAATACAATTCTACAATGTCCAAATGAACTGAATTGGAATGATTATTTTTAAGTAGAATGTATGAACACATAATGCTTCAGAATTAATTTTAAAAGAGAACAGCTATATTATCCGAGTAACTTTAACTCATTTTAATGAGAAAATTATCACTCAAAATTGTGAAAAAACAAAAACAAAAACAAACAAACAAAGCAAAACTGATTTAATGGCAAGTGTTTAGGTCTCTGGGCAGTGAAAACAATTTTTGCTTGACTCCTAATGTAAAAATGTTGTTGTTAAGTGTAGTCGAGTCAATTCTGACCCATACCAACCCTGTATAGTGTTTCCAATGTAAAAGTGGGTGGTTTGAATTCACCAATGACTATGAATAAGAATGACCTGCTGAATTGTTAACTTCAATTTTATACTCATGAAAATCCTATGTAAAACATGTCAACATGAATCTGTTTTGTTCTGTTCCCTTTTGAAATTGATCATTCTTGGTTATCTTAAAACTTTTCACTCTGACAATAAATATGAAGAAACATATTGATAATATTGACGATTCCAACTTGAGACTATATCTTCAATTGTTATTGTATATAGTGTCTGTAAATAAACTTGTAGTATTGTTGTTGTTGTTAAATACTGTCAAGTTAGTTCAGATTCCTGTTGTTGTTCTTCAGGGTCTTCTGGTACATATTGACTCATAGTGACTTTATGCACAATAGAAGGAAACACGGCCCACTCCTGTGCCTACCTTACAATCCTTTCTATGCTTGAGGACATTGTTTGCTGCCACTGTGCCAGTACATCTCACTGGGGGGCTTCCTCTT
>NW_006408920.1:894479-900405 GCF_000296735.1 Chrysochloris asiatica
TTGAAGCTCTCTAATGCCTATGTTATCAATGTTTATGCATTCCATTTAATTTTGACAACTTTCAATTTTCATAGAATCATACTATGTACATTCCATATTCAATTACTAATGAGTGTTTAAAGCTGTTTCTCCTCATTTTGAGTGATGACCCATGAGCAAATAGTGTTCTGAAATCTTTACTCCATTTGTTTTATCATGGTCAACTCTACTTTGTGGAGGCTGCTCTTTCCCAGTCATATTTTGGGTACCTTGCAATCTTAGAGGCTCATTTTATAGCACTGTATCTGACAATATCCTGGTGGCCCTCATCATGTTTCAATATTCAATAATCTAATGCTATCTGACTGTGTTCCATTGTTATTAACCAGGCTTTCAGTGACTAACTAAATATTCTGAAGAAGTCTATATCTTCTTCCTCTCTTAGTCTGGAAGCTCATTGAAACTTGTCCACCATGGGTGACCCTGCTGGTATTAAACACCAGTGATATAGCTTCCAGGATCAGAGAAACACTCAAGCCACTACAATATGACAAACTGACAGACAAGTTGTTGTTGGACTCCTAGCAACCCATTATTGGATTTTTGGGGAACAGCTGGTGGATTTTCACCACCAAACTTGCAGTTAGCATTCAGTGCTTATCATATAGTGCTGTACCCTTTCCAAAGTGGTGGTGGTGATGTGCCGTGGAGTTGGCTCCAACTCATAGCAAACTCGTATAGGGTTTCCAAGGCTGTAAATCTTTATGGGAGCAGAAAGCCTCATCTTTCTCCCTCAGAACAGCAGGTAGTTTTGAACTTCTGAGCTTGAGGTTAGCAGCCCGACCCCTAACAACTACCTGCCAGAGATTCTTCTTTCCAAAGTAGGATAAGTTAATTTGTCCATGTTTCTTGAAAATGTACAATTTTTTATCTTAACTTATAGAAATCAACTAGACAAATGGTTTAATTTTTTTTAAATGTATTTCTATGTGTGGTAGAATATGATATGAGAAGGAATTTGTAAAATCTGTAAGAATGTCTAAACATTTCCATAGTTGAATGCAGCAGAACTGATATATTAAAAAAAAAAAAGTTATTATTATGGCCAAAACCAGATTTGAATGCAAAGTAACATTTCTTGAAATATATATAGGGGTATATTTTTATAATTTTCAGTCCTCCAACTTTCCTTAACAGATGAATCTTTGTTCATGGAAAACAAGCAATTCTTTAAATGCAAGATGAAAAAAAAAAAAAAAATGCATATTAGCTTCTTGTGCTTTTAAAACATTACCATTTCTCCTCTATTAGGTTCTTGCCCCAGGCTAAAAACAAGGCCTCACATAAATATTGAAAGGGAAGTTAAAAAAAGAAAAAAAAAAAAATTAGCCCAAGAGACACTACAGTATCTTAGAATTCTGAACAATCAAAAAGGCAAAGTTCATATGGGTTATTTGAAAACTCTTTTGAGGAAAAAATTGATCCATTCTTTTAATGCTCTCCACAACAAGGATTAATTTGCTTTGAGTATTTTAACTAATATGGGGGAAATCCATTAAAGAAAAGAGACTCAGTTCCCCGCTCTGACCTTCTGATTTATTTGAGAACTTTCAAAAAAAATCAGAGTCTATTAATGTCTATATTGATTTTAATTTTCATATTTTGTTATATACAGGGAGGATATATTACCGTCTAAAATTATTGTTTTTAAGTACCTTCTAGTTGGTTCTGACTTATAGCAATCCTTACAGGGTTTCTGAGGAGTGACTAGCAGGTTTAGAACTGCCGATCTGGCAATTCATCCTAATCTTTTAGTCCAGTGTATTATATTGCAGTGCCACACCAGGCCTCCCCTTCCAAAATGCAGTTCAAAATAATCAAATAATAAACTATCGCCATAATTACCAAAGAAAGCCTCCCAATTACTTACAAACATTGAATGGTGGTGGTAATTAAACAGTAGAGGATAAGAGGTATGTAAACTAAAATGTTTTCAACTAAAATCTCATCATTTATTCTGTCCTTCAATCCAAAAATCACAAATAATAAGTGTTATATTCACATTAATACCATAATAAATAACAATAATATGGCATTAGAGGATAAGCACTGAATTGCAAACCACAAGTTTGTTGGTTCATACCCACCAACTCTCTGCAAGAGAAAGATGAGACTTTCCGCTCCTGCAAAGACTTACAACCTTGGAAACCCTATACAGGGTCCTTATGAGTCAGAAATGACTCAACGGCTTCTAATAACACCAACAACACTAATATAGTGGAGCCCATGGGTAGTGGTAATGAAAGGTCAGACACTCTACTAAAGAAAGAAAAAGAAAAAAAAATCAGCCATTACAAACCCTGTAGAGCACAGTTCTACCAAGCTACCAAGAGTCAGGGTTGACTTTATGATAAGTAGTACTAGTATCCCAATAAATTGCTTCTTTACCAATTCTAATCTGTACAAAAATACTGTGAAATAAGCTTTAACATTATGTTGTCATAATATTTTGTGCAAGCTACTTAACCCCACTGGGGACTCAATTTGTCCATTATAAAAGATAATAAGAATAAAGTATTTCTAAGCCTTTTTAAGCTCAAAATGTAGTGTTCAGGTATAGAAAATTTTGCTTTTATTATTAAACGTAAAGCTTTAATTATTTTCTGTATTTTCTGTATTAAACATCTTTATTGAGATATTATTTAGATACCTTAAATTTTGCCCATAGAATATATACAGATCAATGTTTTTTAGTATGTTTACAATTATTTACCATTACCACAATCTAGTTTAAATCTTTTTTTAGCCATTAAAAAACTCTGACATTTTACTTTGTTGTTACCATGATATGCAGTACAAATATTTAAAAATTGGATTCAATCGAGTTTATCTATTTTTGTTGTTGTTGTTTGCACTTTTTTATTAGTAGATCTACAAAGCAAAACAAATAAGCTAGAAAATAATTGCTTATCCAAATCTCACAAAATATCTGTGGTGGTAACTTCTTTTTAGAGTTTTATAGATATTACCTTTTGCATTTTTACATCTTTACTTTTTTATAGAAATATTTTTTATGCCATTAACAAAATAATTTTTACATTATTTATGCCTTTAGCTTTTATGATGAGGTTAGCAATTTATTCTGAGCTAATTTTTTTTTGTGCATGGTGTAAAGGAGGGGTTGGTAATTACCCTTTCACCTGAGAATATGCAGATGTCACAACATGATTTTTTAAAAGACTTCTTTTTCCCCATTTACATTTTCTTGGCAAGCTTGTGGATAGTCAATTAACCTACTATTAACTTCAAGATTGATTTTCTGAGATCTCATGTCTATTTCATGGTCTATGTTTATCCATGTGATAATACTATTGTTTCTTGATTACTATTGCATTATTCTATGTTTTGAAATGAGAAAATATGTACATTTTCTTTTTAAATACTATTTTGCTTATTCTGGATTGCCTGTGTTTGCATGGAATTTTATTATAAACTTGCCAATTTCTAAGGTGGGAGGGAGAGGGAAGCCAGCTGGGATTTTGATAGTGATTGCATTAAATCAGTAGCTAAGTTTGGGGAATATTGCAATCTTAACAAAATAAATTTTGCAACCCATGAATGTAAAATGTCATTTTTTTCCATTTTATTCATCATAATTTACTAGCTTTTGTGATTTTTAACATACAGATTTTGCACTTTTTTTGTTAATTCATTTTTCAGTGTATTTTGTTTTGATGATACTATAAATGGAATTATTTTATTAATTTTATTTTCAGATTGCTCATTGGTAGAACATTATATCTGCTGTTAGGTGCCATTGAGTGGGTTCCAACTCATAGGGATCTTATGAACAACAGAATGAAACACTGACTGATTCTGTACCCTCCTCATAATTGTTGTTCTATTTGAGACCATATTTGCTACCACTGTGACAGTCCATTTTGTTGGGGTCTTCCTCTCTTTTTTTTCACCCTCCACTTTACCAAGCATGATATCATTATATCGTTCTCCAGGGACTAATCCCTCCTGAAATATGTCCATAAAATGACAGACAAAATCTCACCATCTTTGATTCTAAGCAACATTATTGCTATACTTCTCCCAAGACAGATTTGCTTGTTCTTCTGGCAGTGTATGGTACTTTTAACACTATTCCTCAATACCATAACTCAAATGCATCAATTCTTATATGGGCTTCTTTATTCGTTGTCGAACTTACACACATTTGAAAATACCATGGCTTGAGTCAGGCTCACCTTAAGCCTCTAAACATATCTGTGCTCTTTAAGACTTTAAAGAGTTCTGCAGCAGATATGCCTAATGTAATACATCATTTGACTTCTTGAGTACTACTTCCATAAGGGTTTACTGTGGATCCAATCTTCAGTGCTGTTTTGTGTCAGTTCCTGATTCTGCTGCTGTAGTTTCTCTACTGCTACTTCTGACTATCTCTTCTGTCTTCAATATTACAATTCTTCACACTTCCGTCTTACTCTTCATCAGAATTGCCTTTGACATCTGTGATAGTTAAGGGACTGTGTCAAATTGTCTGGGCCAGGGTTCTCAGTGGTATTGCAGTTGATAGGTAGCTATCCTTATGATGTTATATGTTAAGCATATAAAAGGATTAAGAGTAGGCTTCTTGTTTTTGTGTTAGGTACCGTCTAATATGTGTCAGCTGATAGCAATCCTATATACAACAGAAAGAAACAATGTCTAGTTCTATGCCATCTTGACAATCTTGTTACATTTGAGTCCATTGCTACTTCCACTGACCTAATTCATCTCATTGGGGGTCCGCCTTATGTTTTGCTGACTCTCTACATTACCAAGCATAATGCACTTCTCCAGGAACTAGGGTCTCCTGATAAATATGTCTGAAATATGAGAGATGAAGTCTCCCCATCCTGGCTTCTAAGGAGCATTCTGGCTTGACTCCTTCTTACAAAGATTTGTTTGTTCTTCCAACTGTTCATAGTGCTTGTAATATTCTTCTCTAACACCATAACTCAAGTATATCAATACTTCTATGGTCTTCTTTATTCACTGCTCAACTTTCACATGCATATGAAGCTAATGGAAATACTTGGTTCAGGCACACCTTAGTCCTCAGTCTGACACTTTTGCTTTTGAAGAGGTCTGTGGAGCAGATCTGCATAATGAAATACATTGTTTAGATTCTTGACTGCTGCAACCACTAGTGTTGATAGTGGATCCAAGTAAAAGGAAGTTTTTGAAAACTTCAATCTTTTCTCCATTTATCATGATGTTATTTATTAGCCCAGTGATGATCTTTTTTTTTTTTTTTTACATTGAGGTTCAATGCATTTGAAGGCAATGGTCTTTGATCTCTGTCAGTAAGTAGTTTAAGTACTCTTCTCATTCAGCAAGCAAGGTTGCATCATCTACATGATAATGAGATTCTAATGCAGGTTGCTAATGAGTCTTCCTCCAATCCTGATGCCACATTCTTCTTCAGATCATGCAGGTGTTTAGATTATTTTCTCAACATACTAATTGAATAAGTGTAGTAAAATAATATAACCTTGTCACACACATTTCCTTATTTTAAATTGTTCAATCTCCCCTTTTCTGTCCCAAAGTCTGCCTCTTACTCTCTATATAGATTCATAATGAGCACAATTATGTGTTTGAGAATATTTATTCTCCACAACATTGTCCAAAACTTGTCTTAATTCACATAGTCAAAGGTCTTTGTATATATAGTCAATAGTGTGAAGGATAAAGAGTGCACAGGTAAACATCATTTTAATATTCTCTGCTGTCAGCCAAGATCCATTTGACATCAGCAATGATATCCCTCCTTACATGTCCTCATCTGAATCTGTCTTGAACCTCTGGCAGTTCTCTGTCCATGTACTGCTGCAGCCATTTTTTAAATTATCTTCAACAAAATTTTTTCTTGTATATGATATTAATTATGTTG
>NW_006408920.1:900505-902079 GCF_000296735.1 Chrysochloris asiatica
TACAATTAAGTGTTCTGGAATACTCATACTTCTCAATGTTGTCCATAGCTTGTCATGATCCACACACTCGAAAGCCTTTGGGTAGTCAATAAAGCATAGCTAAATATCCTTCTGATATTCTCTACTTTCAGCCAAGATCCATCAGACATCAGCAATGATATCTTTCGTTACACAGCATCTTCTGAATCCAGCTTGAACCTCTGGAAGTTCTCTGTCAATATATGACTGTCCATGGTACTTTTAATATTTTCCTCCAACACTATAACTTAATAGATCAATTCTTCTACAGTCTTTATTCATTGTCCAACTTGTACACTATTAAAAATATCATGGCTAAGTGAGCCATACCTTAATCCTCAAATTGTCATCTTTACTCTTGAATATTTTAAAGAAGTCTTTGCTGAAGATTTGTCTAGTTCAAAAAGTCATTTGATTTCTTGACTGCTGCTTCCATGAGTGTTGGTGGTTGATCCAAGCAAAGCGTAGTTTTTGACAAATTTCAATTGTCCTAACTATAAAAGTAGAAGTTGTGTAACAAAATGGGGGGAATAGTTAATCTTACAGTTCAGGAAAAAGAACCATAGGATCATCAAAAGAAAAGAGCATGAGCAGAGCATGGGACCCTAACCAGAGAAGCAGCAGCACCAGAGATAGAGGCAGAGGTGATGGCATGGAGAGACAGAGCAGCTGAGGACTCTAGACTCATGGAAAGAGAAAGGCTATGTGCTGGCAGGTAGGAGGCTGACTTGCAA
Organism: Chrysochloris asiatica; assembly: GCF_000296735.1. Lineage (NCBI taxonomy): Eukaryota > Metazoa > Chordata > Mammalia > Afrosoricida > Chrysochloridae > Chrysochloris > Chrysochloris asiatica. The sequence continues at coordinate 901,258 of NW_006408920.1, forward strand.
AATGTACCCTTTGGTTATTTAAACAAGTATATATCCCTGTGTGTTTTTGTGTACATCAAAACAAAACAAAATAAAACAACCAGAGGGAATAGAAGCACATATTGTTAACTGATGATGCATGGAGAGGATTGTAATCATTACAATGAATCAAAATACATTTGGTTGAGTGTAAAACCTGTGTTCTCACATGTAAACTATTATTCAATTCACAATAAATGCTTTAAAAAAATGAAGTCTTTGACAACTTCAGTCTTTTCTCCATTGTTCTTAATGTTATTTATTGAGGATTTTTGTTTTGTTTACACTGAGGTGCAACCCATATTGAAGGCTGAAGGCTTTTAATCTTCATCAAAAAGTATTTTAAGCCCTCTTCACTTTTAGAAAGAAAAGTTGCATTATCTGCATATTGTTAATTAGTCTTCCACCAACCCTGATGCCATGTTTTTCTTCATATAATCCAATTTACAGAGTGGATATAATATGGTGAAAGAATACAACCTTTCCTAATAATAAATCATTCAGTGTTCTCTTGTTGTGGTCAAACAACCACCACTTGGTCTATATATAGCTTCCTCAGGAGCATAATTAAGTGTTCCAGAATACTCATTCACTGAAATGTTGTCCACAAGTTCTCATGATTTACAAATTGAAAACCTTTTTGTAGTCAATAAAGCACAGAAAAATATTTTTCTGGTATTCTTTGCTTTCAGCCAAATCCATCTGATGTCAAAATTAGTATCCCACATTCCATGTCCTTGTCTGAATCCAACTTCAACCTCTAGCAGTTCCCTGTCAATATACAGTTGCAGCTGTTTTTTAATT
>NW_006408920.1:904098-906285 GCF_000296735.1 Chrysochloris asiatica
CTAAGGTGCGCCTGACCCAAGCTATGGTATTTTCAATAACCTCATATGCTTGCAAAAGCTGTACAGTGAATAAGGAAGACCATAGAAGAATTAACACATTTGAGTTCTTCTGTGCATAAGGTTGCTATGAGTTGGTATCGACTCAATGGCACCTAACAACAATAACAACAATACAAACATAAACTATCAAATATTGTGAGAATTTCACAAACAAAAGAAGACAAAAATAGATTAGCACATACTAAAAATTAGAAACTTGTGTGTATCAAAATATTTCACCAAAAGAGTGAAAATGGAGCACACAGAATGGGTAAAAATATTTAGCAATGACATATTGGAACAGGGACTCATTTCTAAAATATTCAGGAAACTTACAAAACTACAAGAAAAAGACAAATACCCCAATTAAAAAAATGCGCACAGGACATGAACAGACACTTCTTCAATGAAGATATTAGAGTGGCCAACAAACATATGCAGAAATGTTAATGAGCAACAGCCATTAGAGAAATGCAAATCAAAACAACAAGGAGATATTATCTCACACCAGCAATAGCAGAGAACAATAAATGCTGGAGAGAACATGGAAAGACTGTGATACTCTTACACTGTTGGTGGGAATGTAAAATGGTTCAACCACTGTGGAAAATGGTATGGTGTTCCAACAGAAAGTTGGAAATAGAAATACCTTATGATCTAGAAATTCCTTTATTTGGTATATATCCACAAGAAATATGAGCCGGACACAAGTAGATATATGCACACCAACGTTTATTGTACAATATTCACAAAGATGAAGACAGCCTAAATTCCAATCAGTGGAAGAATGGATATACAAACTTTGGTACATATGTGCCTTGAAGAATAACAAGGAAGTTGTAGCCACCCCATAACATGAATGAACCTTGAGGACATTATGTTGAGTAATTTAGTCAATTACAAAAGGACAAATATTGCATAAGACAATTACTGTAAAAGCAAATAAAAAGTTAGTATTAAAGGTAAAAAAATTATTTGTTGATTACCTGGGGTGAGACAAAGAGCACATGTTATGGAATAGACTCATCATAGTTCAGGTGTTGGGGAGGGCAGTTCACAAGAAGGAAGGAAGGGTGATCTTCTACAATAAGGGCAAGGGGGTTGGAAGAACAAGGTAGATAGGGGACCACTTAGGTAAGTCTTCATGGGCTAAATGGAATAGAGGTAAGTAGTGATGTAAGGTCAACCTCAGAACGACAGGCTTCTTTGATACAGGGATTGTGGCATATTCTGAATTGGTCAAATAAAGGGAAATCATGTTAAGATGCTTAACTGTCATATGGATATTGGTTTCCCTTGCCTACTATTGTAAAATACACACTTGAGTGGGATAGAAAGGAATATCAGGAAATCTGATTACAGAAAGCTTGTATGCCCGCCTTCAGCCTATAACTGATTGGAATACCTAAAAGGAGTTCTAGAGCTTACCCAGTGAAACAGGCTTCTTGAAGAGCCCTTGAGTATACAGGACCTTAGTTGGAATCCTAAGTACCATCTAGAACCTTCTGAGGTGGGACCTTAGAACTTGAAAGGACATGCAGTCCAACCTGGATCAGCTACAGGAACAGAAGATACTTCCTGAAAGAAAGACCATTAGGAAAAAAAAATCAAAAACAAAAATGGCAGGAGGAGCTCTGGTAGCGTAGTGGTTACGAATCGGGCTATGAACTGCAAGGTCAGCAGTTTGAAACTACCAGCGGTTCTGCAGGAGAAAGAGGAGGTGTTCTGCTCCAGTAAAGATTTACAGCCTCGGAAACCCTGTGAAGGGTCGCTATGAGTCTGAACCGACTCCACAGCACTTAACAACAACAGCATTTGGCTATTACAAGAACAAGCAAACTGTTTGCTGGTGAACCATCAAAGCAAGCAATCAAGTCCCTTCAGGCCAAACCAGTCTCCAAGACTGAAACTCAAAGGGAACATACAAGCAGGCATGTAAGCTAGCTGGAGACCACATTTATCTACATGTGAGTGGAAGTGGAGTAACTTCACTAATGAAGATCTTGGTGGAGTCTAGCCATGTTCCATAGACTGCTGTCAACCTCGAGATGAGAGCGAGAAGACGAAGGGCTGATTGGTTTGAAGTTTGAGAAGACTTGGGAACTCCTGAGCCCATGAATATTAACCAAGCCATGGAGGGCTAGAGTT
>NW_006408920.1:907196-909021 GCF_000296735.1 Chrysochloris asiatica
TGTTGTTGTTATGTGCCGTGGAGTCTGTTCTGACTCATGTTCTGACTCATAATGACCTGCATAGGGTTTCCGAGGCTGTAAATCTTTACGGGAGCAGAAAGCCTCATCTTTCTCCAGCAGAACAGCTGGTAGTTTTGAACTGCTTGCCGTGAAATTAGCAGCCCGTTTTGTAAACACTAAAGGGAATAGAAGCAAATACTGTTGAAAGATGATGCCTGGAGGGGATTGTAATCACTGCAATGAAACAAAATATGATGAGTGCAAAATCAATGTTCTCCCATGTAAGCTATCACTGTAATTCACAATAAAAGATGAAAAAACAAACAAACTACATCTGTGAAAAAAACAAAAACAAAAAACAGTGGAAAAGCTCCATATCATCAGGCAAAACAAGGCCAGAGTGAGACTGTGGAACAGACTGTCAAAAGAGCAGCTCAAGGAGGCAAAGTTAAATATTTTAAGAAAATGTGTAAAGGAAGAACATGCTCAGTATTTTTCTATCTGAGAGAACTGAAGGAAACATTCAAGACTGAACTTGAAATAATGAAGGATTCTATAGGCATAATATTGAATGATGCATAAAGCATTGTAAGAATATGGAAGGAATACAAAGAGCCACTATATCAAAAAGAAATGGTAGGTGTTCAGTCATTTCAAGAGATAACTGAGCACATTCTTCTCTTTTGTTTTTCTAACTCCAGGTCTTTGCACATTTCATTATATTTGACTTTGTCTTCTCAAGCTGCCTTTTGAAATGTTCTATTCAGCTCTTTTCTCTCATCATTTCTATCATTTGGTTTAGCATCTCTGCACTTGAAAACAAATTTCAGAGTCTCTGCTAGTATCCATTATGGTCTTTTCCTTCTTTCTTGTGTTCTTAATAATCTTTACTTTCTTCCTGTATGATGCTCTTGAAGTCATCCCACAGTTTTTCTGGTCTTCGGTCTTTAGTGTCTAATGCATCAAATCTGTTGTTCAAATGTTCTCTAAATTCAAATGGAACATTTTCAAGGTCATATTTTGGATATCATGCACTTGTCTGTAACAAGTCTTGTTTTGGCTGATGATATGGTACTTTTCTACCATCTCTTTCCACAGATGTAGTCAATTTGATTTCTGTATATTCCATCTGGTGAGGTCCATGTGCATAGTTGTCTTTTACACTGTTTTAAAAAAGTATTTGCAATGAAGAAGCCATTAGTCTTACAATATTCTATCATGTAATCTCTAGCATTGTTTCTATCACCAAGGCCATATTTTCCAACTACTGATGCTTTCTCTTTGTTTCCAACATTGCATTCCAATCACCAGTAATTATCAATACATCTAGATTGCATGTTTAGTCCATTTCAGATGGGGTATGTTCAAGGTCTTCTCGAGCAGCACCACACCAGGACACACAGTAGGAGTCAGTAAAAATATGATTGGTCACAATTTCTAGATGACTCTTACTGGCATTTTTCCTCCAGAATTCTATGATTGTCCTTTGCTATATTTTCTACCTTCCATTTTCAGATCATCACTATTACAAATATTTTTATTTTGAAATATTTGATGCTACTTCCTCACTCACAGCTTGAATACTGTCTAAAAGCCACAAAAAGGGAACATACACCCCCCACCCCTCAGCCCCCATGATTATATACCCACCAACAGAGACGATTTTAATGTGTTAATTCTTCAGCACTTTCAGATGGTTATTTTTCTGTTCGGACTGACATTCTAATCTATCATTATGAGTAACAGTAAAAAGAAAATTAAATGGTATAACAAATGTTATAATCAATGATATGTTGTTGTTGTTGTCAGGTGCCATCGAGTCGGA
>NW_006408920.1:909167-910888 GCF_000296735.1 Chrysochloris asiatica
CTATGAGTCAAATTGTCTTGATGTCAGCGGGTTTATATTAAAATTTAAAAATTAATCAAATCATTTTTCTTCTCCATATATTATGGATATCACCTTTAAAGAAATTATATATTATTTTAAATGACCTAAAGCAAATACAGGTGAACTGGAATGATACATTTTCAGAAACAATAAAACTTTGAAACTAGAATAACTTAAAGAAAAAAGACAAAATTGGGATTATAATTTATTAATATTTCATGAAGTATTTTAGCACTTTACATTCAAATTTTCAAAGCATTGAATTTTGTTATTGCTTTGAGATAGTATCATTTCTTCTCTAGAACACAATGTTGGTGGTGGTGGTGGTATGCCATAGAGTCCAATCACTCATCGCTACCCTGCATGCAGTGTCCGAGGCTGTAAATCTTTACAGAAGCAGAAAGTCCATCTTTCTACCATGTAACAGCTGGTAGTTTTGAACTGCTGAACCAGGAGACTAGCAGCTTTACTCATAACCACTGCGCAATGAGACCTCCTTCTAGAACACAATATCTAGTGTCTTATATGGTGCTGTGGGCTAATGCACTGGAATGCAGTGTCAGTTTGAACAATACGGTCACCAGTTCAAGCTCACCAGCTGTTCCTTAGAAACCCTATACAGGGTTGCTATGGGTTAGAATCAACTCAATGACACTTAACAACAACAATTTGCATCATGGTATGGCACTGTAGAATAAGCACTGGATGGTTAACAGCAAGTTTGGCAGTTCTTAAATGACTAGATATCATCTAACAGCAACACTAATATATAATTTAATTTATTATTTATTTTGTTTCTATTTATTTTGCTACAAATCATATTTCAAATAATTTAAAGATTCTGCACAACTTAGGCATAATTTCTATGAACTATCTAGTTTATTTTTGTAACATTTACAAATCTTATTTTTTGACCTTATAAGCTAGATTAGATTGTTGTCTAGGGACCTATAGAATAAATGTTAAGTACAAGCTTATGCAAATGTACACATTAGTTCTCAAATTAAAAGTTAAAATGACTTTTCAAGGGGTTAAATAAACAAAATGAAGAAAAATATGATTAAAAATTGATCAGGCATATGATTAATAATTTAATTTTACTTTTTTTATTATTGCAGAGTTAACATGAGAATTGTTATTAAGTGTGTGTATATATATAGGTGACTAATTAATGTCAATAAATGTTAATATAGCTGTATACTTTATTCTATTAAAATTTTATTTTGATACTAAATAAACCTATGATAGTGTAGTAGTTACAAGTCTGTCTGCTAACCTCAATGTCAACAGTGTGAAACTATCAACAGTTTCATGGAAGAAAGATAAGGCTTTCTGCTACCATAAAGATATACAGCCTGAGAAACCCTATGCAGTAGCACACCACCACCACCATTCTTCAATAGGCCATGCTCATCTGTAAGTTTCTTGTACTGTGGTAGGTTACACGTAGCTATGATGCTAGAAGATACGCCACCAGTATTTTAAGTATCAAATAGTGTCACCACAGTAGTCAGGTTTCAGCTGAGCTCCTAAACAAAGTCAGACTAGGAAGAAGAGACAGACAAATTATTAATATTTAGTCACTGAAAACCTTATAAATAACAGTGGAACACTCTCAGCAACAGAACATTGAATATTGAAACATTATGATAAACACAAGAACATGGTTGTGGAAGGTGATCCCCTCAGGTTGAAAGGCA
>NW_006408920.1:911492-924472 GCF_000296735.1 Chrysochloris asiatica
CTAAAGCCAGTGATGATAAAATTGAAGAATTCTACCAACTTCTTTAGTCTGAAATTGATCAAACATATTATCAACATATATTGATAAAAGCAGGCATTAGTAGTTGAAATATATGGCCTTGGTGAGAAATTATGCTGAAGATTACGTGACAGAATTTTGCAAGACCAATGACTTCTTCATTGCAAATACCTTTATTAAACAACATAAAAGATGACTATATACATGGATTTCACCACATGGAATACACGGAAATTAAATTGACTGCATCCATGAAAAGAGATGTTAGAAAAGCAACATATCATCAGTCAAAACAAGATCGGGGGCAGACTGTGGAATAAACTATCAATTGCTCTTATGAAAGTTCAGGCTGAAGCTGAATAAAAATTAAAACAAGTACATGACAGCCAAAATATTACCTTGAATTTAGAGATATCTCACCTGAATTTGAAGATCATTTGAAAAACATACTTGATGTATTAGGCACTAAAAACCAAAAACCTGAAAAGTTGAAGGGTGACATCAAGAATGACACACAGGAAGAAAGCAAAAGGTCATTAAGAAGAGAAGAAAGAACATAAGATTTGATATCAGACTAGAGAGAAAGTCTGTGCAGACGTTTGCTAATAATAACCCTGAATGAAGGACAAAACAGGTTGAAAGGATGGTTCTGGAACTCTGAACTTCATATAAAGTGGTAATTAGGAGGAACAATGGGTTACCATAAATAGATTTGATGCAGTACCCCAAAAGTTGGTGTGTTTTATGATTTGTAGTGGCCAGATAGACGCAGCCACAACAATTTTGAATGGGAAGGAGCAGATACAAGGTAAAGAGAGCACTCACATTGCAGAGGTTTTACCAATCATCAGACATAAAGACGCAAGATCTATTTTCATTCTTTTATTTTCCTCTGTCTGCTCACTTCCACTCAAAGGAACAGAAGAGTTGAACCTAGTAAAGGTTCTACTAAGCACATGCATGGAACTGCACAGCAAGGATCATTAAGCACAGAATAGAAGACAGGAAAGGAGTTAATAGGAACCTGCTTAAAATGGAAATGTTTTCCAAAATTGTTCTTTCCAGCTTTGAGGTGGTTCTCACTAGGAGAAACACTTAAACAGGTTTGAGTGGAGGTGAGAGAGGCAAAAAAGAAAAAAATAAAGGCCAAAACACAGTCTTGAGTTACATTACAAGGTACAATGGGAACATCTTGAAATTTCTCAGACAGGATTGATGATAAGAAACCAAAAAAGGGGCAATAAAGTTGTATTCATATTTTGCCACGTTTTTATGTTTGTTTGCTTTTGCAATTTTCGACTTAGTGTCCAGTCTGTGATTTTGGCCCCTCTTTTATCTTGAGGAGGTTCTCTTTCCCTCCTTGTCTTACTAAAAAAAAAAGGGGTGCTAAAGTCTTATTGATACTTTGATACTTTTTTTTTTTTTTTTTTTTAGCTATTTTGGACTTTAGTGTCTGGTGTGATTTTTAGTCCCTTTTTATCTTGGAGCACTCTTTTTCCCCTTACCTTACCCAATAAGAGACAGTAATTGTGGTCATGCAGCCAAGCTACAATCACACCCTATAAGATACCACTATCTGGACAAGAACCAATACCAACTACTATACACCAGAGTATTGTGAATAAGCAACACCTGCAAAAATTACCCTGAGTTGAATAGTAAGAGAAGTGAAGACAGAAGCTAATTTTCTAATCACATCTACCAAGAGGCAATAAGAGATCTTAAGAATACACCAATGTACAGTCATCTAATTATTGAAAATACAACAACACCACAATGCCTAAAAAGCAACAGGAAATTTCTACTCATGTCCAGAAACAAAACTGAATAGCTCAAACAAATGAGGTAAAGGTAGACCTAGAATTTCCATTGAAAGAGTACAGGCTTTGGAACTGCCCGATAAGGAATTCAAGAGAGTGATAGATATTGAGGTGTAGCCAAATGTCCCATGTAAATTTGAGAAAAATAAGGAAGAAGTCAGAAAATTGCTAAAAGAAAAATCAAATAAGATAGAAATAACATTAAAAACCATTTGTTGTTGTTTTTAGGTGCCATTGATTTGGTAGCAGCTCATAGTGATCCTATGCACAAAAAAATGAAACATTGCCCGATCCTGGGCCAACCTCACAATTGTTGCCACACTTAAATTCATTGATGCTGCCACTTTGCCAGTCCATCTGGCTGGGGCCTTCCTCTTTTTCTCTGACCCTCCACCTTACCAAACATGATATCCTTCTCTTGAAAACCATTAAAAACCTGCAAAAGGAGGTCCAGACGATTGATACTAAAATATCAGAAATAGACAATACACTGAAAGGGCACAGGAGTAAAACTGAAGGACTAGAATCTAGAATCAGTGAGCTTGAAGATAAATTACTCAATACTGCTAAGATAGAAAAGCAAGCAGAGGCAATCAGCCATCAGGCCAAGAGGCATAGGAGGTCAAACCAGAAGGCAGGGCGGGGGCAGCATGGTAGTCTCCTTTTGGCTTGGAGGAGCAGTCTCCAGCCTCTGATACTGGAGACACTGTCAGAGGCTTACTGCAGCCTGCCTCTCGGCACTGTGTTCTAGTTCAGTGGCTTCTTAGACTCCAGTTGGATTCATTGGAAGGGACAACAGGGGAATCCAGTGGCAAAAAATCTTATGAAGCATAGCTATCCACTCATCATTTATGATGTGTTCCCTGAGGCATGCAAAGGGTTTCAACATACAGGTGATCAAGAAGTGTCCTCCCAGCAGATGTAGCTGAAAAAGCTGACAGAATTATTACAGTGCTTCCTACCAGTATGAATGCAATAGATGTTTTTTGAAGCAAAGGTGATCCTAAAGAACATGAAGAAAGGCTCGTAATTAATAGATTCCAGTCCCATTGATCCTGCAGTTTCAAAAGAATTAGCTAAAGAAGTTGAGAAAATGGGAGGACTTTTCATGGATGCCCCTGTTCTTGAGGTTTGGGAGCTGCTTGGTCTGGGAAACTCACGTTTATAGTAGGAGGAGTCAAAGAGGAATTTGCTGCTGCCCAATAGTTGCTGGGATGCATGGGTTCCAATGTGTTGTATTGTGTAATTATTGGGATGGGACAGGCTGCAAATAATTGTGACAACATGCTGCTTGCTATTAGTGTGATTGGAACTGCTGAAGCTATGAATCTTGGTATTTGGCTAGGACATGACACAAACCTATTGGCTAAAATCCTAAATATGAGTTTAAGATGGTGTTGGTCAGGTGACACTTACAATCCTGTACCTGGGCTTATGGATGATGTCCTCACAGCTAATAACTACCAGGGTGGGTTTGGAACAAAATTCATGGTTAAGGACCTGGGATTAGCGCAAGAGTCTACTACCAACACAAAGAGCCCGATCCTTCTGGGAAGTCTGGCCCATCAGATCTAAAGGACGATGTGTGCAAAGGGCTAATCAAAGAAAGACTTCTTATCTGTGTTCCAGTTTCTGCAAGAGGAGGAGACCCTCTGAGTTTGCCCTACAGCAGTGGACACTGTTGGAAACCAAACTCTATCTTGGAGTCTCCTTATAGGTCACTCCAAAAGTAAAATAGGTTTAATCATGTCTGCTTTTAATTATCTAGTAAAACCTAGGATTTTTCCACACTTTTTTTTAAACTGCTGAATCTTTTAGGGTATTTAGCAAGCATATTTATCTGAATTATTTTTTCTTTTTTTTTTAACCTTAAGCCACTGATGGGCTCTGCTATAAGCAGCTGATACACCATTAAAAATAAATAAATAAATAATTGATGTTTGATCATATTTAAATAAATTGTTGGATAATTCAATCAGGATATTATTTACTCCACTTTATAAATAAAACCAAATATATTTTTGAACTCGATGGAATCCATCTTAAAGGAGAGAAAATATATTGGCATTAGGAGAGCTGTTTGAATAAGGAAGTGTAGTGAATTGCTCCCTGCATGCCTCTGGAAGTCTGTCCTGTTGTGATATTCTTACATTATGAAGTTACAGAGTCATTTTCCTGGGAGTTGATAAAGCAGAATAATGTGTTGCTACATCTTTTATAATTTGGACTCAGTCACAATGTCTTAAGAGTGTTTTCCCCTCTTGTTACAATTCCCTGTACTCAGTGAGCCTATTTGTTTCCGAAAATATTTTTGCTTCCTTGCACATTCTCACTACATATTTTTGGACTTTAAAAGAATGACTTCTTTACACCTACTCCAGAGCCAATGATAATATTTACTTTCGATGATTATTACATTCTAAATAAAACCATGTTATTTTGAATTCAAATAATTTCTATACTGATTAAAAAAGAGAGAGAACAAGCAGAAAAAAAGAATGAAAACATCTGAAAAAAGTCTAATATTGGTTTAATAAAACATTAAAAGGAATTACCTAAGGGTTATTGGAGGCTTAGAACAGAAAAAGTCACACACAAAAAAACAACAGAGGAGACAGAAGAAATTCCAGAAGAAAATTTCCCTTATATTCTGAAAATAGAGGAGATAAAGATTCAAGAAGTTGCATAAACTCCACGAAGGACAGACCCCAAAAGAAAGTCACCAAGACATATAACCATATTCTACAAAATCAAAGACAAGGAGAGAATCCTGGAGTAGCAAGGGAAAAAAGAAGTGTTATCTACAAATGCAGGAACATAAGATTAAGCTCTGATCTCTCAATAGAAACCATGCAGGCAAGAAGGCAATGGGGAGAAATGAACAAAACTTGGGGAAAAATCCTGCTAACCTGGAATCATTTACCCAGCAAAATTGTCAATGAACCATGATGGTGTAACCAAAACATTCCAGGATAAACAGAAGTTAAGAGAATTTGAAAAAGCCAACCCAGTGCTTCAAAACATACTAAAATAAATTATTTGGATTGAGAACCAACAAGAATAGACAACAACCAGAGATTAACATATATGGCAATACCACCTGGACTTCAGTTGAGATATGGGAAAGTATGGAGCAGAACAAAACTACAAGAATGAAATCAGAAAATGTGGGAGGTCAGTCTATTATCAAAACAAAATCAGTCTGAAAGGAGGGAAAAATATAGGAACAGAAAGTGGATGGTGAGGAACTCAGGTAGATTTCAGCATAAAACAAACTGTTTTAAAAGGAAGAAAAAGTTAATAGAATATAAGGTAACCTCACTGAAAAATCATACTTCAGAATATATCAAGAAAAGTAATATCCAAGAAAAACATGGAAGCATTAAAACTATGAAAACTGACAAGAAAAGCATAAAATCATATCAGCACAGCACAGGAAGGCATACAGAACAAAGAAACCAGCAGCACCAAAACAAACAAACAAACAAACAAACAGCAATTAAATCATACAGTGAATGTCAACAGATTAAATGCACTAGTAAAGATGAAAACAGTGGCAGAATGGATAAGAAAACAGGATCCTTCAATATGCTATTTACAGGAGGCACACCTTACACACAAAGCAAAAAACAGTTTAAAAATTAAACCATGGAAAAAGAAAATAACAAGGTAGTGACAAAAAATAATGAGCAGGAGTGGCAATACTAATCCCTGATAAAATATATTTAAGGCAAAACCCAGCATTAGATATGAAGACAGACATAACCTCATGATTAAATTGTCTATTGAACAAGAGGATATAAACATAATGAATATCTATGCTTCCAATTAAAGAGCACCAAAATATATAAAGCAAACTCTAACAGAGTTGAAGAAAGAAATAAACTAATCTACAATAATAATAGGAGTCTTTAATATACCACTTTTGAAAAAGGATAGAACAACCAAAAAGAAACTCAACAAAGACATACAGGAACTAAACAATACAATCAACCAACTTGACCTCATAGATATACGTACAGATCATTCAACCCAACAACAGTGCAATACACATTCTTTTCCAGTGTACATGGAATATTCTGCAGAAGAGACCATGTGCTAGACTACAAATCAAGTCTTCATAAATTTACCCAAATCAAAATACTACAAAGCATCTTCTCGGATCAAATTGTTATGAAATTATAAATCAGCAATAGGAAGGTCAAGGATATAAAGTCAAATACATAGCAGCATGCTTAAAAGCTACTATGTAGTAGAACAAATAAAAGGTGAATTTAAAAATTATTAGAAACAAATGAGAATGAAGCACAACATGCCAAAACTTTTGGAACACAGCAAAAACAGTCCTGAGAAGACAATTTATAGCAATAAATGCACACATATACAGAGAAGAAACAACTAAAATCAACACATTAACACAGTATCTCCAACAATTCGAACAAGACCAGAGAAGTAAACTTACAGTTTCCAGAATAAAAGAAATTATAAAGATTAGAGCAGAAATAAATGATATAGAAAACAGAAAAACTATAGAAAGTATCAACAGGACATTAAGCTAGTTCTTCAAAAGGATGGATAAAATTAATAAACCATTGACTAATCTAACCAAAGGAAAGAGGGAGAAGACACAAATAACATGCATAAGAAACAACATGCTTGACATTACAACAGAACCAATAGAAATAAAAAGGATAGTAACAGAATTGTACTCCAACAAATTTCAAAATCTAAAGGAGATGGATATATTTTTAGAAAAGCAGGACCTACCTAAACTTACATAGAGTGAAGTAGAAAACTTGAACAGAACTATAACAAAGGAAGAAATTGACCAGGTCATCAAAAATCTCCCAACCAAAAAATGTCCAGGTCCAGATGGCTTCACTGGTGAGTTTTACCAAACATTCAGGGAAGAGTTGTCACCAATTCTACTCAAATTATTCCAGAATACAGAGGAGGATGGATAACTCCCTAATACATTTTATGAAGCAAGCATAACCCTCACACCAAAACCAGGGAAGGACATAACTAAGAAAGAAAACTATAGACCAATATCCCTCATGAACATAGATGCAAAAATTCTCAACAAAATCCTAGCCAACAGAATCCAGCAACACATCAAAAAGATAATACATCATGATCAAGTGGGATTCATATCAGGGATGTGAGTATGGTTCGTTGTTAGAAAAATAGTGAATATAATCCACCATATAAATTTTAAAAAAAGAAAAGAACCACATGATCATATCGATTGATGCAGAAAAGGCATTTGACAAAATCTAACAGTCATTCCTGAGAAAAACACTCAACAAATAAGGAATTGATGGGAAATTACTCAACATAAATAAGAGCATACATACAAAACAAACAGGAACCAGACATGAATGCCCTTTATCAACATTTCTATTCAATATTGTGTTGTGAGTCTTAGCCAGAGCTATCAAACACGATTGGGAAATTATAGGCATCAAAATAGGCTAAGAAAAGTAAAACTTTCTCTATTTGCAGATGATATGATCCTATACATTGAACACCCCAGTCTTCATAAGAAAAATACTAGAATTTATTGGAAGATTCATCAAAGTAGCAGGGTACAAGATCAACATACAATAATCAGTTGGATTCCTCTATGCTAATAATGACGGTTCTTAAAAGTAAATTAAGAAAGTAGTATCATTTATAATAGCCATCCAAAGGATGAAATTATTAGGAATAAATCTAACCAGAGGAAAAAAAAAGATCTATACAAAGAAAACTACAAAACTCTACTACAAGAAATCAAAAGAGATTTATGAAAAGGGAAGAATATACCATGTTTTTGGATAGGAAAATGTAACATTGTGAAAATATCAGTACCACCCAAAGCAATCAACAGATATAATGCAATCCCAATCCAGATTCCTACTACTTTCTTTAAAGAGAGATGGGGAAACGAAATGATTACAAACTTTATATAGAAAGGAATGAGTCCTTGGATAAGTAAAGCACTGCTTAACAAATGCAAAGTTGGAGGTGTCTCACTCCCTGATTTCAAAATTTACTGGAGGGTCAGAGAAAAAGAGGAAGACCTCCAATGAGATAGATTGGCCAAATGGCAGCATCGATGGACTCAAGGGTGGCAACAGTAGTGAGGTTGGTCCAGGATTGGGCAGTGTTTCGTTCTGCTGTGCATAAGGTCGCTATGAATCGGTACCGACTCAATGGCACCTAACAACAACAACAACAACAACACACATAGCTACAGTAGCCAAAAGAGCCTGGTATGGATGCAATGAAAGACACATAGATTAATGGATCAGAATTGAGAATCCTGATGTGAATTCATCCACATATAGCCTACTGATCTTTGACAAAGGGCCAAAGTACATTGAATATCGAGGAGATAGAGTCTTCAACAGATGGTGATAGCAACACTAGAAATTGATAAGCAAAAGAATGAACAAGACCTTTATCTCACACCACATCCAAACTCCAACTCAATATGGGTTAAAGACCTAAATGTAAATACCAGAAATATAAAGATCATCATTGAAAGAATAGGGACAAATTTAAGGGCTCTAATACTAACTATCAATCACTGCAAGAATTGCACAAATAAAAGAAGAAAAATTAGATGATTGAGACATACTGAAATTTAGAAACTTTTGTGCATCAAAAGATTTCACCAAAAGAGTGAAAAGGGAGCCATAAAATGAGAAAAATATTTTTGCAATGATATATCAGACAAGGGACTGAGCTCTAAAATCTATAGGAAACTATAACACCTCTACAAGAAAAAGGCAAATAACCCAATTAAAAATGGCCACAAGATATGAACAGACACTTCACCAAGGAAGTTATTTGTGCAGTCAACAAACACAAGAAGAAATGTTCACCATCATTAGCCACTGTTATTTATGTGTTGTGGAGTCTGTTATGACTCATAGTGACCCTGTATAGGGTTTCCAAGGCTGTAAATCTTTGTTATTGTTGTTAAGTACCGTGGAGTCGGTTCCAACTCATAGTGACCCTGCACAGGGTTTCCAAAGCTGTAAATCTTTACCGGAGCAGAAAGCCTCATCTTTCTGCTGATAGTTTCGAACTACTGACCCTGAGGTTAGCAACTCAATTCATAACCACTACATTACCAGACATGTAAATCAAAATAACAAAGAGTTATCATTTCACACTAGAAATAACTTCCAAAAACTGGAGGATAATAAATTCTCGTGAGGTAGTGAAGAGACTGGGACCCTCCTACATTGCTGGTGAGACTGTAAAATGGATCAACCACTGTAGAAATCAGTTTGGTGTTTTCTCAGAATGTTGGAAATAGAAATACCTTGCTGCTGTTGCTGTTGTTAAGTGCCACCAAGTCAATTCTGATCCATAGCAACCCTGTATAGGGTTTCCAAGGAGCAGCTGGTGAGCTTGAACCACCGAACTTGCAGTTCAAATGGCTTTGCAATCTGGCCCATTAACCTACAGCGTCACACCAGGACTCCTAGAAATACCTTAGAATCCAGCAATTCCTTTGATTGGTATAGATCCACAAGAACTATGGTTCAGAACATGAGTAGATATACGCACACCAGTGTTTTTCACAATGCTATTCACAATAGCAAAAAGATGGAGACAGCCTAAGTGCCCATCAGTGGAAGAATGGATAAACAAACTTTGGTATGTACACACAATGGAATACTATGCTACCTTGAAGAATAATGAGAAGCAGCAAAATACCTCATAACATGGATGAACCTTGAGGACATTATGCTGAGTGAAATTATTTAGTCACAGAAGGACTAAATATTGAAAAAGCTAAAGAAAAGACTAAATATTGAAGGACTAAATATTGAAAAGCTAAAGAAAAGATGCCCATACCAGAAGAAAAAATACTTTGGTGATTACCATGGGGTGGGAGGGAGGAGACAGTAAGGCACAGGTTAGGGGATAGTCACATCTCATATAAGGCGCAATTGAGGCCAGTATACAAGAAAGGGGTTGGTAATACACAAAATGTGGCAGGGGGTTGAAGAAAAAGGAAGATAAGAAACCACTTAGGTAGGTTTACATGGGCCAAATGAGACTGAGGAAAATAGTGATGGATACTCTCAACCTTGGAACAACAGGGCTCTGTGATGCAAGGATCAAGGAATAGTCTGAATGGGTAAAAGAGAGGAAATAATGTTAAGGAGTGTGACTGTGTTGTGGATATTTGTTTCCCTTGCCTACTGTTGTAAAATAGGCATTTGAATGGGTTTTAAGGGAATATCAGGAAACATGATTACAGAAAGCCTGTAAGTCTGTCTTCAGTCTACTAGAATTTACCCAGTGAAATAGGCTTTCTGTCGAGCCTGTAGAGCGCTTGTAGAGTATTAGACCTTAGGTGGAATCCTGAGCCCCATCCAGAACCTTCTATGTTGGGACATTCTCACTTGAAAAGACAGGCAGACCTACCTGGAGTAGCTAACGGAACAGAAGATACTTCTTGAAAGAAAGAGTAGCAGAAAAAAAAAAAAAAAAAAATCACACTGTTTGGCTAGTACAAGAACAAGCAAGCTGTTCACCTGGGAGTCAAGGTCCTTCAGGACAAACCCCCTTCCAAGACTGAAACTCAAAGGGAACACATGAGAAGCCTTGTAAGCTCACTGGTGATGCATAGGTCTACTTGTGAGTGGAAGTGAGAGAAAGGCAGTAATGAAGACATGGGCTGAGTTTGACAATTTTCCATAGACTCCTGTCAACCTTGAGATGAGAGAGAGAAGAGGAAGGTCTGGTTGGTTCAAAGTTTGGGGGAATTTGAGAACTCCTGAGCCCATGGACACTGACCTCGCCACAATGATTTAGAGGTGAGAATGAAGCATCCAGCTGATTTGAAGTCAGGGGAGATATGCATGAAAGCCCGAATTTGCAGATAATACCCATTTGACCTAGCTTTGATGGCTTGATGATCAGAACTTGGCTAGAGGAAGATAAAGAAATTAAATACAGGAAGAAAGTGTAAATTGCTACAATATGATGAACTTCACCTTTGTTGTTGGAAGTAGTTGCTAAAACCCCCAACCAAAAGGGAAGGGATAGTTGCATCAAAATTCAAACCTATGCCCTCAGTATACAGTGTTGATAGGGATGGGTAACTTAGACATTGGCTATTTAAAATGGGGTCCTGGTATGGCTCTGTGGGTTAATGTGCTGGACTGCAAAGTTGCTTGAACCACAAAATTGGTAGTTCAAGCTCACCAGCCACTCCTTGGAAACCCTGTGCAGAGTCAGAATTGACTCAAAGACACTTAACAACAACAATAGGCATGAAGTGGCTGGCTTACAAGTTTTCAGGAGGGAGTTTAGTTTCAGAGGAAGGGAGAAGGTAGAAGTCCCACTGAATAGTTTTCATCTTATCTGTATGGATCTGGTGAAAGGAGATCAGAATAGGGTTCTTTTGATTCAATAGTGAGTAATTGTTATTATGTCTAATTGCATTTGTCACAACTGTAAAGAAAGGAAACGTGTAACATAAAGGAGTGAATAGTTAATCTTATGTTCCTTACTGTCTTTGGGTTTTTTTTTGTTTATAGGATCATGTGCTGTACTTAAGTTCCATTGAGTCAATTCTCAGTAAAGCTACCTTGAATAGGATAGGGTTTCTGAGGATCATCTGGTGAGTTTGAACCATCAACCTTCAGTTAGCAGTCCAGTGCTTATCTTAGAGCACCATATCAGGACTCTGCATAATATAGGATCATTGTTGTTGTTGTTGTCAGGTGCCATCGAGTCGGAACTGACTCATAGCAACCCCATGCACAGCAGAACGAAACAATATCCGATCCTGGGCCAACCTCACTACCGCTGCCACATGAGTTCATCAATGATGCCACCTGGCCAATCCATCTTGTTAGGGGTCTTCCTCTTTTTCTCTGACCCTCCACCTTACCCAGCATGACATCCTTCTCCAGCAACTGTTTCCTCCGGATATAGGATCATATCATCTTCAAATATAGAAAGTTGTACTTCTACTTTGACAATTTGGATGTCTTTAATGTGTTTTCCTTTCCTTATAACTCTAGCTAAGACTTCCAAGCCAATACTGAATTTAGTTGTTTTAGTTGTTAAGTGTTGTGAAATCTGTTCCAATTCATAGTTAACCTGTATAGAGTTTCTGCGGAGTGGCTGGTGGTTTTGAATCACCAACCTTTTGGTTAGCATTCCAGTGCTTATCCTATGCACCACACCAAGACTCTACAATATTTTATAGGCATAGTAATGAAGGGCATTCCTTGCTTGGTTCCTGTTTGCAGTGGGAATGCTTTCCATTTCTCTCCATTGAAAGTTGTGTTGGCTGTTTGTTTTGTATATTATTGTTGTTAAGTGTCATCAATTCCATTCCAACTTGTAAAGACCCTGTATAGGGTTTCTCAGGAGTGGTTGGGGGGTTTGAACTTCCAGTATTGAAGTTATCAGTCCAATGCTTATCCTACAACACCTTTAATTATATACCTTTAATTATGTTGAGGAATTTCCCTTCTATTTCTATTTAGTTGAGTTTTTGTTTTGTTTTTTAAATCAGGAATGGGTGTTGATTTTGTCAAATGCCATTTCTGAATCAATTGAGATGATCATGCAGTTCCTCTTTGTTTTGTTATGTGATTATAGTAGTTGCTTTTCTAATATTGAACCATCCTTGTATACCTGGTATGAATCCCATTTGGCCATAATGTATTATTATTTATTTAAAAAATAAAATCTATTAGCTAAGATATCATTGAGAATTTTTTGCATCTATGTTCATGAGATATAACAGTTTACAATTTTCTTTTGCAGTGATGTTTTTGCCTGATTTATATATCAGGGTTATGCTAGCTAAATAAAATCCATTCTGAAGTTGTCCATCTTTTCCTTTATTTTGGAAAAATTAAAGTAGAATTGGTGTTGGATTTTCTCTGCTTATTTGGTAAAATTTACCAGCAAAACCATCTGTGTTTGGACTTTTTTTTTTTTTATTGGGAGTTATTTAATGACTTAATCAAATTTTCTTTTTCTTTTGTGATGGTTCTGATCAAGTTTTCTACTTCAATCTGTTAGGTAGGTAATGTGTTTCTAGAGGTTTGTCCATTTCTTCTAGATTTTCAAATGTATTGGAGACAATTCTTTACAGCATTCTTTTATTAT
>NW_006408920.1:925152-927231 GCF_000296735.1 Chrysochloris asiatica
AGTACTGACTCAATGACACCTAACAACAGCAACAACATTTTTCATTGAAAGTGGTCTATTAAAATATTCTACTATTATTATAGAATTGTTTGCTTCTTTTTTCAATTCTATTGGAGCTTCACTGATACATTTTTGAGATTTTATTATTAGGAACACAGATATTTATTTAGGTTATATCCTCATGTTGATAATATACTTTTAATCATGAGATAATATACTTTTCTTGTCTCTTATGCTAGTGTTTACATTAAAGTCTGTTTAATCAGGAATTGATATTGGTACGGCTCCTTGTTTTTAATGCTGTTAGCATGATATATTTTTACCATTCTTTGATTTTCAGTCTATTATCTTATGGAGTCCTGGTGTGGTGCTGTGGCTTAATGTGCCAGACTGCAAAACTTTGAACTGCAAGGGTGGAGAATGAAGCTCACCACCTGCTCCTTGGAAACACTATAGAGTGCCTATGGGTTGAACCAACTCCACAATTGTGTTGAATGTTCTGTACACATCTATGAGATAAAGTTGGTTGATTGTGCTGCTTAGTTCTTCTGTATATTGGTCGAGTTTCTTCCTGGTTGTTCTATCCCTTTTTGAAAGTGGTATATTAAAATCTCCCACTATAATTGTTGATTTGTCTATTTCTTTTCTTCAATTTTATTAGGGCTTGCTTTATATATCTTGAGGCTCTTTCATTGGAAGCATAAATATTTATTATGGTTATGTTGTTGGATTGACTTTGACAAAATCTCTTAGCTTCTGTTTATCCTGTTATGTTTTGATTGCACCATCATATTTGATTGACAGTTTTGCTGGGTAGATGATTCTTGGTTGGCAGTTTTTCTTTTCGTTTAGGGTTTTATATGTCTCCCTATTGCCTTCTTGCCTGCATGGTTTCTGCTGAGAAGTCAGTGCTTAATCTGATTTGCTTGTCTTTGTAAGTAACACTTATCTTTTCCCTGACTGCTTTTAGGATTCTCTCCTTGTCTTTGATTTTGGACAGCTTGATTATGATATGTCTTGGTTATTTTCTTTTGGAGTCTATCCTTCCTGGGGTTCATTCAGCTTCTTGAATGCTTATCTTCTCATCCTTCAAGATGTTAGGGTAATGTTCTTCCAACAGCTCCTCAACTATCTCCTCTGTGGAGTTTTGTGATTCTTCCTGTTAGAGAATGCCAATAATTCTTAAGTTATTCCTCTTCATGTTATTCAGCATGGATCTTAGAATCTTTTCTGATTTTTTAAAATCCTTTTTTCTGTTTGCTCTTCTATCTTAGTAGTATTGAGAGATTTGTCTTCCAGTTCTCTTGTTTTGGCTTCCATCTCTTCCATTCTACTCCTTTGCTCTTTCAGTGTATTGTCCATTTCTGATATTTTATTATTAATCATCTGGACCTCCTCTTACAGGTTTTGAATTGTTTCCAATAATATATCTATCTTGTTTGATTGTTCTGTAGCACTTTCCTGACTTCTTCTTTATTTTCCTCCACCCCTCTGTGGAGCATTTAGATTTGTCTCCATAGCATTCTTCTGAATTCCTTCTCAGGCAGATCGAAAGCCTGTTCTTCTTCTAATGAGAAATCTATGACTGCCTCTAGCTCATTTGTCTCAGGTACTCTTTTCTGTTTGGGGACATATGCTAGACATTTTTAATAGTTAGATATGTTTTCAATGATTAAGTGAATGTATGTTGCTGTGTTGTTAAGCTTACTGAGTGTCTGCTGGTGGATGTGATCTCAAGATAGGCTTCCTTTTTCATGTGTAATGCCTAGCAGCTGGTATTGGCTCCTGTCCTGATGGTGGGATGCTATGGGGGATGCTTATAGGTTGGATATATTGCCACAATTTCTGTCTCTTCTTGGGTAACATAGGGAGAGACAGCTCTCATCTCCATAAAAAAAGTGAGACCAAAAGGACCAAAAACAGAAACAATATTAAAACATAGGCAAAATAACCACTCAAAAACAATACTAAAACTGTAGCCAACTGTCTAGCAGACTTTTCTGTGCAGATCAGTGTGTGTGCATAGTAAAAACCTCCAATAGTGGGTGGAGGTGTTCATTACTCTAGTCACCACCACGG
>NW_006408920.1:928636-930633 GCF_000296735.1 Chrysochloris asiatica
TAGTTTTTTTTGAAAAATGTTTAAAACAAATGATGGAGAATTTCATGTAATGTAAGTATGTGAATTGTTGTATCATATGTACCATTCTATTATGAATTGAATTGTCTTTCCAAAGCATGTGACAACTTGACTTGGCCATGATTCCCAGTACTATGTAATTGCCTTTCATTTTGTGATCTGCTGAAATTATCTTACAAGAGGGTTTCAAAAAGTTCATGGAAAAGGTCCATTATCTTTTCATACTATTTTTCCTTTAAATTTTTGAAGCTCCCTCACAAGTATTGTAAATCCAAATATTCACATTGTTAATGAGGGAACATGCAGTCTACAGGTTTATGTTATATCCTTAGTGAATGTTTTCTTGATAAATACAAGAGATTTTTTTAAGGAGATGATCAGAAGGACCTGATTACCACCAAGAAAGAAGAACTGGAAGAAGAGTATGCAGAATCCCTTAACTGAGAACAACCTAGAACCAGAGTAAGCTTGATGTCAAGTCACATGGAGGTATCCTAAGAATGCCAGGCCCACAAATATTGAAAGGAGACAAGGGCAACAAGGAGAAGAAGTGCTACCTTAGAGCTGCCACCCTAACTTCTGGCTTCCATGACTGTGAGAGAATAAATTTCTGTGAATAAAATTCCTTCAATTCACTTGTGTTGTTTCTGTTATAGTTGTTGTTGTTGTCAGGTGCCATCGAGTCGGAACTGACTCATAGCAACCCCATGCACAGCAGAACAAAACAATGTCTGATCCTGGGCCAACCTCACCACCACTGCCACACTTGACGCCATCAATGATGCCACCTGGCTGATCCATCTCATTGGGGGTCTTCCTCTCTTTCTCTGACCCTCCATCTTACCCAGCATGACATCCTTCTCTAATTACTGTTCCCTCCTGTTATAGTAGCACCATATAAGTAACACACTTCACACACTCCATGATTTTTTATGAATAGAAGAAAAAAATAGTATATTTTAATATAGAATGCTTATATGAGCATATCTGATAAACTCCTTGGTTCTTCTTTTCATACAAACTGCATGTACAATTTATTAGCAAATTCTATTGTATGTTTTAAAAATATATCACAATTTAACTATTAAGACTACCTTCAGCATCAGGACTAAGTGAAAGCCACCATCAAAGCTCACCTGTCCAGTTTTCTGATTTACATTTTATCAATTCTAACTTTTAGTTGAAAAGAGACTCATTCTATCTTTCAATGGGCTCTATCTTTCAGTGGGGTTTTAGGAAAGGATTCAAATTCCTTACTATGTCCTACAAATCCCAATATAATCTAAATCTTATATAGTCTTAGACTTCTCTTACCAACCTCTCTCCCACACTCTGGATTTCTAGGCACACTGACCTCCTATAAATTTATTGAATACATTAGGGTTACTCTCATTTTCAGTAAACCTGTACTTAATTGTTGTTCCCATTGCCTGCTTCCTCCATACATGCTGTGTTGTTAGGTGCCATTGAGTCAGATCCAACTAATAGTGACCCTACGCAAAACAGAATGAAACACTTCCCAGTCCTGTGCTAGCCTCAAAATTCTTGTTATATTTGAGCTTATTGCAGCTGCTACAGTGCCAATCCATCTCATTGAGGTTATTCCTCTTTTTTCACTCACTCTCCAATTTACTAAGCATTAATCCTTTCTTTTGGGACTGGTACCTCCCAAAAAATATATCTGAAGTATGAGAGATGAAGTCTTGCTATTCTGGATTCTAAGGAATATTCAGGTTGTACTTCTT
The DNA here is from genome assembly GCF_000296735.1 of Chrysochloris asiatica. Taxonomy (NCBI): domain Eukaryota; kingdom Metazoa; phylum Chordata; class Mammalia; order Afrosoricida; family Chrysochloridae; genus Chrysochloris; species Chrysochloris asiatica. The sequence goes on from NW_006408920.1 coordinate 930,400, forward strand.
CCAACAATGATTTATTTTAGTTCTAGCAGTCGATGGTACCTTTAATAATTTTTTCCAACACCATAACTCAAATGTATCAATTCTATGGGTTTCCTTATTCATTATCCAAGTTCCACATGCATTTGAAGCTATTAAAAAATATTATGACTTGGTCAGGTCCACCTTCATCCTCAAACTGACATGTTTGTCTTGCAAACTTTAACGTGGTCTTATGAAGCATATTTGCCTAATGTA
>NW_006408920.1:933353-946815 GCF_000296735.1 Chrysochloris asiatica
GGTGTCTGGCCTGGGCAGAGAGGGTGTGACAGGTCAGAGGAGGAAAGAAAAGTGAAAAATTCATCACACCTCTTTTTCCAGATGCTACTCTGTGGTTTCTAGTGTTGTATCATTGTATCAGCCTGACTGTGGCCACACCCTCTGATCTAAGCCCAGGCCGAGGGGCCAGCAGGCAGCATCCAGATCTATTCAGAAATCGCTGTGCTTTCTCTTCACCAGTGGAGGTGGGAAATCGATGCTCTCCATCTTATATTAGATCTAAAGCTCTAGACCTGCTCCAGGAAAGTGCCTTCTTTGTTTTTTTGAGCCTTCACTGAGGTGACTCCCTTCCCTGTCTCTGCTTCTCCCGCCCCCAAACCAGAGTGGTTGTATCTTTTAAAATCATGAACAAATCAATGTTCTTCTTAGTTATTTCTATCATTTTAACTGTTGAGAGTTCATCCCCCAAAAAAATAAATATTACTATTCATAATCATGATAGAAATCTATTATGTAGAAGATACTAATAAATGAAAATGTACGACAGCTTCTTGCTTTTAAAATAGTTCACCCTTTTTGCAATTTTAATAGATTCTTTTTCTATTCTCCAAAATTGAAGTTGGCATTATTAAGACCAACTGTGCATGGGACCAATTGAATTAACAATAGGAAGTAATTAGATTTGACCAGATCAGCAGAGAATGTTTCATAGATTTTTGTCAGCTTATTATAATGAATAAACCTGTGTTAGCAATCAAAGAAAAATGTTGACATAAGGAAAATATTTACATTTTAATATGCTGAAAATTCCCAATTAAATTATTCAGATCATGTTTCATATTTATTTATTTTTGGATGCTAGTATGTAATGGATTTTGAATTGTGATAGTGCAGAAGAATATTTGAAAGTACCGTGGACTTTCAGAAGAACAAACAAATGTGTTTTGAAGAAATATGGCAAGAATGACTTTTGTTGTTTCAGGAAAATAGGACTCCAGTGATTTCAAAGTCTCCACTTCCATTTCTGTCCTTTCTGCTGGGAGATTTCATCTTTTAATCTTCATTGAGCTTAATTAATTATTTGACCAAAGGGTAGTTTTTTTTGAAAAATGTTTAAAACAAATGATAGAGAATTTCATGTAATGTAAGTATGTGAATTGTTGTATCATATGTACCATTCTATTATGACTTGGTCAGGTCCACCTTCATCCTCAAACTGACATGTTTGTCTTGCATACTTTAACGTGGTCTTATGAAGCATATTTGCCTAATGTAGTATGCTATTTTATTTCTTGATTCCTGCTTCCATGAGTGTTGATAGTGGGTCCCCAAAAATAAAGTCTTTGACAGCTTCAACCTTTTCTCCATTTATCATGGTGCCATTTATTCATGCAAGTGGTGAGGATTCTTTTTTCTTTATATTGAGGTGCAACCCATAATGGAGGCTGTGGTGTTTGCTCTTCATCAGTATTTTGAGTCCTCTTCACTTTCAGCAAGCAAGATTGTATCATCTGTATATCGGAAGTTGTTAATGTTTCTTCCTCCAATCCTGATTCCACATTCTTCTTCATATAATACAATTCCTCAGATTGTTTACTAAATATACAGGATGAATAAGTATGGTGGAAGAAAACAACTCTGGCACACACATTTACTGATTTAAACCATTACTGAATTAAACCATTCAATGTTCCCTTGTTCTGTTCTAACAACTGCCTCTTGGTCAATGTACAATTTCCAAATGAAAGCATTACACTGAATCTAGATACTCTTGTATTCTCTGAGGCACAAACTGCCAATAAGAACTATTATGTTTTTCAGCAATAAAGACAGAGGTTACAGATGACTATGGGTCAGATTCCCTAAGAGGAAGGCTCTGAACCCTGCTAACAAGTTGATTCTATAGGACCAATGATACCAGTAGTAAAAGGTGGCTACAAATGGGTCTTCACAGGAAAAAGATACTTACTCTGGATTATGTTTTACATATCCTGTAATGGATACAGTTGCCAAAAACATCATTAGCAGATTAGAACAAAAGATCCTGTACCAGTTTGGGACACTCTATTGTATTCCTCAGAATAAAGAACACACTTTACATCTACAAGGTGCAACCATGGACCAAGAAACATCATATTAAATGGACATACCATGTTGCATATCACGCTCAGAGTAACGGTTTGATAAAGAATTTGAATGGACATTGAAATATTTGTTATGTAAAACAGAGGGAGATAAAGGCATGAAGGGCTGACTCACATACCTTCATGAGTGTGTACTCACACTCCACACAAGGGGAGCAAGTGAATGATCACCACTGGATAGATTTCTACATTTCTTGGAGGAATCTGGGAAAGAGAGGCTGGTGAAAGATCCATGTACTACTGTACAGTTCTTCTCCACATCATCTGAAATGGCTTTTGTCTTTGTAGATGCTGCAATCCCAGGAATGCAGCTGCAAGTACCAGAATAAGAGGAGATCCCTCAGGAAGGTCCATAATTATACCCCTGAACCTGTACGCCAGAATTCTGAAGTGCCTGAGGAGATGGATTGTACCTTTCCCCCATCTGGCAAAATTGAGGTTAACAGTGAATAGTACCATTTTGCCTATTGGTCATACTAGCCACTAGTCTTGTACCTGTTTAACTCTACTCAATCCTGTTGTGGCATTGTAGACTAAGCACCACAGATCACAAAGTCAGTTTGAATAACGGGTGGCTCAAAACCACCAGCTGCTCCTCAAAAACCCTATACACGATCACCATGAGCTGAAACTGATTAATGCACTTAACAATAATAACAATGGATGTAGATTGAGAGAAAAGCACTTGCTAGAAATATGGACTAGCACAGCAGCTGAACCTGCAGTCTCTTCCCAAAGTGGAAAACTTGTGAAAAAAAAAAAAAAAATAGAAGGCAAGAGAAATAAAAAGTGAAGGTAAAGGAATTAATAAATGGGCAATACAGTGGGGGAAATCTAGCATATGCTGATATCTCAAGAGAGACTTAGAGCAAGGGAATAATTTCTCAGTAAATTTTTTTCAGGGTCAAGAACAGTAAAGACAAGGTAAACTTTTGGCGAACCTGACCAGTTCAGATGAACACAAAGAGCAGATATGAATGTCTGGTACCTGAGTAACCTCACCATTAGAACTCTTTATTGTGGTGAAAGACTAGTTGTTAATGTCAGGTTTGGACTGGTAAATGGTTAGGAGGGTGAAGTTAGTCTTTCAAGTGTGAAAGGGCAAATGGCTAGAATTGCCGGGGACAGGCGATGAGTTCAGCAAATTATTTATTATGCCCTTCTTGCCAAATTTCTTCATTCTGTGATATACTGTACATACTGATTGCATAAAAATGTACAGCCTTGGAAACCCTATACAGACTCATAGATAAACTCTATAGGCTTTCCAAGGCTGTAAACCTTTATGCTACCAGAAATCCTCATCTTTCTTCAGTGGAGTGACTGGTAAATTTGAACGGCTGACCTTGCGATTAGTAGCCCAGCTCATAATCCACTACACTATCAAGTGTCTTTCTGATTGTGATTATGGACCCATTTTTTAATGAGTTGCAAATAAGTACAGATTAGCATGTGGCCAAGGAGTAAGATTAGAGTCCTGGTGCTGAGATGCAGGATAATGCACTAGACTGTAAGGTTAATTTGTACAAGGTCAGCAGTTCAAACCCATGAGCTGCATTTTGGAAACCCTATAACAGGGTCATTATGGGTCAGAACTTATTTGATGGCACTTAACAACAACAACACGGAGTAAGGTTTGAGTCTTGGTATGGCATTATAGGATGAGTACTGGACTGCTAATCACAAAGTTGGCAATTTTAAACCCACCAGTTGTCACTGGAATTGCTACTGGGTCACTATGAGTTGGAACAGACTTGATGGCACATAATACCACAACCAACAACAAAGGAGTAAATTTATAGTGGAACTAAGGATTAAAGATGTCCTCAAATTTTTAGAAGGCAGGAGTCAATTTATAAGACTGCTTTGAACAAGCTCGCTTTCTTGCACTGGATCTTGCATCTGTCTCATTATGTCTGACCTCCAATTCCTGGCACTTTTGGCCCATCACCTGAACTGATTTCCGCAGCTTCCTGAAATAGCCTGTCATCTGACCTGCCAATGTAGATTCCTCAGCTTCTGAGATTATAGAGGTGAGAAGATTCCTCCAAACTGATCTCTGAATTTCAAATTATAGATTTGCACAAATTTATGAGCCATTTATTTGGACAACTGAGAATTTTTTGATATGTTGTAGTGCACTGCAGAACCCTGGTATTTGTGGGAAGAGAGTAGTAGTGATTGATATCAAGAATGATGAAGTGATATAACATTATAGAAAAGTCAAAACTGTTAGAGTATTTTTAAACACCAACTCCTAGGGACTAAGCTTGTGGTGATATTTCTGAAAGAAATTATTCATGCAATTACATATGAGGAAGATTGAACAACAATAACCAATAAGGAGGGATTTGTTGTTGTTGTTGTTAGGTGCCATCAAGTCAGTACCAAATCATAACAACCTTATGCACAACAGAACGAAACACTGCCCAATCCTGGGCCAACCTCACTACTGTTGCCACGCTTGAGTCCATCGATGTTGCCACTTGGCCAATCCATCTCATTGGGGGTCTTCCTCTTTTTCTCTTACCCTCCACCTTACCAAACATGATATCCTTCTCTAGCAACTGGTCCCTTCTGTCAATACATCCAAAGTATGAGAGACAAAGTTTGGCCATCTTGGCCTCCAAGGAGGACTCTGGCTGCACTTCTTCCAAAACAGATCTATTGGTTATTTTGGCAGCCCATGGCACTTTTAGTATTCTCCTCCAATACCATAACTCAAAAGCATCAATTCTACAGTCTTCCTTATTCCCTGTCCAGCTTTCGCATGCATATGAGGAGGGATATAAGGAGGAGCAGTAATTGCCAACTTGAATTTCCGCAAGCCTTAATCTCACCAAAGTAGGAACCAGATAACCAGAGTCACTTGCCCAGAACTGCACCAGTACCCTCATTGGTGATTATTGATCAGAGAGAAATTAGGAGCCAGTGACTCAACCCAAAGCATATCTACCTCATTGAAGACTCACCCACTGGGCAAGTGCCACCACTAACTCCAGTACCACTGGATCAATAGCAGATAGTAGGCAAAATCCACCCAATCTGCCCTCAGTTGTTTTGCTCAACCAGCAATAAGATACTCCTACTCACACCTCGACCCAATCCCAAATTCATCCAGGGACAAATGGTGAGCTGATTACCCTATTGCTGCCAGGCTGGTAACTAGAGTAGGATGCTCACCCTGTTGCTCAGATATATTTAAACAAAAGAAAACAAAAATCAGGGTGAAATTCATGGTCAACTGATATAACATATTCCATAAAACTGTTCTGCATCCTAATTTGGTAAGCAGCAACTGGATCTTTAAAACACATGAATGACTACTAAGATGACTACTAAGATGACTACTAAGATGACTACTGTCGCTGTGTGGAGGAAAGAAGAGTGATTAAAATTGAAGATGCTTGGAAATAAGTAGTCCACTGTACTAATGAAACATGTAATCAACAGTCTCCATGAGTCTAAGACCAGAAGAACTAGATGGTGCCTGGCTACCACTAGCAACTGTTCTGATAGGGATCCCTTTAGAAGAGCCTAGATAGGATGGGATAAATTGTGGAACAAAACTCAAAATTATTAAACAAAACAAAACAATTTTACTGATCAGTAACTGGCACCCAAGATAACCTTCAGATCTAGAACTGAACTCATTATCCTGGCAAAATGTTCAGTCAAGCAGTAGATAGGTATATAAAAAGGACAGTAACACTAATGAGATATGTACACTATGGTATAGTCTACTATTAAAAATAAAAAAGACAGCAGTTACCTAAGGACAAAATTCAGAAGGGATTTAAAGAAGGATGAATGAAAACAAAAATCACAGGGAAAAAGTGTTATTACTGATGTTACATGAAGATAATTAGAATCATTAGTGTGACTCAATGAATATGATTTGTTTGATGCAAAACTGATGATCTGCTCTGTAAACTTTCAATCAAATCACCATAAAATAGGTTTTTTGTTTTTGTTTTTTTTAAAGCAGGGTGAATTAAACCAACATACAATTAACAAAATTAATACAATATTGCTATAATGTTTCAGAGACAAGTCACAACTTTAAATCACTTACACACACATGTAAAAACAAACAAACAAACAGAAAACCCTGGACAAGACTGGTCAAATAAATAATCAAAATATCAGGCGAAAAAAAATCTTCCAAAGGAAAAAATTTGAAACAAATTTTGAAACAAACTGATAAGGAATTTAAAATAATTATGTGTAGGTATCTTCAATGAATTGACAGGCATATCAAAGTAAACACAGACGAGATCAAGGAAAACACAGGCAAATGTCTAAACGACTAGACAATTTCAGGAAACAATATAAGAGAAACCGGTAGCAATAAAAATATTAGAAAAGATACAAAAGCAGTAAATAGAATTCAAGAAAATTAATAATAAAATTGCAGAAATAAACAACACACTGAGAAAGTAAAAGGGTAGAATTGAACCAGTGATGGACAGAATTTGTGAGAATGATGACAAATCTCTTAATATTGTCTGTATGAGAAATAATAAGATAAAAAGAACACAAATAAGTGAAGAAAGCCTAAGAAGTATGTGGGATAACTTCAATGGTAATAATTTAGGTTTGAGTGGAATTCCAGAACAGAAGGACAAATGCAATAACAAAAAAAGGCACAGAGGAAATTATCACAGATTGTTAGAACAAAACTTTCCAAAATCATGAAAGATGGGATGATAAGCATTAAAGAAGCACAACAAACTTCAAATAGGATAGTCCCCAGAAGAAAATTACCAAGACATACTATAATCAAACCTGTCAAAAGAAAAGACATAGAAAGAACGATGAGTTACCTATACAGCAAAACTGATAAGACTAAGTTTTGGGTTCTCTACAGAAACCATACAGGCAAAAAGACAATAGATGACAGCTAAAACTATGACAGAAAGGAAGACCATACAAGAATTGATGCATTTAGGTTGCAGTGTTGGAGAAGTACCATGGACTGCCAGTAGAATAAACACTGTTTTGGAAGAAGTATAGACAGAATGCTTCTTAGAAGCCAGGATGGCATGGTCTGTCATAGTTTTGACATATCAGGAGTGACAAGTCCCTGGAGAAGGACATCAATGTTGGCAAAGTGGAGGGTCAGTACAAAATAGAAAGACCCCCAATGTGATGGATGGGCACAGTGGCAGCAGCAATGGAATCAGAAGTAACAGCAGTTATGAGAATGGCATAGTACCGGGCACTGTTTCCTGCTATTGTGCATTAGGCCACAATGAGTCAGAGCCAATTCAAAGTCACCTAACAACAACATTGCAGAGTATGAGTGCTGGATTGGCACTGTTTGATAAGCAAAAGATAGCTAACCACAAGGTCAACAGTTCAAATATATCAGCTGTTCCTTGGAAACCCTAAACAGAGTAACTGTGAGTTGAAGCTGACTCGAGGACACTTGACAACAGCATTCCAGAGCACAGACAAGAATCAAATACCCTTTATTCATTTAATAAATTGAGCACAACCCTGATACCAAAATTAGGCAAAGATATTACTATATAAGAAAACTACAGATGAATACCCTTCATTAAAGGAGCTCTGGTAGTGTAGTGGTTGTGAAATGGACTACTAACCACAAGATCAGCAGTTCTAAACTACCAGCCATCCCGTAGGAGAAAAATGATGCTTTTTGCTCCTATAAAGATTTACAGCCTTGGAAACCCTTTACAGGGTTGCTATGAATCTCAACCGACTCCATGACACACAGCCACCACCATCACCACCACCACTATCCAGTTCCAGCCATCCAATTAGGGGTGAGTTAATTAAAAGTTTGACCAAATATAGCAGACTAATGTTTAAATTGAAAATTTTGTATGTCAAGGTCAGTTGTTCAAACTCGCTCATTGGACATTCTATACAGGGTCTCTATGAGTTGGAATCGAGTTTGAACAGTTCAAATTAACTTTGCCATCTAGTGCTTATCCTACAGTGCCACATCAAGACTCTATAAACAGAAAAATTCTCAACAAAATAATATCAAATAGAACCCAACAACATATCCAGAAAAAAAAAAAAAACCATCGTGACAAAGTGGGATTCTTACCAGGTATGCTAGGATGATTCAACATTAGAAGAAATATCATTAAAATCCATCACCTAAATAAAACAAAGGAACTCTGGTAGCGTAGTTGTTATAAATCGGGCTGTGAACCGCAAAGTCAGCAGTTCGGAAGTACCAGCTGCTCCACCGGAGAAAGATGAGGCTTTCTGCTCCCATAAAGATTTACAGCCTCAGAAACCCTGTACAGGGTTGCTATGGGTTGGAACCGACTCCACGGTACATAACAACAAAACAACAAATAAAACAAATGGAACAAAAACAAAAAAACATCATTTTATGATGGACATGGAAAAACTATTTGACAAACTATAACACACAATCTTTATAAAAATGCTCAGTAAAATAGGAACAGATCAGAAATTCCTCAGTACAATTAAGGGCATATACAAAAAAATAACAGCAAATGTTACTGTCAGTGGACAGAGATTGAAAATAGTCTGCTTGCAAATGGATATCAGACAAAGGGGAGGGCCCTTTAATATCATTCCTGTTCAATATTGTGCTACAAGTCCTAGCCTGAGCTATAAGGCAAGAAAGAAAAATCAAAGGTATCCACATTTGAAAAGAAGTAAAAATACAGACACATAGGTAAATGAAACAGAATTGAGAACTCAGAAGTAAATCCACCTAACTATGAACTTTGACGAAGGGCTAACACCCATTAAATGGGAGAGAGATACTCTCTTTAATAAATAGCACTGACAAAACTGGATATTCATTTGCAAAACAAGAAAAAGGATCCATATCTCACACCATAAAGAAAAAGTAATTCAAAATGAATCAAGTATCGAAGTGAAAAACCTAAAATTATAAAAAATCATCAAAAACATATTGGACAAAGGACTAATCTCTAAAACTGCTAGCAAACGTCAAAAAGAAAAAGACAAATGATCCAATTAAAATATGAGTAAAGGCCAGGAACAGACACTTCTGTAAAGAAGATATCCAGGAGACCAACAAACACAAGAAGGAATTATTACAATCATTAGCCATTAAAACCACTGCATTTCAAGACTCTAAATCTTTATGGGAACAGACAGGTTCATCATTCTCCCCTGTAGAAGCTGGTGGGTTTGAATTACTGATCTTGTAGTTAGCAACTGAAGATTCATTCCAGAGTGCCACAGGAGTCCTTCATTTACTACTGTTGTTATTGTTGCTGTTAAATGTCATTGTTTTCAACTCACAGCAACTCTGTATAGAGTTTACAAGGAGCAACTGATAGGTTTGAACTGCTGACCTTGTGCATCACAGTCCAATGCTGATCCTATAGTGTCATGCTAGGATTCCTATCTCTGCTGTTGTTGATACATGCCATCCAGTCTGTTCCAACCCATAGTGACCCTTAATAGAGATCCCAAGGAACGGCTGGTAAGTTTGAATTGCCGACCTTGTAGTTCAAACCAACCGTGTGATAGTATGCTTATCCTACAGGGCCACACCAGGACTCATGTTAGAAAGATGCAAATCACCCTAGTATTTATAACAAAGTTAAAAAACAGAACACAACTAATGCTGATGAGGATGTGGAGAGACTGGAATCTTCATACACTCTTGTTATTGTTGTTAAGTGCTATCTCATCAGTTCTGACTCATAGCAAACCTGTACCTTGTTTCTAATATGCAAATATTTGTAGAAGCAGAAGGTCTCCTCTTTCTCAAGCAGAGCAGTTAATGGGCTCAAATCACCAATCTTGTGGTTTGAAATCCAGTGCTTATCCTATAGAATCAACACATTCCCCAGAAATACCATGTGAGCCAGTGATCAAGACTCCACTAGATATATGACATAAAGAAATAAAAGCCGTGACACAAAACAGATATATGTACACCCATGTTCATGGCAGCATTATTCACAATAGTAAAACAATGGTACCTAAGTAACAATTAATAGGTACATTAATATAATCTATGGAACATATGGAATCCTGGTGTAGCACTGCAAGCTAACGCGCTGGACAGGAAGGCCTGTTTGAACTGCAAACTCAGCAGTTCAAGCTCACCAGATGCTCCTTGGAAACCCTATACAGAATTGCTATGAGTCGGAACTGACTTTATGACACTTAACAACAACAATATGGTACATACAATGGAATACTAGGAAATGTTAAAGAATAATAATGAATCTGTGAAATACCTCATAACGTATATGAATCTAGTCAACATAAAGATGAATGAAATCACTCATTCACAATAGTCAATATTTTATGTGACCACTACTGCAAAATTCAAGAAAAGGTTTATGCACAGTCTGATACATTCTTTAAAGGTTTTCAGGGCTGGAAGGGAAATAAAGAGTAAATCGTAATAACCAAGTATTAACTTGGGTGAAAAGAATGACAACACACAATAAGAGAGAGAACAGAACAAAACGATTAAGGCAAAAGTAGACTCTCTGGGTAGCATAATATTTTAAAGACAAAAAACAAAAAAAAATACCAATACTATAATAGTAATAAGAGTAACCTAAGAGAGGATACAGAGACGCTCAAGCTGATCAGGGATGGAAAGGTAAATGACCCTCTATCCATACTAATGTAGGATAAACACTAGACATCAAACAGCAATGTTGACAGCTCAAACCCACTTCTAGTAAACCTTATAGTGTCACCATGAGTTGGAAACAACTTGACAACACTTAGCAACAACAACATAGCAAAATATACAAGGGCTTATATTATAGTAACTTTTTAGGCATAACTAAATACCTTGAGGGAATGGGTTACTAGCCCTGATAATTCAAGAACATAGACTCTGGGGATATCAAGGTCAATTGGCAAAATGATATAGCCCACAATAGTAATGTTCTACAAGTGAATTTTGTGAGTAGTGCCTGGAGTCTTAAAGGTTTGTTATCAGATATGCAAGATGCAACTATTGGTCTCTCCCTGTATAGAACAAAGGTTAAAGAAAATGAAATATTCTGTGAGTAGCATAATGCTTAATACCTATGGAAGTATTTAGCCCAAAGGATGAATGGACCCCAAAAAACCCAAACACTATGACCCTGAGGCCAGAAAAAACAGATTGCACCTGGCTAATATTTTTGTTGAATATTTATAGCAAAACTTCCAGCATCATGGTAACACGAAAGCTACCACAGTATAATAAACTGACGTTTGTTGGTCTTTGAACATACTTTGTGCTTAATTAATGAGTATTCAACAAGGAAGATAGCTTGGAAAACTGTATATATGCAGTTAAAAAGCCATGATATATGTACTTATTAGGACAGATGGCTAAGTGCTCAACTAGTAGCACAAAGGTTGGTGGATCATACACACCCAGACATATCTCAGGAGACAGGCCTGGAAATCTGCTTCCCAAAGACTTTTTGTTTTGCTTTAATTTTTAGCACTTACAAGTAAAACGATAAAAAGAAAGAAAAAAGTTCCAAGTGAAATAAACACAAATAAGTTTTTGTTAGGTGTTGTCAAATATGTTCCCACTCTTAGTGACTAGTCCTACGTACAAGAGAACGAAACACTGAATGGTCTTGTACCATAAGGCACTCTGAATAGCATAGTGGTTATGAGTCAGACTGCTAACCTCAAATTCAGCAGTTTAAAATTACCATCTGTTCTGGGGAATTAAGATGAGGCTTTCTGCTCCTGTAGAGAGTCCTGGTGTGGCACTGTGGGTTAATGCGCCAGATTGCAAAGCCATTTAAACTGCAAGGTCGGCGGTTCAAGCTCACAAGCTGCTTCTCGAAAACCTTAAACAGAGTCACTATGGGTAGGAAGCTACTCGACAGCATTTAACAACAACAACAACAAAGATTTATAGTCTCTGAAACTCTATGCAGGATCACTATAAGACGGAACCAACTTCATAGCACATAAACACCAACCACCACCATATAGATAACATGTTGTGTTGTTGTTGTTATGTGCCGTGGAGTCGGTTCCGACTCATAGCGACCCTGTAGAGGGTTTCCCAGGCTGCAAATCTTTACAGGAGCAGAGACCCTCATCTTTCTCCCATGGAACAGCTGATAGTTTCGACCTGCTGACCTTGAGGTTCGCAGCCCGATTCGTATCCACTACGCTACCAGAGCTCCTTATCGATAACATAGGGCTGTAGATTTTCTTCATTTTACTAATTCAATTTTAACTTCTAGGTTTTGACATTACATATTTTATAATCCCTCTGAGTATAAATACTCTAAATATGGCTTATTTTTTCCTTTCAGCCCATACATGTCTAGCACAGAATTTCTAAATCTCTACGTAGAAGAATGCTTTGTTCTTTTAATTTTGATATTAATTTTTAGTTTTGTTTTTGTGCTGTGATTGGAAAGTGTTGTTTTAAAAAATCCATATTTTGAAATGTGTATTTTTGTATTTGAATTAAAAAATGGTCAGTTTTTAAAATGTTTCATTTAAACTTGATATACAGTTTTTCTTTGATTTTTTTGGATTATAGACTTCACAATTAGTATTTCCAGTTATTTTTTGTTATTATTCATGAACTTTTATTTTATAAAAGTTGATCATATAGGTCGATCTTTAATCTCTATCACGTTTTCTCTGATAATTTCAACTGCCTTTTATTTCATTTTAATATATTTTATTTTCATTCTCATTTTATAAGTTTATCAAGGAATTTTGCTAGTGTACTTTATTACATTCTAATCAAAATTGACCCACATTTTTTTAAATATAATGTTTTCTACAATTTTTTAAAATTTCTATTTTGATCCTGAGCTCAGTCAGCTCTCATTTTTTCCTTATTTACTTTTGTTAATTTCTTATCTGTGTTTAATTTCTGTTGCAGGGTACTAGTAGTTATTTCTACAAATGCTTCTATAAGGACATTTTTGAGATATTTTGTTATACTTTACCTCCATTTCATGTTTGTTTGTTTTGGGGGCATGGTATTCATCACTGAACTATCTACATTCATTTTCTTTTTTTTTCTGATAATATTTTTCTAGGGATGATGTCCCCTGATTTTGGCCACTTGGAAATGTGGGACTAGAAATAATAAATGATTCTTTGTAGACAGGAAAAACAGCTCTGAGTGGTTGAGATGGTTACTTATTTTGAGAATAACTATTTCTTTGTATGGTCAGTGCAAATTCATTAATAATTTTCACCTTTGTTTAGTGAAGAGGAGTTAATGCATTTCTGATTGTGTGAATTTCTATTGGTTTAGTTGGATTGCTAATTTCCTTTCCATCTGATTTTTTATTAATCAGTTTATTAGTTTGTCTTAATCATCTATCTATCTATCTATC
>NW_006408920.1:947245-948088 GCF_000296735.1 Chrysochloris asiatica
GGTTTCTGAGGAGCAACTGGTGAGCTTGAACCACCAACCTTGCAGTTCAAACCGACTTTGCAGCCCAGCACATTAATGAACATTTTATCTGAAATTGCCTCCTTTGCTCCCCTGAAGCTTCTTCCAATCAGTTCTTCTGTATCCAGTGTTCAAATCTACCAGGTCTTAGGCCTATGTTAAGTATTTTTCCATGAAGTGTAGGAATTTCTCTTTTGAAGGTCTTTTTATCTGTGTTTCAACATGCTTAATCTCAAAAATCCTAGACAGGGCCACTATGGGTCAGAATTGACTTGATGGCACTTAACAACAACAACAAGGCACCTGATAAGTTGCCTCTCAAATTTGTGCAATTTCCACCTGATTCTTAATAAGTTCTAGATATAACTCTGATGGTATAGATTTTGTCCTTACTTTCATAGAGACAGTTTGTCAACATACACTGTCTCTGAATTTTTCTGTAGAAGTATACTTAGTTTTCTCTCTTTGATGAATTGAATTGTTTTGCATTGTAAATTAGGCAGTACACCCATTATCCTAGAAGATCCAGAAAGTTGGGGTTTAATTATTCTAACCTTCACCCTCTAAAATATAAATTTAAAATTAATTCTGTGAACAAATAAAATATATAACACATGACATTAAACTATACATTACATATATATTTAAATCATGACACAATCAAAGTGTAGAAAGTAGGAAAATATTTGTTGCTGTGATTGTTGGGTGCCATTGAGTTGGTTCCTATGCACAATAGTGCAAGAGACAAAATCTCCTGATTCTCATTTCTAAGAAGCATTTTGTTATACTTCTTCCAAGTAAGACATGTTGGTTCTTCTTGCAGCC
>NW_006408920.1:952615-954078 GCF_000296735.1 Chrysochloris asiatica
GATAGTGGTGAAAAATAATTAAAACTAAGTCTCAAATAATTTTTAAAAACAGAATTTTTTTTTTTTAAAAGTACAAGACCCCATTCATGTTTATAAACTGCATATGGAATGTAGGAAAACATGCACACATTGACACTCACATGCACACAGACACAAACACAAAGCACTTAGGGAATATGATTATAATTTAATAAATGTATAGAAACTTTCACAAGTGAGAACACTATACAAGAAATATAATATTTACTGACAATAAAATATTCTTAAATCAAAAGCATGTAAGGAGTAAAATTGAATAAAAACATTAACAAGTAAAAATGTGCAAGGACAGTCCAGCAATTATTTAAGCAATAAAACACTACACTAAATCAATTAATTTGTTTTATTTAAAGTCTGCATAGAACATTCACAGAACCTCAGAGGATCTCATAAAGACTTGAAGCTAATGAACTCTTTCACACATTAATGCAGAATGCATGAGCACCTGGCACCTTTACAAACAATGTAGCCAAAGGCCAATACTCCAGTGGTTAGTAAGGTTAATGCTAGATTTCTAACAATAGAGTAATACCAGCAGGAAACACATCAGTTGTGTTATTCAGAGTAAAAACCAGACCCAGGGCCAAAGAATGGCATCAGCATGGGATAAGTAAACAAAAAATGCTGGAAGTGCAAAGTAGAAAAAGAAAAAGTAAAACCCAAATCACCACAAATTACAACTTATGTTTACTGCTGTGTTATTGTGCAAAACATCAAGGTAACATTCCATTGTCAAACATGAGCATGCATGTGATACAGTGAACTACTTCATATGTCTTTTCTATCCTTGTTATTGTTAAGAACTGTAGAGTCAGTTCCAACCCAAAGCTACCCTGCATAGCATTTCCAAGGAGTGGCTGGTGAGCTTGACCTCGTGGTTCAAACCGAGTTTGTAATTCCCACCAAACTGTTTTTACCTGATGGTCTGGGTAGAAAGTGGAGGAGTATGCTGGTAGATTATATGATTTAGTTGAGAGCAATTGTTAACAAAGATAATTGTGAAAATTAGGACTCTTATTTGGGTATAAAGGAGCTCTGGTAGCATAGTCAATGGCACTTAACAACAATAACAACAACAATTTGGGTATAAATTATCCATTTCAGAAGGAGGAATGGAAGTCTCAAAGAAGAATCAGAAATGGAGCATGTCCTTTGGATCCCAAGAACCCTAAGCATTCAACCTCCTTGGCCCAGGGACAGAAAGCTGTGACATTGTAGGAGTGGCAGAGGATCATCATCAGCAGAACCAAGAACCAGAGCAGGAGACAGAGCAAAAGCCTTTCTAGCCCATGGATCATGTAATGTTGAGTGACTTTGTACAAGAGGCCTACTTGTAAAGTGCTTTTTTTCCAGGAACTTAAGGGAGCTAGATTTGTTGACCCCTCAAGCTAGAGTTGAGACATATTCATGCTGAAGATTATGGT
>NW_006408920.1:954848-957124 GCF_000296735.1 Chrysochloris asiatica
AAAAAAAAAATGTTTTGGAAGGTATTTTTAATTCTGTCCTTAATCCTAAGAGTCATTGTCTATCCACATATTACTAAAAGATGAAAACTAACATCATGAATGTAGATGTCAGGTCTTATAGGCTGAGATCATGAAAATCATAAATACTGCTGGGTAAGATGATAATCTGGAATGCAGGTTGGAGAAATGCCTTGGCATCCTGTCCTCCAAACCTTTATACTAAAACAAACAAACAAACAAACAAAAAAAAAAAAACCAATAACGAACCATCGCCATCAAATCTATTCTATCTCATAGAGACCTTATATAGGATTTCAGATACTGTAAATCTTTAGGGAAGTTTCCATGACTGTTGATTGTGGATCCATATAAAATGAAGTCTTTGCTAAATTTAATATTTTCTACATTTATCATGATATTATTCATTGGTCCTGGGGTGACAGGTTTTGTTTCTTTACTTTGAGATGCAAACCATACTGAAGGCTGTGGTCTCTGATTTTCATTAGTTAGTATTTTAAAAATCTTCTTTGCATTCAGCAAGCAGTGTTGTAACGTATTCATCTCACAGGTTGTTAATGAGTATATCCTTCAGTCCTGATACTATGTTTTTATTTATATAATACAGTCTCTCAGATTATTTACTTAACATACAGATTGAATAAGTATGGTGAAAGAATAATACTATTGGATTATTTCCACATTCTGTTGGGTCAACTATCTACGGAATGGACACAAATATGGATCTCTTCCAATCACTTGTCCAGGCAGCTGTCTTCCAATTTTATTGGCATGTATGAGTGAGTGCCTCCAATGCTGTATCCATTTGTTGAAGGATTTCCAAGTATATTCCTTCAATTCTTGGATTCTGGCTTTTGCCAATACCTTCAGTGTAACTTGCACTCCTTCAATAAGCATCATTGGTTCTTAATCATATGTTACTTCTTGAAATGGCTGAACATCAATCCATAATTTCTGTCTCAGTGAATTCCTTCTATCTTCTTTTGAGCTTTCCTGCTTAGATTCGGTATTTGCACATTGATGTTACTGTTATGTGCTGTGGATCCAGTTCTGAGGAGCAGCTGGTATATTTGAACCACTGACTTTGTAACCTAGTGCACTATCCTGAAGCACTACACCAGGACAAAGAATCCTTCAATATTGCAACTCAAAATGTAAAATTTGTCTTCAGTTCATCCAGCTTGAGAATTGTTGACATATCTGATTATAATTATAGAAATAATACCAATTTCTGACCAGGATAAGAAGAAAATGACATTCTCACACATAGTTAGTAGAACTTAAAAGTTATGGGCTTTTACAAAGCTATAATGCATCTCAGTGTAAAGAAAACAAAAATCCTCACCACTGGACCAATAAACAACATTCATATCAATGGAGAAAAGATTGAAGTTGTCAAGGACTTTATTCTTCTTGGATCAACCATCAACACTCATGGAAGCAGCAGTCAAGAAATCAAATGACATGTTACATTCGGCAAATCTTCTGCACA
Source organism: Chrysochloris asiatica (assembly GCF_000296735.1). Classification (NCBI taxonomy): domain Eukaryota; kingdom Metazoa; phylum Chordata; class Mammalia; order Afrosoricida; family Chrysochloridae; genus Chrysochloris; species Chrysochloris asiatica. The sequence goes on from NW_006408920.1 coordinate 956,359, forward strand.
AGACCTTTTTAAAGTGTTGAAGAGCAAAGATGTCAGCTTGAGAACAAGGTGCCCCTGACCCAAGCCATGGTATTTTCAATAACCTCATATACATGCAAAAGCTGTACAGTGAATAAGGAAGACCATAGTAGAATTGATGCTTTTGAGTTATGGTGTTGGAAGTACCATGGGCTGCCAAAGAAGAAACAGATCTGTGTTGGAAGAAGTGCAGTCAAAGTGATCCTTGGAGGCCAGGATGGCCAAGCTTCATCTCTCATACTTCGGACATAGTGTCAGAAGGTGCCAGTTGCTGGAGAAGGATATCATGTTTGGTAAAGTGGAGGGCTGGAGAAAAAGAGGAAGACCCTCAAAGAGATGGACTGGCAAATTGGCAGCACCAATGGGCTCAAGAACGGCAACAATCGTGAGATTGGCCCAGGACCGGGCAGTGTTTCATTCTGTTGTGCATAGGATCACTATGAGTTGGTACCTACTCTATGGCATCTAACAACAACAAAAAAACAAAAACAAAAAAAAAAACAAAGCTATATCAATGTGGTGGTGGTGGTTATGTGCCGTGGAGTCAGTTCTGATTCATAGCAACCGTGTATGGGGGTTTCTAGGGTGTAAATCTTTATGGGAGCAGAAAGCCTCATCTTTCTCCTGTGGAATAATTGGTAATTTTGAAATGCTAACCTTGATGTTAGCAGACCAACTCAAAACTATTATGATACCAGAGCTCCTTTATATCAATGTATATTAAGAAGTAATTAAATATATGTCCTTT
>NW_006408920.1:957814-962058 GCF_000296735.1 Chrysochloris asiatica
GAAATCCTGTGTAGGCTTGCTATGAGTCGGAACCGACTCCACAGCACATAACAACAACAACATTCAATCTTTATGCTGATCAAATAATCTAAGTTACTGAATTATATGTGGAAGAACATGGCACCAGGATTGGAGCGATTGTCATTAACAACCTGTGATACGCAGATAACTCAACCTTGTTTACTGGAAGTCAAGAGGACTTGAAATTCTTACTGATGAAGATAAAGATTACAACCATCCACATAGACTGGATATCAGTGTAAAGAAAACGAAAATCCTCACAACAGGACCAAATAAACAACATCATGAAAAATGGAGAAAACAATGAACTGATCAAAGACTTAATTTTTGTTGGATATTCCATCAATGCTCATGGAAACAGCAGTCAAAAATCAAACAAAATATTGCATTAGGTAAATATGCTGCAACAGACCTCTATAAAGTGTTCAAGAGCAAAGATATTAGTTTGAGCACTAAGGCGCTGTTGACCTAAGCCATGGTATTTTTAGTTCTGACTCATAGAGACCCCAGATAGTGTTTCTGAGGAACAGCTGGTCGCTTGAACTGTCAACCTTATGATTCAAACCAAACTTGATTACTGGTGTTTATTTTAAAGAACTATATCATAGCATGCTGTGTTTTATACTAACTATCCCACCATTTCTATTGGTCTTAAATAACATCTTCAGGTTTTAGAAAACATTAAGGAATGAAATAATTGGGAAAAATGGAGACACTGAGAAAAAAATATAGATTAATGAAAGTTCCAAGATGACAACAGAAGCCCTGGTGGTGCAGTGGATTAAGCATTGGACTGGTAACAGAAAGGTTGAAAGATTGGGTCCACCAGCTGCTCTGGCTCCAGGTAAGAAATATGAGGCAGTCTTTAGATAAATATGGAAAGCCTTTAAAACTCTATGGGGGTAGGCAGCAAAGATGTGGATAAGCAAATGAAGTAGATGCAGATGATGGTCCTCAAACTTTGAGCTACAGATAAAGGGATAGAAAAGTAGGTTGAATGCTTACTAGGAGAGAATGCTGAGGAGATGTTGAATAAAAAGGAGAGACTGCTGACCTGTGCCCCCTGACCAGATGTTGTGTAGCCATCTTGAGCTTTTGTGAACTGCTTCAGAGACAAGAAACATACATACCCATGGCTTTCAGGGATAAAGGTGGGAATTTTTTTCCTATTCTCTATACTCACCTGGTAACCAGAGATGAGGCCAGCTACCACCCATGTATACCCCAAGGAAGCTCTCACTCTCCCAGTGGACAGAGCCTCATGGAGGTGAGGACAGCTGTTATAAACCCCATAAAAGGATAGGGAAGCTATATCTATTAACCACTTCTAGGTGGACCTTACTCCCTATTTGCTAAATCATCCCTGACTAGACCTGGAAGATTCCTCACTAGGAGAAGCAGATAAATAGATGCGTGGGGGAGGAGAAAAAAAGGAAAAGAGACTGGTGATCTCTGTCATTTAGCCAGGCATGGAATGATCATCTTGAACTTTTGCAAGATACTTTGAAAGCAAGAGGACAGCAAGTGGTGCAAAGGCATACCACTTATACATGGAGATAAAGGTACAAACATATTTTTAATACTCTGGTGTCAGAGATGTGGCTGGCCCCCACCTGCATGTACTCCCAAAGAAGCTTCTACTCTCTGGCTGTGGCAGTCCCATCAAAGTGTATGGGGAGCTAGAAACAACAATCCCAGCACCTGGGATCATGTGTGGCCTATTCCAGACCTGCAGAACCAGTTCTGGTCAGTCTTGGACTAGTAGGGCCTCTCAACTTCAGCTACTTCTGGGAAATAAATCTCCTGATCCCCCAGCTGCTTTGGAATCTGCATGCACTTGCACGGAATTGGGTGCTCAGAACAGATAATAGCTAGTGCTATAGAAACTGCATCTAGGGTTGAGTGCTACAGGCTCATCCTTTACCCATCCACAATGTGAAGTCCATAGCTGGGAGGGAACCCAGAATTTTCTCTTCTCTAGGTTTGCAATTGTCCTAGTTTTTTCCCTTTAATTATTTATATTTGTTTCTTATGTCTTATTTGTGTCTCTCTTTCTTTATAAACTTTCTATCTATTCTTTCACTTTTTCTTATACTTCTCTTTTTCAACTGCTGCAGCTTCTTTCTTCATTCTTCTTTATTGCCTTTTATTTATATTTTTCTTTTAAAATACTCTCCCGTCTCCCTCATATTAACTCATATCTCTACTTAATTTAGTTTAGTTTTTTTTTTCATTCTTTTTCACTTAATCGCTTTTATTTTTCACTTTTTTCAATTATTTTACTTTCCTTTCCTTATTTTTTTCTATTTGGTTTTTGTGTTCTTTTACTAGTTGTTGGCTGCTTTTGTTCAAGCTTACCAGCTGCCCCTCAGAAGACTTATACAGGGTCCTTATGTTTCAGAACTGACTCAATAGTACTTAACAGAAACAATAACATTATATGTTTGCTGTTTTTTACTTGTCTATTTTTCTTCTCTCATGTGTGTATGTATTTTCTTTTTTTCCCTTAGTATACAGGAGACAGCAACCATATATATACAGCCCAGCCACAACCATACTCTCTACAACCCAACCTATTGAGAAATAAACAATAAAATCTGCTACACTGGATCAATTTAATTACAGCAACCAGCATCAGCTAACTCAATCCTGAATTGAATTGCATGAACAACGAACAAAGCACAGTAAACAATCCATTATCCTGATAACACACTCCAAGAAGCAGTTGGTGAGTGCCTAAGAATATATCAGCATTCAGTCATCAACCAAATACAAATACAAAAACACCAAATATCTCAAAAGCAGCAGATAATTTCTTTCACATGAAGAAACCAGATAGAGTAGCTCAAAAAGTGATCAGAGGCAGAGTTAGAAAATATTTTTAAGGAAAAAAAAGGCATTGGAACTACTTTAAAAAGAATTCAAGGGAATGATTGATAGATTGGTTGAGGAAAACAAGGAAGAATTCAGAAGAGCACCACAGGAATATCAAACTCTAATAGAATTAAAGAAAGAAATAGATAATGCTTACTCAAAAACACCTAATGATAGCAACAGTGGAGTTCTGGTGTGGCACTGCAGAATAATGCCCTGGGCCACGAGGCCAGTTTGAACCACAAGGTCAGCAGTTTAAAATCACCAGCCACTCTTTGTAAACCCTATACAGGGTTATTATGCATCAGAACTAATTTGATGGCACTTAACAACAACAACAATAATAGCAGGAGATTTTTAATACAACAGTTTCAATAAAGGATACAGCAACTGGAAAGAAACTAAACAAAAAAACAGAACAATGAAAAAGCACAATCAACCATCTTACCTCAAAGATTTATGCAGAGCGCTCAATCCAAAAACAGGATAATGCACATGATTTTCTAATGCACATGGAACATTATCCAGAATAGACTATATGTTAGGCCACAAAGCAAACCTCAATAAATTTAAAAACACCAACATAGTAAAAGCACCTTTTCAGATCACAACATTTTTCAATTAGAAATAAACAATAGGATGATTATGGGAAAAAATAAATGGACATTAAATCGTGTCTTTCTTTAACAATCTATAAAAACAAAAAATACAAAACAAAATAAATGAAACAATGCCTTGAATCATCTAAAATTGAAAACACAACTTATCAAAATCTTTTGGACACAGCAAAATCAGTGCTCAGAGGAAAATTTTTAGCCATAAATGCACACATAAAAAAAGGAAGAAAAACACAAATCAACACTTTAACACTACATCTCAAACAGTTAAAAAAAAAAAAGACCAACAAAGTAAGGCTAAAATTTCCAGAAGAAAGGTAATAATAAAGATTCGAACAGGAATAAATTGATTACAAAACAGAAAACAATAAAAAGAATCAACAAGGCAAGAAGTTGGTTCATTGAAAGGATTAATGAAATTGACAAGTCATTGACAAAACTAACAAAAGAAAATAAAGAATTAGATGCAAATAGTAGCATGCATAAGAAATGATATGGAGTACATAAAAAAGAACCACTGGAAATAAAAAATAAAATAACAGAATACTTCTGAGACTTATGTTGTTGTTGTTGTTAGGTGCCATCAAGTTGGTACCAACCCATAGCGACATTATGCACAGCAGAACGAACCACTAGCATATCCTGGGCCAACCTCACTGTTGTTGCCACCCTTTAGTCCGTCGATGCTGCCACTTGGCCAATTCATCTCATTGGGGGTCTTCCTCTTTTTCT
>NW_006408920.1:963153-968878 GCF_000296735.1 Chrysochloris asiatica
TTCAGCAAAACTTTTCTTGCATGAGATATAAAAGACTTATACTTATACTCCAATACAATTGAAAATGTAGAAGAAATAGATTAATTTAAGAAAATTATGACTTACATAAACTAACAGAGAGTGAAGTAGAAAACCTGAACAGACTTACAACAAAAGAAAAATATGATCAGGTAATTTTAAAATTCCCAAACAAAAATGTCCTGGCACAGATGACTTTGCTAGTGAAATGTACCAAACATTCAGAGCTGACAGCAATTCTACTCAAACTATTCCAAAACACAGAAAAGAACTAGAAACTGAATATAATTTATGAAGCAAGCATAACTCTCATACCAAAACCATAAGCACATCACTAATATGTTTAAACCAATATCTTTTATGAACATAGTAAAAAATATATTTCTACAGCATATCTAAAAAAAAAAACCCACAAAACAAAAAACATCATGACCAAGTGGGATTTACATCATGGATGTAAGAATGGTTCAAAAGTAAAAAAAAAAAAAAAAAATCAATCAAAGTAATTCATCATATAAATAAAACAAAGGAAAATAACCACATGATCATATAAATTGATGCAGAAAAGGCATTTGACAAAATCCAACATTCATTCCTGATAAAAAAACACTCAACAAAGTAGGAATCAAGGGAAAATTCCTCAATATAATTAAGAGCATATGCAAATCCAACAGCCAACATAATCCTCAATGTAGAGAAACAAGAACCAGACAAGGATGGCCATGATCAATGCTTCTATTTAATATTGTGGAATCCTTGTGTGGTGCTCTAGGTTAATGTACTGGACTACAAAGCCAGTTTGAACCATAAGGTCAGCAATTTAAACTCACCAGCCATACCTCAGAATCTCTATATAGGGTCGCTATGTAGGGTCAAAATTGACTCTACAACACTTAACAACAACAACATTCAATATTGTGTTAGTAGTCTTAGCTAGAGTTACATGACAATGAAAATTAAAGGCATCCAAGTTGTAAAATAAGTAAAAGTCTCTCTATTTCAGATGATACTATCCTATACAGAGAACAAGAAAATTATTGGAACTCATTGAAAGACTGAGCAAAGTATCAGAGTACAAAATCAACACACAAAAATCAGTTGTAATCCTAGACCTAATAAGGACATCTCTGAAAAGAAGTTTATGAAAGCAATACAATTTATAATAGCCACCCAAAATATGAAATACTTAGGAATAAATCTAAACAGAGAAACAAAAGACCTACAAAAGGAAACTACTAAATGTTACCACAAGAAGCTAAAAGAGACTTAAAAAAAATAAAAGGAAGAATATACCATGTTCATGGATAGGAGGATATATCATTGTGAAAATATCAAAATTACCCCAAAAATTTAAATATATAATGCAATTCCAATCCAAGTTTCAACATCATTCTCAAAAGAGATGTAGAAAATAATCAATAACTTTGTATGGAAAGGAAAGAGACCTCTGATAAGCAAGCAACTGCTTAAGAAGAAGAACAAAGTTGGATGCCTCTCACTTCCTGGTCTCAAAATTTACTACACAGCCACACTTGTTAAAACAGCCTGGTACTAGTACAACAAAAGATGTATAGATCAGTGGAACAGAATTGAGAACCCAGAAGTGAATCTACTCACATACAGTCAACTGCTCTTTGATAAAGGGCCAAAACATATTAAATAGGGAAAAGATAGTCTGTTCAACAGATGGTGTTGGCAAAATTGTAAAAGCATTTGTAGAAAAAATGAAACAAGATCCATATCTCAGAAATTCAATGTAGATTAAATATCTAACTGTAAAGATCATCAATCTAAACATAGGGACAAACTTTGAGACTCTAATACATGGCATATCATTCTCAAACATTCTCAAATATTATCAAAAACACATAAGCAGTAGAAGACAACATAAATTATTGGGACCTCCTAAATATTAAGACACTTGGAGCCCTTGTGTGGCTAATGTGCTGGACTGCAAAGTCTGTTTAAACTGAAAGGTGGACAGTTCAAGTTCACCGGCCTCTCCTTGGAAAACCTATACAGGGTCATTATGGGTCAGAACTGGTTAGCTGACACTTAACAACAACATTGTGCATTAAAATATTTTGTCAAAAGAGTAAAAAGGGAGTCCAGAAACAGGGAAAAATATTTTGCAACAGCATATCATACAAGGGACTCATCCTGAAAATTTAGAGAAAACTACAATACCTCTATAAGAAAAAGACAAACCACCCAATTAAAAATTGGCACAGAATATTACCAGATGTTTCACCAAGGGAGACATTCAGGCAGCCAACAAACAGATGACGAAATGTTCACTTTCATTAGTCATTGTTGTTGTTGTTAAGTGCCGTTGAGTCAGTTCCAACTTACATTGACCTTGTATAGGGTTTGAAAGGAGTGGCTGGTGAGTTTGAACCACCAATCTTATGATTCAAATTGACATTGTGGTACAGTGCTTTATCCCACAGTGCCAAATCAGGAGATGAAAATCAAAACAACAATGAGATATCACCCCAGTATGAATAAGAAAGTTCAAAAGGACAGAAAATAACAAATGCTGGTGATGTTGTGGAGAAATAGGAACACTTGTACACTGCTGGTGGGAGTGTAAAATGGTTCAGCCACTGTGAAAACAGTATAGCATTTCCTCAGAAAGTTAGAAATAGAAATACCATATGACCTACCAATTCTTCTACTTGGTATGCAGTCACAAGATATAAGAGCCAGCACGTATATGCACAGTTCACTGCAGCACTATATACTATAGCAAAAAGATGGAGACTGCTTAAATATCCATCAATGGAAGAATGGATAAACAAACTTTGGTACATACACACAATGGGATGTTATGCAACATTGATTAATAGCAATGAATGTGCAAAACACCTAGTAACATGGATGATCCTGGAGGACATTATGCTAAGTAACATTAGTCAATCACAAAAAGACAAATATTGTATGTGACCACTATTGTTAAAACTCAAGAAAGATTTTCATACTAAAAGAATCTTTCTTTGATTGCCACCAGGAGTGGGAGGGCAAAGAAATTAATTCTCTGTCTAGAAGGTAGATACATGTTAACTCAGATAACTGGGAGGGCAATATACAAGATGAATGAGGTTAACAGAAGAGTGATGAAGACAGGTGAAGACAGAGTAAATTATTCAATGGATAAAGTGGATAGAGAGAAATAGTGATATGTACACAACTTTAGAACAACAGTGTACTATGTGTTGCTGCAAGAACAGAGACACTGGCAGAATGGGTATGGAAAGAAGAGTGGTAGCATACCCACAAATATATAAGAGTTTAAAAGAGGATATTTGTAAATGGGTATTTACCTGTCCTGAAAAATACAACCATGAAAACGGTAGAGCATGCAGTGGGCAAAATGTTGGAAACTTCTTAGATATTCTCAAATATCTTGGAGCAATGAGTTGCTAGGACTGAAACACAGGACTATGTCTTCAGAAGAAACCAGGGTCAATTGGCATAGCATGGTCCACAAAGACAGTGTTCTATATCTATTTTGGTGAGTAGAATCTGGGATCTTAAAAGCTCATGAGAGGTCATGTAAGATGAAGTTATTGGATAACTCTTCCATATATGGAAGAAAGAAGGCTGATGAGATTTGAAGATGCTTAGAATAAATTAGATCAATGGACTAAGGGAACATGGGAACATGAGTTTTCACACCTCTGAAGCCAGAAGAACTAGCTGGTACCCGACTACTACTACCAACTGCTCTGAAAGGGATCATATTACAAGGTCCCAGATAGGGTGGGAGAAAATGGGGAACAAAACTCAAAATTATATTAAAAAAAAAAAAAAAATGGACTTTCTGCTCAGAAAGAGAGTGGAGGAACCTGAGTCTATGACCACTAATTACACTGGAACGCATCTTCATCAATAAATGTTTAGCCAAGCAGTTGATTATTATATAGGGGGACAACAACACTCGTAAGGTATGCTCATCATAGAATGGTCAATCATTGAAAACCAAAAGAGCAACATTTACCCAAGGAAAAAGTTGAAAAGGGTTCAGAAAGTAGGTGGAATGGAAATAGGAATCAAAGAGAGGAAGGGGGAAAACTCTTGTTGTATGGAGGGGATTGCAATCATTGAGGTTAAAAAAAAAAAATGTGTGTGATTTGTTTAATGTAAACCTGATGATCTTGCCTGTAAACCTTCACTCAATTCACAATAAAAAGTTAAAAACAAGCAAACAAACAAAACTCTGTGGGCAGTTCTACTCTGTTCTATAGAGTCACTATGAGTAATAATCAATTCAGTGTCAATAAGGTGGTTGTTGTTAAGTGCTACTGAGTTCATTACAACTCATAGCGACCCTGATAGGGTTTCTGTGGAGTGGTTAGTGAGTAGGAACCACTAACCTTGTGGTTACCAGTCCAGTGCTTATCCTATAGCACCATACCTAGAGTCCAATGGCAGTAAGATAGATGAAGAATAGTGAACAATGGAATTATGACAATGTGTATAGTGTGTTTAGGGCATCATTTTTAATCTACATATATGAAAATGCAAATGTAAAAGCAGTTTTATAAATAAAATTAGTATTAATCATTTGATATTGAAGAAGAAACTTTCAAAATTTAGATTTATTAGACACTTGTAATTTGCTAGGCAGACTTTAAACTCATGCTAACATAAGCAATTGTTAGATTGTTATGTAAGTATTACAGTGCAATGAAAGTCTTGAGAATTGAGGACCAATGAGTCATATACCTGAATACCAATGCACAGTGGTCTACAAGTTAACTGTGAAACTTCAGGTAAGACATTTAATCTCTCTCATGCCAAAGGCTTTTTCCTCCACTCTATATTATATAATTTCCTTTTTCTATATCTCTAGAGCTTCCTTTTCTGCTAATATGAGCTCTGGGCATAAAAAAAAAGAGATGTGCACTTAGAAAATTTGACCTGGCAGCTTAAGTAATTTGCCCAAGGTCATTCAGTGAATCAGTGGTATATAGAAGGGTAAGAAGCTATAATTCCTACTCCAATTTCCTGCCTGAACCATTAGATAACTCCATCTGTTTTGATTCCATCATTAATATAAAGTCATATTTCTGTCTCTTAATAAAAATGAACTGATCTACAGGCTAAAAGTGGAGTGTGAGAAAGAATTTCCATAGCTTAAAATTTATTAATACGCCTCACAAGTTCAGCTTTGAAGGTGGTCCTGATATACATTAAAACAATCTTAAAAAGGCTCTTTAACAACAGTTTTTAATTATATCTCAAGCAAAATAGAGGTGGGAATTCTTATTAACATGCATATCAATTGAATCCTTTCATGATAAACATTTAGTTAAGCATTTAATATTTTCATAACATGTCATGGCAACATTCATTAATATCTACTTAATATAAAAGTAACATTGCATTAATTCTATCCAATTAATGTTAGTAAAATGAACAGTGAAACATTGGTAATGAATGACTAGCCACTTTTCTTAAATGTTAACCAGTATATTATATAGTAAATGAATTGGATAGTCTCAGTAATGCAGTTGTTTATTTTTAATTTGGTTAATATAAAATTATTATGTGTTGTGTCATTGTTGTTGTTAACTGCTGTTGAGTCAGTTCTGACTCATATCGCCACTGCAAAGGGTTTCCGAGGAGCGGCTGGTATATTTGAATTGTTGACCTTGCAGTTGAACCTACTTAGTGGTGTAGTTATTCTATAGCATCACACCAG
>NW_006408920.1:969303-977871 GCF_000296735.1 Chrysochloris asiatica
TTCAAGCTCACCAGCTGCTACTCAGAAACCCTACACAGGGTCGCTATGGGTCAGCATCGACTCGACAGCACTTCACAACAACAAAAATTCACTTATATAGGATATCATCAAATCTTTACAATATAAAACAATCCTACTAAACTTAAATTTGCAAATGTCAATGATTCATGTCTGTTTTGCATATTTCTGACAACACTTGACAGAAGACTTTTAAAAAATTCACTTATAAGATCCTGCCTATATGTTTCCTTTTGAAGGAGGTAGGAGTAAATATTTAGTGTTAATGGGTAGGCTTAGGATTTTTAGTGTTAGGATATGCTTAGAACTAGTTTTAGTGTTATGGGGCTAGAGCTAGGAGTAAAGCTTCGTCTAGTTTTCACGTTGCTGTTGTTGTTGTTAGGTGGCATCGAGTTGGTACTGACTCATAGTGACCCTATGCACAACAGGACGAAACACTGCCCGGTCCTGGGCCAACCTCACAATTGTTGCCACAGTTAAGCCATTGGTGCTGCCACTTTGCCAATGCATCGCTATGTGGGCCTTCCTCTTTCTCTCTGACTCTCCACCTTACAAAACATGATAGCGTTCTCCATCAACTGGTACCTTCTGAAAATACGTCCAAAGTATGAGAGACGAAGATTGACCATCCTGGACTCCAAGGAGTATTCTGGCTGCACTTCTTCCAACACTGATTTTTGTTCCTTTGGCAGCCATGGCACTTTCAATATTCGTCTCCTACACCATAGCTCAAAAACATCAATTATTCTACAGTCTTCCTTATTCACTGTCCTGCTTTCACATGCATATGAGGTTATTGAAAATATCATGGCCAGGGTCAGCGCACCTTAGTCCTCAAGCTGACACCTTTGCTCTTTGACACTTTAAAAAGGTCTTGTGCAACAGATTTGCCTAAGGCAATACGTAGTTTGATTTCTTGACTGCTGCTTCCATGAGTGCTGAAAGTTGATTAAAGAAGAATAAAGTCCTTAACAACTTCAATCTTTTCTCCCTCGATAAGAATGTCATTTATTAGTCCAGTGGTGAGGATTTTTTTGTTTTCTTTATATTGAGATGCAATCCATTTCAAAGACTGTGCACTTTGATCTTCATCAGTAAATATTTTAAGTCCTCTTCAGTCTCAGTAAACAAGGTTGTATCATCTGCATATCGCAGCTTGTTTTCCTCCAATCCTGATACCACAATTTTCTTCATATAACTCAGCTTCTTGGATTATTTGCTCAGTATACAGGTTGAATACGTATGGTGAAAGAAAGCAACCCTGTTGCACCCATTTATTCTTTTTAAGCCATTCAGTGTTCCCATGTTCTGTGTGAACAACTGCTTCTTGGTCCAGTACAAATTCCTCATGAGCACAATTAAGTGTTCTGGAATACTCATACTTTGCAATGTTGTTCATGGCTTATCATGATCCACACAATCAAAAGCCTTGGCTTAGTAAATAAAGCACAGGTAAACATCTTTCTGATATTCTCTGCTTTCAGCCACGATCCATCAAACATCAGCAATGATATCCCTTGTTTTGTGTCCTCATCTGAATCCAACTTGAACTTCTGGAAGTTCTCTGTAAATGTAGGTTTGCAGACATTTCTGTATTTCCTTTAGTAATACTTTACTCACAGGGAACATCAAAGATGATGCCCGATTGTTTCTGCATTCCGTTGCATCACCTCTCTTTGGAAAGGGCACAAATACGGATCTCTTCCAATCAGTTGACCTGATAGTTGTCTTCTAAGTTTCTTGGCATAGATAAGTGAGTGCCTCCAGTGCCGCTTCACTTTCTTGAAAGATTTCATGTTGTGTTCCATCAATTCCTGGTGCCTTGTTCTTTGCCAATTCCTTCAATGCACCTTGGACTTCCTTCATTATCATTGGCTCTTGATCATATGATACCCCTTGAAATGGTTGAACATCAACCATTTCCTTTTGGTGCAGTGACTCTGTGTATTCCTTCAGTCTTCTTTTGATACTTTCTGCATCATTCAGTAATTTGCCCAGATAATCCTTCAATAATGAAAGTCAAGACTTGAATTTTTTCTTCAGTTCCCTCAACTTGAGAAATGCTGAACGTGTTCTTCCCTTTTGGTTTTCTGATTCCAGATCTTTGCACATTTTGTTGTAATATTTGACTTTGTCTTCTCAAGCTGACCTTTGAAATTTTCTGTTCAGCTCTTTTACCTCCTCATTTCTTCCATTTACTTTAGCATCTCTATTGCTGGAGAGCAAGTTTCAGTGTCTCTTCTGACATCCATTTTGGTCTTTTCCTTCTTTCTTGTCTTCTTAATGACTTTTTGCTTTCTTCCTATATGATGTTCTTGATGTCATCCCACAAATCTTCAGGTCTTCAGGATTATTATTTAATGTATCAAATCTGTTCTTTAGATTATCTCTAAATTCAGGTGGGATATAGTCAAGGTCATATTTTGGTTCTCATGGACTTGTTTTCATTTTCAACTTCAGTTTGAATTTGCATATGTGCAATTGGTGGTCTGTTCTACAGTATGCTGCTGGTCTAGTGTTCACTGATGATATGGAACTTTTCCATCATCTCTTTCTGCAGATGTAGTCAATTTGATTTCTGTGCATCCATCTAGTGAGGTTCATGTGTATAATCTTCTCTTATGTTGTTTATCTTTATTTATTTATTCACTTTTGAAATCTACTTCTCTTATACTTCATTTGGAAGTTGTATAGCTACATTATTCCCTCTTTTTAGTTGATGGGGATTTATTTGGTTGCAAACTGTTTTTTGTGTGTGTGGTAAACTATCTCTAGTTCCTTATTTTCAGTTTCATAATTTTGTTTTACTTTGTATACTTCTATTCTGTGATGGTTCTGGGTGATATTTTTATGTATATTAATCTCAGGTTGTTATTTTGCTGTTGTTGTTTCTCTGAACAAAGAACTCTTCAGTTTTTGTAAGGCTGGTCTGGATTTTACAAATTCTTTTCATTTCTGTTTATTTGTATATGTCCTAATTTTACTGTCATATTTGATAAAGAAGTTTCTGGGTACATCAATCTTGTTCTGAATTTTTTTCCCTTTTTGCTTACCTGCATGTTTTCTGCTGGAAAATCAGAATTTAGTCTTACTTTGTTGGTAACTTTCTATTTTTCCGGTGCTGCTCTTAAGACTCTTTCCTTATCTTTGAATTTATAAAATTTAATTATAATAAGTCTTGGTGATTTTCTTTTGAGGTCTACCAGCTGCTCCTCAGAAACTCTACACAGGGTCACTATGAATTCAAACCAACTCAATTGCACTTAATAACAACAAAAACAACAGCTGTTTAGAGTTTAATTAAGCCTCTCAGCCTTTCAGATTATTTGCTTGGCATACACATTAAATAAGTATGCTAAAAAGATACAACCCTTACGTAAACCATTCCGGATCCCTTTATTCTGTTAGAACAAGTGTCTCTTGGTCTGTCTACAGGTTTCTCATGAGCACACTTAAGTGTTCTGTAATAGCTATTCTTTGAATTGTTATCCATAGTTTGCCATGATCCACATATTCAAAAGCTTCTGCATAGTCAATAAAATATAACTAAACATCTTTCTGGTTCTTGTTGCTTCTGTCAGATGTGTTTGAGTCAGTACTAACTCATTGTGAACTTACACACAACAGAAGGAAGCACTGCCCTGTCCTGCATCAACCTCACCATCATTGCTGTGCTTAAGCCCATTACTGTTGCTACTGTGACAATTCACTGTGACAAATCAACAATCTGGTTCATTCAACGATGAAGACAATGACGAGGATGAGGAGGATTTCTCCTCCCCAGAATCAAAACAGGAGAAAACCCACTTTTTATTATTTGATGCTCATGTGTGTTTTTAGTGTGAGCTCTTGTTTTTGAAATGATTGTTGTAGTCTTTGCCTTTGTTTGCACCGGGTGTGCAATGAAAGCTAGAGAAGAAACACAAAAAGCAAATGACAAGAAGGTTAAGATGCTTGAGAAGAAAAGTACCATAGTGTGAATGGAAACTCAGACTGACAGAACAATAGGTCACATTACAAACAAAGCATGTTTTCTGCAGTGGTAGAGGAAATACAATCCCTGAAGAATTGGCAGCATGAATGAAGCTTTTGTCTTCCATGAGGTGTGATCTTTGTGTTGCTCCACTCAGAAGTAATCCTCCTGGGAACTGTGATTGCTACAAGAAATAGTCCTTAGTAATCATGTTTCTCTCCTAACCTGGGATGCTTTTTACAAGGTGTAAATGGACATGAAGAGTTCTTATTAAGGGGAGTTGTTCATGAGGGATGTAGATGGACAATCCTTGTGGCCTAAGGAGCACAGATTGAACTGCTGAACTAGTTCTAAGTCCAGTTGAGATGTTGTATGCATCAGTTGCTTTACCTTCTAGAAAGGAGCGAGTGCTAATTCTTAAGTACTTAAGATGAGATATAATAATTTATGTTAAAACTGAAATGACCATGATTAGCCAATGCATTGGTGCATAGAATACACTAGGGCTATTTCTGGAAGCCAAAATCAAATAGTATTTCCATGTACATTAAATACTTTTCCAGCACTGCCTCCTGCCCTCATTCTAAAACTGGGATTTAGAGGGAAGGAAACTATCTCTAGTTTTCATCAGGGATTTCTTAAGCTTTTTCATTTAGAACAAAACAAAGAAATCCTTATGACCGAATTGCTTGCATACAGTTCTTGCAGCAATTGTATGAATTCACTCACTATGCAAATTGTGACACTGAACCAAATGTTATTACTTTGTTCTTAAAAGTCTATTTTCAACAGTTGCATCCCAATCACCAATAATTACTAATGCATCTTAATTACATGTTTTCTCAATTCCAGACTAAAGAAGTTGGTAGAATTCTTCAATTTATCATGACTGACTTTAGTGTTTGGTGCATAAGTTTGAACAATAGTGATGTTAACTAGCCTTCCTTGTAGGTGTATGATATTATCCTATCATAAACAGCATTATACTTCAAGAAAGATCATGAAACACACCTTTTGACATTGAATATAACACTATGACACTGTAATTTGTCATTTCTAGCATAGTAACCACATGAAAGGCTTATTGTAAATGGCCAGCACCAGTCCATTTCAACTCACTAATGCCTAGGACATGGATCTTTATGCATTCAATTTCATTTTTTTATGTTTTTCAATATTTGTAGGTTCATACTTTGCATATTTTACCTTTTTATTATTAATGGATTTTGCAATCATTGATACCCATTATAAGTTGAACCATATCAACTAATGAATGTCTTAAAAACTTTGAGCCATCAATATGATTAAGATCATTCCTACTTAGAGGAGACAGTTCTTCCCAATCAAATTTTGCATGCCTTCAAAACTTAATGATTCATCTTCTGGCTTTATATACAACAATGTTCCTCTGTTATTCATAAAGTTTTCAGAAGCTAACCATTAATAAGTGGTCTGCCCTTTTCTTCTTCCTAGTCTGTTTTAGTCTAGAAGCACTGCTAACACATTTACCTCATGACTGACCCTGTTGGCACTTTAAATACTGGTAGCACAACTTAAGCATCACAGCAACACACAAGCCACCAGTCTGACAAACTGACAGAATAGTGGTGTCTTTTTCTCTATATGAAGAAAAACATGACATCAGGATTGGAGGAAGACTTATTAACAACCTGTGATATTCAGATGATACAACTTTGCTTGCTGAAAGTGAAGAGGACTTAAAACATTTACTGATGAAGATCAAAGTGCACAGCCTTCAGTATGGATTGCATTTCAATGTAAAGAAAACAAAAATCCTCACCACTGGACCAATAAACAACATTCTTATCAATGGGGAAAAGATTGAAGTTGTTATGGACGTCATTCTTCTTGGATCGACTATCAACACTCACAGAAGCAGCAATCAATAAATCAAATGATGTATTGTATTAGGCAAATCTGCTGCACATGACCTTTTTAAAGTGTTGAAGAGCAAAGATGCCATCTTGAGGACTAAGGTGTGCCTGACCCAAACCATGGTATTTTCAATAACATCATATGCATGCGAAAGCTGGACAGTGAATAAATAAAACCGTCGAAGAATTGACACATTTGATTTATGGTGCTGAAGGAAAATATTGAAAGTGCCATAGACTACCAAAAGAACCAACACATCTGTGTTGGAAGAAGTTCAGCCAGAATGTTCCTTGGAGGCCAGAATGGCCAAACTTCATCTTTCATACTTTGGACATATTGTCAGGAGGGACCAGTCACTAGAGAAGGATAACATGTTTGGTAAAGTGGAGGGTCAGAGAAAAAGAGGAGACTTCCAACAAGATGGATTGGCCAAGTAGCAGCATAAATGGACTCTAGCGTAGCAACAGTAGTGAGGTTGTCCCAGGATCTGTCCCAGCAGTGTTTCATTCTGCTGTACATGGGGCCACTATGAGTTGGTACCAATTTGATGGCACTTAACAACAACAGGGAATTAATATATTGTACAAATTTCTGTAATGCAAGCCTCTTCATATACAAAATCAGCATTATTTACCCTTCACTTAATTTACACAATGAAAAGTAGATTTCATGCACACAATAACAAATGGTTCTCAAAGGATTGTCCATCCAGACAGACATGAATTTTAACTGTATGTTCTTTTTTAAATTGTCTGTCATTATTCTTCAATAGATTACTGTGTCTTGTGCTCATGTTTTCAGATAACCAAAAAGATTTCATGACTTTATCATTAAAACATTTTTTTAAATGAAAGCTTAAATTTTAATGCAATACCAACTAAAACCATGCAACTTTTTTGTTATAAATAGTTCTGGGTTATATTGTTTCATATTTTTTAATACAGTGTGAAATACCTCTATTTTATAAAAATGTGTACTTAATGCATTGCATTGCTTAAAATCAGGAAAGGTGTGCATCATGGTTGTATCATTTTACATAGTTAATCAATCTGTATGTTTAGGAAGTAATTCAAGTAGCTGGACTATTAATAAGAAAAACATATGAATCAGGATTGTTTATTAAAAATCTTCAATATGCAGAAGGCACAGTCTTGCTTGCTGAAAATGAAGAGGACTTGAAGTACTGATGAAGATAAATTATTATAACTTTTCATATGAATTATATCTCAATTCAAAAGACAATTAATATTCTTACAACTATATTAATAAACAACTAAATTATAAAAAGATTGAAGTTGTCAAAGATTTCATTTCATTTGAATACACAATCAATGCTCATGGTAGTTGTTGTTGAGTTCTTTTGAGTTGGTTTTGAAACATAGTGACCTGTATAGGCAGTAAAGTAAATAAATGCTGTATTGCATTGGAAAATCTGCTAAATAAAAAAAGGGTGAAAGAACAAAGATTTCATGTAGAGGACTAAGGTGCTCCTGACCCAATCTATGATACTTTTAATTGCTTCATATCGATGTGAAAGCTGAACAATGAATAGCGAATTATGATTATGATGTTGATGAAGAATAATACCATGGACTACCAGAAATAAATGAACATATCAGTTTGGAAAAAATACAATTAGAATGCTCTTTGGAAGTGAGAAGGGCAGCACTTTGTCTCACATATTCTGGGCATATTATTCAGAGGGCAAAGGATGGGGATAAAGAGGAAGAATCAAATGTTGGAAAGTATGGCCTTGGTGATAGAAATGGTGCTAGAGCTGGCATGATAGAATTGTGAAAAATCAATGATTTGTTCATTTCAAATCTTCTTTAGAAAGCATAAGAGAAAGCACATGGGTTTCACCAGATGGATAACAAAGAAATCAAATTTACTACATTTGTGGAAAGAAATGATGGAAAAGCTCCATATCATCAGCCAAAACAAGGCCAGAAACAGATTGTGGAACAGACCATCAAATGCTCATATGCAAATTCAAACTGAAGCTGAAGAACAGATTTGAAACATTAAAAACAAAAGACCAAAGACCAGAAGAGTTGTAGGATGATATCAAGAACAACATACATGAAGAAAGCAAAAAGTCATTAAGAAGACAACAAAGAAGGAAAAGATCAAAATGGATGTCAGAAGAGACGATGAAACTTGCTCTCCAACGTAGAGATGCTAAAGCAAATGGAAGAAAGGAGGAGGTACAAGAAGAACTGAAAAGAAAACATCAAAGGTCAGCTTGAGAAGACAAAGTCAAATGTTACAACAAAATGTGCAAAGATCTGGAGTTAGAAAACCAAAAGGGAAGAACATACTCAGCATTTCTCAAGCTGGGAGAACTGAAGAAAATAATCAAGCTTTGACTATTGTTGTTGAAGGATCCTCTGAACAAATTATTGTTTGATGCAGAAAGCATAAAAAGAAGATGATGGCAATGCACTGTACCAAAAAGAAATGGTTGATGTTCAACCATTTCAAGAGGTAGCATATGATCAAGAGCCAATGATACTGAAGGAAGAAGTCCAAGATGCAGTGAAGGAATTGGCAAAGAACAAGGCACAAGGAATTGGTGGAATACAACTTGAAATCTTTCAAGAAAGTGAGGCGGCTCTGAAGGCACTCACTCACCTATGCCAACAAATTTAGAAGACAACTATCAGGTCAACTGATTGGAA
>NW_006408920.1:979516-987309 GCF_000296735.1 Chrysochloris asiatica
AGATGTCTATGATAGCATATTTTACATGCAGCATTATTTAATATAGTGATAAAACTTAAACTTGAAATGATAGATTTTCTGTTTTTTCTAGTGCTATACTGGACAAAGATCATTGCTTCTGAATAAAAGAATTACTTTAATATATGTTTTCTTTGCATACTATGTGCTCATCAATTGTTTTGTGGAGTGCTGATAGCATCTCACCCTACATCTTACCTTCAACTGACTAAGAATAATTGGGAGAGGCAGAGTTTTCATATATGCAAATGTTTATTACAAGAAGTAGGCTTGCAAGTGGAGAAAGAGAGGGCTTAATGCAGAGACATGGAGAACTTAAAACAAGGCTTAACACTGACTCCCTGAACAAAAGTTTATCGAACTCTTAGGTGGGGAGAAGCCATCATGTTTATTCATAGGGATAGGAAGGGATTTCTGGGAAGTGACCCATTTAGGTGGGGTCATCTGTGCCCTCTAGGATGAGCACTGGACTAACCACAAGGCTGGTGGTTTAAACTTAACAGCTGCTCCTTGGAAACACAGGATTGCTATGAGATGGAACTGACTTTATGGCACTTGATGAAAACAACAACCTGCTAATTGGGTGCCTGTTTCCATTTCTCAAGATTGAGTCCACTGCAAAGGCCCTTGGTTGGGGAAGACAAAGCTCATTCTGGAATGTTGCTAATGTGAAGTTCTTTAGCATTAAAGTCCTAATTTTCCAGGGGTTGGCATTATCTTCTGCCCCCAGGAAAAGGTTGTCCTTCAAGGTGTATAAAAGCAGTTAACCTGAAACATCTCACTATTTTGGTGGTTAAGTGCCATTGAGTCAGTTCCTACTCATAATGACCTTGTATAAGGTTTCTGAGGAACAGCTGGTGAGTTTAAATCACAGACTTTAAAGTCAAGTGCTTATCCTATGACCACACCAGGGCTTCATCTGTAACATTTTATAAGGAGTAAAATGCAGAATTTTGATGGGTGGTCTGTTTACAGTGAACAGATTGATAAATGAGCAAGGTCTTGTGATAAATACTTTCATATTCCAAGGGACACTCTTGGATCCCTGTCTCAGGGAGACTTGGTGAAGTAAAGTAACAGATGTTCAGTTTGGACCACAGGAGTGTATCACTTGGGCCTATCCCAGGTGCTCAAGGGGCCTTTCCAGGGTGCTAAGTGGTAATTGGTTTAAGCTAACAAAAGACGGTGAGGATGTTTAAGGACTAAGCGGTGCTTTATTCTTTTGTGCAAAAGGTTGCTATGAGTCAGAACCAATTCAATGACACTTAAGAACAAAAAACTCTTTAAAGTGTTCATGAGCAAAGATATCAGTTTGACAAATAACATATGCCTGACCCATGCCATGGTGATTTCCATAACCTCATATGCATGTGAAAGTTGGACAATGAATAAGGAAGACCAAAGAAAAATTGATGCATTTGAGTAATGGTGTTGGAGAAGAATATTAAAAGTACCATGAACTGCCATTAGAACAAACAAATCTGTTTCAGAAGAAATACACACAGAATGCTCCTTAGAAACAAGGAACACAAAACTTCATCTCTCAAACTTTGGATATAGTACCAGTAGGGACCCGTTCCTAGAGAAGGGGTGGCTTGGAAAAGTGAATGGCAGTGAAAAAGAGGAAGACCCCCCAACAAGATGGATTGGCACAGTGACAACAGCAATGGAATTAAGCATAACAACAATTGTGAAGAGGGCACAGGACCAGGCAGTGTTTCATTTTGTTGTGCATAGGGTTGATATGAGTTACATCTGATTCAATGGTACCTAACCACAACAACATGAGGTTACAGTTCTTAGAAATCATTCTCCACTAGAATCCACACAATGAGCATTTACTGAGTGCCTACTATGTATATCCCAGGTAATGGTCCAGACTCTGAAAGTACCAAAGAGAATCAAAGAAACCCCTATCCTCAAGATAAAGTATTTGCTTTTCTAGTAAGTCTTTACTTAGATTCCCTGTCTCACAATGAGATATCCACATTTTTCATATCATCCTACTCATTGTTTATGCTTTCTGTGATTTCATGTTAGATCTTCTCATCTTCTCTCAAAACTACTTAGGCAACTGTGTATAGTCATTATGTCCTGGTTTGACCTGGCTGGTTATTTTTGGTTTAATATTTAATTATGTTCCTTTTCAATCTCGTACGTTTCCAAGTTCTGATGATAAATCAATTGGTCAGCTTTTCATTAAAATAGTCTCTCACTAAGGTCTTTTATGGGAGTCTTAATGTGGCACAGTTGGATAAGCACTGGACTGCTAACCACAAGTTTGGAGGTTTAAGTCCACCGGCCACTCCTTGGAAAGCCTATACAGAGTCACTATAAGTTGGAATCAAATCAACGGAACTTTACAATCACAACAAAGCTCTTTCAGGAGTCCTGGTTTGGTGCTGTAGATTAAGCACTAGACTGCTAAATTCAAGATTGGTGATTCAAACTCACTAGCCACTCCTCAGAAGCCCTATACAGGGCCACTATGAGTAGGAACCAATCAACAGCCCTAAGCAACAATAAGCTCTGCCTGGCCCAATAGCTAGGCACTTGCCAGATAACTGACATGTGGTTAGTTCAAATTCACTAGATGATCCATAGTAGAAAAATGTGATAGTCTGTGTCAGAAAATATTATAGCCTTGGAAACCCTATGGAGCACCCCAACTCTCTCTTAGAGGATAGCCCTGAATAAGAAGAGACTCAATAGCAATGGGTTTTGGTTTTCATTTGGAAGCTTGTTCTCTTTTAAGAGTTTTCTTTGTCCCCCTCTGCCTAGGCATGTTCTGGCACACTTTCTACTCTATTGTTCCTACAGGATGGTGTTGCAGTGATTTTCTACACTGTTCTTATTTTAGGCCATCAATGGGGAGTGAGATACAGGGCCTTCTTAACTATTTGATGAAACTAAACTCTGTCTGGACTTTTATTGTTCTCTAAATGATATAACTCCACAACCTGTCTGTAAGTTTGTCACACTGTGGTAGCTTGTATGTTGCTGTGATACTGGAAGTTATGCTACTGGAATTTTGGGTACAAGCAGGGTCATCCATGTACAGGTTTCAGCTGTGCTTTCAGACTAAGACAAATTAGGAAGAAAGAGAGCAGACTGCATCTGAATAAACATTTAATCACGGGAAACACTATGAATAGCAGCAGACCCCTACCAGATAGCATCAGGATATTCCGACATTATGAATACTACCAGAATATTATCAGATACAGTGCTGGAAGATGAGCCCTTCAGGTTGGAAGACCTGTTCCTCAAATCAGACTTGACTGTGATAATGCTAATGGAACAAAGTTTTTGGGGCCTTCATTTGCTGATAGTTCACAACTTAAAATGAGGAAAAGCAGCAGTAACATCCATTTGTAATCAGAACATGGAATGTACAAAGTATGAATCTAGGAAAATTGTAAATTGTCAAAAATGAAATAGAATGCATAGAGATCAATTTCCAAGGTGCTAACCAGCTGCTCCTTGGAAACCCTATACATGGTCGTTATGGGTCAGAATTGACTCAACGGCACTTACCAACAACAACAATGAGCTGAAGGAGCTCTGGTAGCGTAGTGGCTATGACTCAGGCTGCTAATCTCATGGTCAGCAATTCAAAACTACCCAGCTGTTCCGCAGGAGAAAGATGAGGCTTTCTACTCCTATAAAGATTTACAGCCTCGGAAACCCTGTAGAGGGTTGCTTTGGGTCGGAATTGACTCCAAGGTACATAGCAACAACAATGAGCTGAAATGGACTCCTGAGGTGGTACTGTAGGATAAGCACTAGACTACCAAGTTTGAATCACAAGGCTGGTAATTCAAACCCACCAATCGTTCCTTGAAAACCCTAGGCAAAGTCACTATGAGTTGGAACTGACTCTTGGCACTTAACAATAACAGTGAGCTGAAATAGACTGGTACAGGCCATTTTGAATCTGATAATCATATAATTTACTATGTCGGGAATGACAAATTAGAAAGGAATAACATCACATTAATCATCAAAAAGAATATTTTATAGTATGTAAGTATAATATTGTTGGTGATAGGATAATATCCATAATTCTACAAGCAAGATCAGTTAATGCTATGATTATCCAAATTTATACACCAACTACTAAAGCCAGTGACTATGAAATTGAATAATTCTACCAACTAAAGTCTGAAGTTTATCAAAGATGCAATCAACAAACTGATGCAGCAATGAAGGCACTCACTCATCTATACTAAGAGATTTGGAAGACAGCTACTTGATCAACCTATTGGAAGAGATCCATATTTGTAACCATTATGAAGAAAGTTGACCCAACAGAATGCAGAAATCATCAGCCAATATCATTAATAACACATGCAAGTAAAATTTTGTTAAATATGCTTCAAAATCTGCAACAGTACAGGAAAGGGAACTGCTAGACTTTCAAGCCAGATTTAGATGAAGATATGATGGAACAAAGGATATCATTGATAATGTAACATGGAATTTGAGTCAAAGCAGAGGATATCAGAAAGATGTTTACCTGTGCTTTGTTAATTATGCAAAGATTTTCAACTTTGTGGGTCATGACAAGCTATTGGTAACATTATGGATAATGGATATTCTAGATCACTATTTTGTTCCTATCACTAGATTAGGAACCAAAGGCAGTTGTTTAAACAGAACTAAAAGGCAGTTGTTCTAACATACCAAAGGACAGCTGGATAGTTTAAAATCAGGAAATGTGTGTGCCAGGGTGGTAGTCTTTCACCATATTTACTCAATCTGTGTAAAAAGCAAATAACCTGAGAAACTGGATTATATGAAGAAGAATTTGAAGAAGACTCATTAACAATCTGCATTTTAGCAGATCATATAAACTTGCTTACAGAAAGGGAAGAGGACTTCAAATACTTACTGATCAAGATTAAAGACAACAGCCTTCAGTAAAAACTGCACCTCAATGTAAAGGAAACAAAATTCCTCACAACTGGACCAATAAAAAACATCATGATAAATGAAGAAAAAATCGAAGTTGTCCAAGACTTCATTTTGCTTGTATCCACTATCAACACTTATGGAAGCAGTTGTCATGAATTCAAACAAAATATTGTACTAGGCAAATCTACTAAGACCTCTTTAAAGTGTTCATGAGGAAAACATGTTTGCCTCATTTGCATGTGAAAGTTGGACTATAAATAAAGAATACTGTAGAAGAATTGATGCATTTGTGTTATGGAGAAGAATATTAAAAATACCACAGACTACCAGAGTACAAACACACATTTGTTGGAAGAAGTACAATGTTCCTTAGAAGCCAGCTTGGCGAGACTTAGTCTCTTTTAAGAGATACCAGTACCTGCAGAAGGAAAGTGGGTGGGTTAGGAAGAAGAGGAAAATTCCCAGTAAGATGGAATATCACAGTGACAACAGCAATAGGCTCAAGAGTAACAAAGATTGTGAGGATGCTGCAGGATCAGACAGTGTTTTGTTCTGCTGTGTACAGGATCACAATGAGTGGGAATCCACTCCAAAGCACCTTACAACAGCAACAACAGCTGGCGTGACTGGCCCGTTTTCTGAAATGCTGTCTCTTGTGATATCTATCCACTAGACTGATAACTACAAGTTCTGTGGCTCAAACCCATCAGCCACTTTCGTTTTTGAGAAACTTATACAGGATTGCATTTAGTCAGAATTGACTAGATGGCGCTTAGCAGCAACAGCATACTGTCTACAAATTTCACTATAAATTTGCTTGGTAAAGGAATGGAAGTTTGAAGCTTCAACAAATAAAAAAAAGCTCTTCAAGTGGTAAAAACCCTAAGTCTTGATCCCTTTGGGGTTTTGCTTTTCATATGCAAAACCAGTCTTTCTGCATTCTAAAACCCTTTTCTCTCACACACAAAAAATTGTTCTTCCAAATCAAAACCTTGCTTTTCAAGAATACTTGGGCAGTTAAAAGTTTGTAATTTGACTCTATTCTGTGTCTCTCCTTACATCATTGCTCCTTTGAATGCCTTACCCAAGAAACCAGATGCATCAGTTTAAAAAGAAATACAATGGTGTGTGTGCATTGATCATATATGTAAACATTGTGCTTTTTTTTTTTCCTCCTAGCACATCAGATCAAGACCAAGTGAAATAATGTATAAGAAAAGGCAGTTTACATAATATTAATCATGAAACAATTATGCAATTATATCTGGAATCATCATGATAAAGGGCATTGATATGGAGCAGCAAGGAAAGAGGTTATTTCAACTATTATGCTTCCAGACAAAGGGATGAAAAATATTATTTTAAATGTAGAAGGTGAATTGTAGAAGTGAGAATATAGCAGCAGATAGAATTCAGTCAATCACAGTGATTCAATTCAAAATATTCAGGTTAGAGAAAAAGACTGAGATACAACCTTAACATTAACTAGTAAAACAGAAAGCCAGCATTTTGCATAAGAATCACATTGAAATGAAGCAAATGCATTTGTAAAGGGTAAATGATGAAGTTTTGGTGCTTTTAAGACTGTGCTCTGACACAATATATAAGCAAAGTCAAAGACTTGTGAGACAAAAACTTCCAGCTTAAATGACAAATCACAAGAATTTTACTGATATCTTCACAAAAGGATCTCTAAAACTAGAAGAAGAAACATCAAGTACAAATAGAAAAAATAAACTGAAAAGAACAAAGGGATGTTTTTGTTAAGTGCAGTCTAGTTGGTTCTGACTCATAGTGAACCTGTATAGGATTTCCAAGGAGTCGCTGGTAAGCTTGCACCGCCAACCTTGAGGTTCAAACTGACTTTGCAGTCCAGCACATTAACCCACAGCACCACACCAGGACTCCAAACAAAGGGTAAGAACCATATTATTATATCAATTGCTACATAAATGGCATCTAATAAAACCCAACACTCATTCCTGATGAAAAATGCTCAATAAAATAGAAGTAAAAGAGAAATTCCTCTGTTGATCATTGATTTTGTATATATGCACTTATATAATTAATTAAGGACTACTTGTGTGGTGCTGTGGATCAGCACTGGACTTGAAACCACAAGGTCAGCAGTTCAAACTTATCAGCTGCTCCTCAGAAATACTATACAAGGTCTCTGAGTCAAAACAGTCTCGACAGCACTTAACAAGACCAACAACAGTAATTAATTATATAGGGCACAGATACAAAATCATTGATTAACATTAGTCTCAACAGATATAGATTGATAGCATTCCCTTTATAAATGAGAACCATCAAGGATATCCTTTGTCACCACTCCTAGGAGAGTATGTCGCTAAAGGATAAACACTAGACAGCACTTCACAACATCAACAATTCAGTATTGTGCTAGAGGTTTTAGCCAGAGATATAAGGCAAGACAGAGGGAAAAAAAGGTATGAAAATTGGCAAAGAAGTAAAACAATCTCTATTTAGAGAAAATTCCAAAGATTCAGCAAGAAAATTACTTGAATAGAAAGATTCAGAGTACTAGCCAAACACCTTGAGGGAATGAGTCACTGGACTAGGGGTTCAGGACTATAGCATCATGGAACACCAAGGTTAATTTGCATCACAAAGTGCACAAACACACTGTTCTATATTCTTTGGTGTGTAATGACTGGGATTTTAAAAGCTCATTAGTCACCACTCGAGATGCAATTATAGATCACTCTATGTCTGAAGTTTTGCTAAAGGTAATACAGAAATGGCTACAATCACACATTGACAGAGAACTTCCAGAGGTTCAAGCTGGATTCAGAAGAAGCCGTGGAACAAGAGATATCATTGCTGATGTCCGA
>NW_006408920.1:988449-992532 GCF_000296735.1 Chrysochloris asiatica
CTGAAAATTGAAAATCCTAAATAAATTAAAGAAATACTAATAAAATCAGTATACAAAGAAAATCATACAAGTGAAATTCAAGATAGCACATTTGATGAAATGCAATAAATTTTATAACAAACTCCCATTTCACTGAGTCCCTTTTGCAGCTGTCATCTGGTACACACCTTGTCACAGCAAACTCTACGGAAAGTGCAATGGCAGGATATTTATTTGTCTTCCATCCAGAGACCACAAATTTTCGGTTTCTTTTGATGTTAAACTCAAAAGAGACTACTTTTCTTCTTCAACCCTCGACCTCATATCCTGGAAGTGCATAAAGTATTAGTACATCAATATTTTATTGAAATCCTATAATAAGCAAAATGTGCATTATATTTCTAGGATAAGAAGGAGACCATTTCAGTAATAAGAATTAGCACTCTATTGAGTATGAGGTGACATTTGATTCTATGGGTTATTCTTTGTAAATTAAAATTCATTTAGTAATGGTAAAGTAGAAAAATGTGGGTATGAGATCAATAAATAATGGACTCTATTCTGCTATAAGAGACTCAAGTAAGATTAAATCAATTTTAATGAGGTTTATTTTTATAGTTTATTCTAATTTATTTTGTAAAGTAATACCTGAAATGTTAATGTTGAGCAGTATGGTGGTTGGTGTGTCTTAAGAAGAGAGGTAACTTCACTGGGAATGAGTTTATATATTTATGATAGCAAATGATAGATGTGATACTTTAAAGAAAAAAAAATAGCAGGAGTTTGTAATGGTTTCAAATATTCTAGGATATATCTTCTTTCTTTCTATCAAATATTAAAAACAAGTTCAAGTCTTAGTTCCTGCAAGATATTTTATTTGTTTTGTCTCTTTTGACCTATAATGATCATTATATTCTTTTAACTACTATGTTTAATGTATTCTTTGTTGATACGTTGTAAATTATTGTCCTAATAGTGTAGAGTAAGAATGTACTGTTTCATTGGGGAAACCATACCATTTAAGTCAGTATTTTTATATTCCCTTTTATTCTGCAAAGCACCCTGAATAATGAATGCTAGATAGAACACAATACAAAATTTATATTCAAGTAAATAGGACTTATAATACCATTTATTTCATGGTACATTATTTCAAGAACCCATCTGTAATAACCAGGAAAGGTATGTGCCAACATTATATTTTTTCACTGCATTTATTCAATCATTATGCTGAACAATAATGCAAGAATATGGATTATATGAAGAAAAACTTGGCATTAAGATTGGAGGAAGACAAATTAACAACTTGAAATATGTAGATGATACATCATTGCTTGCTGAAAGTGAAGAGGACTTAAAATATTAATTGATGAAGATCAAAGACCACAGCCTGTAGTATGGATTGAATTTTATAAAAATCCTTATTACTGTACCAATAAATAGCATCATGATAATTGGAGAACAGATTTAAGTTGTCAAAGACTTAATTTTGCTTGAATCCACTACCAGCAGTCATGGAATCAGCAGTCAAGATATCAAACTACTCATTGCATTAAGCAAATCTGCTGTAAGAGACCTCTTTAAAGTCTTCAAGAGCAAAGATACCAGTTTGAGGACTAAAGCACATCTGACCCAAGCCATGGTATTTTCAGTAACCTCATATGCATGTGAAAGTTGGACAATGAATAAGAAAGACCTTAGTAGAAGAATTGATGCATTCGAGTTATGTTGTTGGAGAATACTGAAAGTACTATGGGTTATGTGGTGCTGTGTGCTAATTGGCTGGACTAATGGGCAAATGTTGGCTAATGCTCTGGGCTAATGGCAAAATCCATTTGAACTGCAAGGTCGGCAATTCAAGCTCACCAGCCGCTCCTCAGAAAACCCAAACAAGGCCACCATGGGTCAGAAGCAACTCAAGGGCACTTAATTAACTTATCTGTAATAAATTAATTAAGAGATCCCCCCTGCAACTTCAGAAGTAGCATGATGAGGGACAATCATCTAAGATGTACTGAAATTTTTCTAGATGTCAGGCATTTAATAATAAAAAAAAATTATGCATTGTATTTTATAACTATTACCATTTACTGATATCAGACATAGATGCTGTCTGATACAGATATCAGACATAGATGCTATGAATTTCATGAAGTGAAATAAATATTTTCTAAGGGTGCTATAGCAAAATAAAACAATTTGTAAAGCATATAAGCATAGAAATTCATTGTCTCACTTTCCTGGAAGCTTGGAGTTCAAGTTCAGGCTTTCTGCTAAATTTATTTTTTCTGAGACTTTGAGCAAAAACCTTTTACATGACACTCTCCTTGCCTCTTACTTCTCTCTAGGTGTTCTTCCATCCTCCTGTCTTTCTGTATCTTTTCCTTTTTTATAAAAATCTATAGTCATATAAGATTAGGGCCCACTACTTCAGGATTATCTCATAATAATCATACTGATAAAATCATCAAAGATCCTATTTACAAATAGGGTTCCATTCACTGGTACAAATTTTACTTTTAGGGATTGCATAAACCATGTGAGGACCGTGTCTAATTTCCCCTGGCTTCACAGGGGTGAAAGAGATTCAAACTCAAAATTAGCCCAAGATCAATTCCTATGGCTAAGGTCAGATATGCTTCCAACCTATAACCTTCTTTACCCTATTCTGATACCACCCATTCTTTTCACAGCACTTTCTGCTTCACAACTGGTTTCAACAAATTCATTGCAATGTCTGCCCAAAATTCATAACAATACTCACAATTATGGGGTATATTGGGGAAGTGAACTGGGTACAATTCGGGATCAAAACTAACTCAGGACACACTAGTTCTCCCAGTCAAAAATGTCTCTTGACTGCCTTACTACAGGCCTGCCTCTCTCTTATCTTCCGCCATTCTGCCATGTGGCTATTTGGTCTCTGTACTGCTCAGGCAAGTGATACAAAGTTCTTTTTAGCCAGTCTGTGAGTGCCCAAAGGTCACATTTCAACATGCCAGTCTCCTGCTTATAGTCACTCAGCTTTACTACATATTGTTTGATTTGCAGTCCATAGATCTAGAGCTGGAAGCTGCTCTGTCTCTCCATGCCACCTGCCTCTACTGTCAGCTCTTGCTGTCACTTTTTGCCATTGCCTTTTGCTAACTCATGTTCCATTTCTTGCTCTTCCTTCTTGATGGTCCTGGGATTGTCAGTCTCTTATTATGAAATGGCTCCTTTTAAACCTAGCTGGAGGGCAAATTTATCCAATCTCAGCCTTAGAATCCTGTATACCTTATTTGCATGCTCCCACCCAATTTCTTAGTGGAAATTAAGAAAACTTTGCAAAGAAAAGACAAATTAATTAAATTCAAGGCATCACAAGTACAATCTCAATGCATAATAGGATCCATTAACATTTTTTTGTATCAGAATGTCTCTATGAGAAAGTAAAATTTAAATCCTGGCCTATAGAGTCAAATGGGGGAAAATAATGCAAGATAAAATAATACAAGTGTAGTTGGAGTACAGTGATCATGCTGAAGAATGCCTTAGCAGATAGATTATTCACAACTTTCCAACGAAGTGGAAGATTTATATATGACCGGAAACCTGAAACAGGGTGACTATGGGTAGGACATGACTAAGTGCCACTTAACCACCACCACAACAAATACATCTATAATTCACATGCATTTTTTTCCCCTCTCTCATAACAGAAAAGCCATTGGAGTGCTTAAGCAAGGACACTGATATGCGGTTTTTTTTTTCTTCAAATATGTGTTTTAAAATAAGCATTAAAATGTCATATAACAATCAAGAAAAAATATTCTGAGAGAATTGATGCTTTACTACTGTTGTTCATTTTGCCACCAGTGTAGCACAAAAAGACAAAGAGGGAAATAAATGTGACTTAAATAATATGTTTTATAGAAACTCTTGTCTGGGAAAGCAAGAGTCAGAAAGGAGATTAGGTTTATAAAGAGGAGGGCAAGGTGTCTCAGAGTGGTAGGCTTCCAAGACTTCAGGATTTTCATGAGAAAGAAATGAAGGATTGTTCTTTAATATCAGGACCAGAATAGGAACTAGGTCCTTTTCAAGTATGGGGACAATTTTATAGCC
>NW_006408920.1:992632-1001592 GCF_000296735.1 Chrysochloris asiatica
CACAATGAGTCAGAATCATTTATGACACTTAACAACAAAACATCTTTTTATATTAAACCTTTGCTGACTAGCAAGATAAATAGTAGCTGAATTATCCCTCTTGTTAAGAAATGAGAATCTTTTAATCAGCAAATTTTGCAGATAAATGCAGTTTATATTTATTTTTACTTTATCATTTACATGTAGGTCATATGGACATTTTTTTTGTATGAATCTACTGAACTGGATTTCACTTAACATGTTTGAGAATTCAGTATCATATTAAATATAAGAATATCATGTTGATATATAGTACCATGAACTGAACCAATTGTTTATTGATTAATGGTTTAATTTAATATATGACATTGCCTCATTTATGAAAAAGTCCTTAAAAAGCACTTAAAAAAATATTTTTCATTAAAACATTTTAAGTTTTTTTCTAATTGTCTTCATTGAGTCGTTTAATGTTAAAAAGTAAATAAATTATGGATGATTGACTAAGCTTCAGGATGAAATAAACAAAAATATTCCAACATTTAAACAAATAATTTTCTTGTTCTACAAATTAATCTAAGAGCTATGGATGTAGCAATTAATGAAAGATATAGCTGCATTTTGTATGGAACTAACGAATCGGGCTGCGAACCTTAAGGTCAGCGGTTCGAAACTACCAGCTGCTCCGCGGGAGAAAGATGAGGCTTTCTACTCCCGTAAAGATTTACACCCTCGGAAACCCTATACAGGGTCGCTATGGGTCGGAACTGACTCGATGGCACATAACAACAACAACAAAAATTTCAGTTAGCAAAGACAAACAACACACAATTAATTGAAAGCAACCTTTAGTTGCTGATAAGACTTTGACAACATTGTAAAGAATGGAGGGCTATGGGTGTGAGTTGCAAGTGATCTCTGTGATGGGAGAATATTGGGCAGAGACTTTCAGAAAGAAGATAATAAATCATGTAGATAGCTTTCAAATCCACCAGCTACTCCTCAGAAACTGTATACAGGGTCGTTATGAGTCAGAACTGACTGAAGGCACTTAACAACAGTAACAACATGATAGGAGTGAGGTTGGAGAAAGTAAAAAATTGGAATTACTAAAACAATTAAATTCTGTTTGAAAGTCAAACTTATTTTGATAAGTAGCCAAAGCTAATAACTAGTAGAATTGAATATTATGAAATTGTGCAGGAACTTGGGAAAATCTAAGAAAATACATCCTTTCTTTTTAATGAAATAAATGTACAGACACACACATCTATCTATCTATCTATCTATCTATCTATCTATCTATCTATCTATCTATCTACCTATTGATCTATAAATAGATATATATATAGAAAGAATCCTGGTGTAGTGCTATAGGATTAGCACTGGACTTCTAACTGCCAAGACTGCAGTTCAAATGGACCAGTCATTCCTCAGAAAACTTGTACAGGGTTGCTATAAGTCAGAACCAACTTTAGAGCATATAACACATGCACACATTGTTGTTGTTTAGTGCCATTGAGTCAGACTCCGACCCATAGTGACCCTGTAAAGGGTTTCCATGGAGCAGTTTGCAACTTGAACTGCAGGCCTCCTGGTCTAAGTGGACTTTGCCGTCCAGTACATTAACCAACAGTGCTACACCATGAGTCCATACACACACAAATACAAACATATATGTAACAATTGAATGATTTACAACAACAAAAAAGGAACTGAGCACAATGATCAGTATTAAAATATCCCATTCACTTTATAGCCTTGTTATGTCCCTCATGAACTGCTATCTGCATAGTGGAGATCTGAAATATTTCTTTTCCTTTGACATAGAACAACTCAAGATATATGGACTTCAGAAACTATTTCACAAAGTTATTCAATTCCATTTATTTCAAATACCATTGCCTCTGGAGTAATAAATATGCAACAGCCTATAGACAAAATAAAGTATTTAATCTTGAGGAAAAGTTTGTTGAGTTGTTAAATGTGAAAGCCACAGAATGTGTTTTTCTTCACTGAGGAAAATAAAGTTTTATTCTGAGCATTTGTATCCCCATATGAGCACAGAGATTTAGGTGCCATTTATTTCTTGTATGGTTTGATTTTATAGGACTGATTCTATAAAAAGTAAGTAAATATTTTTCAGAAAATAATTAGTTGAAAGAAATGGATAGTCAGGGATTATTATAAATACTAATATTCACATGTAGTCTAAAATTGTTGTTGTTGTTATGTGCCGTGGAGTTGGTTCCGACTCATAACAACCCTGTACAGGGTTTCCTAGGCTGTAAATCTTTACGGGAGCAGAACGCCTCATCTTTCTTCAGTGGAACTGCTGATAGTTTCAAACTGCTGATCTTGAGATTCGCTGCCCGATTCATAACCACTACGCTACCAGAGCTCCTTTAGAAGATAAAAAGTGGAGCAACATGTGAGTAATAGAAATATTTTGCAATCAGGTAGTCTTTCATCACATCACCCCTCATACTATGCCAAATGAAGATAGAGGAATTTAAAAAGAAGTTTAAAATGAAATTTTTGTGACATATCATATGTGAGAAACAATGGCCACCACCTAAATCATTATAAATTTTTTAAAGATATTTATTCAATGTTACTCTTAAAAGAAATTACATCATTTAGATTTTTTGTGGAGAATTTTTAATTTAAAAAATTTTCTCTGACTGACTAAAATCCCACAAAATTATTACAATGCTAATGAAAAATTAGGATATATTTTTCTTGCTTTGTTTATTTTGCTTTGTGTGCCTTAAATCTCCTATATCGCACTGATGGACTTTAAAACAACAGCAACAATAATAGGGTACATATTAGGAGGATATCTCTGATTAATGATTTATGAAAATATTAAATAAACTGTTCTGAGTAATGTATTTTTAAAATGTGTGTTTAATTAAATATGATCAGAAATAAGCCTCTGCTTTATTTCTCATATCTACAAGTAAAGGTATTTACCTGTGTTTCGTGAACTATGCAAAGGCATATAACTATGTAGATCATAACAAATTATGGATAACATTGTGAAGTATAGAAATCCCATACTCCTGAACTGTGCTTATGGGAAATTATACATAGACTAAGAGCCAGTTGTACTAAAGAACATGGGGAAATTGTATGGTTTAAAATCAGGAAAGGTGTGTGGTCATGTATTTTACCATACATATGCAATCTGTGTGTTGAACAAATAATCTGAGTAGCTTGACTATGTAAAGAAAACTGTGGCATCAGGATTGGAGAAAGACTCATTAATAACCTGTGATATTTAGATACCATGACCTTGTTTGTTGAAAACGAGGAAGAGCGAAGCACTTACTGATGATGATCAAAGGCTGTAGTCTTCAAAATGGATTACATCTTAACATGAAGAAAACAAAATCCTTCCAATTTGACCAATAAACAGCATCATGAAAAACAAGAAAAAAAAAATGAAGTAATTGTTGTGAATTTACATAAATTCACAATTAGTGCTTAAGGAAGCAGTATATGATGTACTGCATTGTGCAAATCTGCTGCAAAACATCTCTTTAAAATGTTAAAAAGCAAAGATGTCACTTTGAAGACTAACGTGTGCCTGACCCAAATCAAGGTATTTTCAATGCCTTCATGCACATGTGAAACCTTGGCAATAAATAAGGAAGACCTAAGAAAAATTGATGCCTTTGACTTATGGTGTTGGAGAAGAATATTATTGTATTTAATATATAATATGAACTATCAGAATATGGACTGTCAGAATAAAGTACAAATCTGTATCGAAAGAAATATAGCCAGACTGCTCCTTAAAAGGAAGGATGGTAAAACTGCATCTCATGTATTTTGAACAAGTCAAGAGAAGAGACTAGCTCCTAGGGAAGGGAATCATGTTTGATAAAGTAGAGGGTCAGTGAAAAAGAAGACCCTCAATGTAATGAATTGACACATTTAGTGTCTATAACAGTGGACTCAAATACAGAAACAACTAGAGGATGGCTAAGAACTGGGCCATGTTTTGTTCTGGTGTCTCCAGGAGTCAGAACCCAGTCTTTGACACTTAACAAACTCACTGTCATTGAGTCAATTATGACTCATAATGACCCTACAGGCTGTAAAACTTTATAGGAGTCAAAAACTTCACTTTTTTCCCATATGGTAGCTAGAGGTTTTAAGCTACTGACCTTTAGGTTAGCAGTCCAGTGCTTATTTTACAGCACCACTAAGGCATATATATGTTATTAAATGCCATCGAGTTAATTCTGCATCATAGTGACCCTATATAGAGTTTCCAAGGTGGTGGGTTTGAACTGCTGACCAAATGATTAGCATTCCAGTGCTTATCCTATAGTGTCACACTGGACTCTTTCTTTACATATAGAAGTAGTTTTTGCTAAGTGCCATTGAGTGGGTTCGGGCCCATAGTGACCCTGCATAGGGTTTCCCAGAAGTGGCTCGTTAATTGGAACCACTGACCTTGCAGTTCAAACTGACCTATCAGTTTAGTGGTTTTGGTAGATTGGCAAGTTCAAAGTCAGTTAAGTCAGATAAAAGGCTGGAGATACTGGCCAAATGTCTATTGATGGTGTGGAATACACTATAGGGAAAATCCTATCTTTTTCTCCTCAAGGCCTTCAACTTATTGGATAAGGTCCACCCACATTATGTTTTTATTCAAGGCAAAATGTAATAACATGTAACTACATCATTACGAAATTCAGAATAATGGTTAATCAAACAGCCTGGTTAATCTTATAAAACATTAACCATCAAAATTAGGAAATATTTAGAATAACCTGAACAGTTTCATGTTATTGGTGAGAATATGAATATTTAAAAATTTGGAAAAAAATAACACCTGGCATTTTTCTCTGTAAAACTACATATATATTTACTCTTTGACTCAGCAGTCCTGCTACTGGGTTTTGCCCCAAAGAAATAAAAGCTTATGTCACAAAAGATTTTATAAGAATATTTGAAGCAACTCTCAATAACCAAGAAATAGCAACAGCTATAAGTAGAATGATTGAAAATCAAACTGTGTTATATTCATGCAATGATATATGAGTATCATTCAGATAAAAAGGGGGGGAATGAGCTGCCTATACATAGGACAATATGGATGAACTTTAAAAGCATTGCCTTAAATGAACATACTACATGATTTCATATTATAGATATGAACTTCTAGAACAGGTTAATTGAATTGATGGTAGAAAATAACTATAATATTGTTTGTGTATGAGTATGGCAGATATTGAATAGGAAATAGCAGGAGACAATGTTCTGGAGTTAATTTTGATATATTGATAGGGCTTTATGTTATGTAGGTGTATAAATACATCAAAACTCAGAGAATGAATACTAAGGTTGATGGGAATATTCCAATTGCTCTTTGGAAACCCTATACTGGGTTGCTATGATTTGGAACAGACTCTACAGCTCTTAACAACAAGAAGTATGTAATTATATATATACTCTGTAATCTTACATGGGATGTACCTTCGATTCATTTTGAAATGTACCAGGGAAAAAATATATATATAGATCAATATATGGGAAGAGAGATGGAAAAATAAAAATATGTCATTGTTAAGTGTTCGCCAGTCAAGTCCTACTCATAGTGACGCTACTTCGTGTTTTCAAGGAAAAACTATTGGATTTAAATCATTGACCTTGAGATTGATTAGAAGTCCATTGCTTACCCTACAGGACTCTAATTAAAGTATGGTGGTGCTGGTGGTTATGTGTTGTGGAGTCAGTTCTGACTCATAGTGATCCTGTATAGGGTTTCCAAGGTTGTAAATCTTTACAGGAGCAGAAAGCCTCATCTTTCTCCAGTGGACACTTGCTGGTAGTTTCGAACTGCTGACCTTGAATTTAGCGGCCTGATTTGTAACCACTATGCTACCAGAGACAGCAGTAATGATAACAAAAATGTCAGTGGTTCAAACACACTAGTTCCTCCTTGGGAAAAAGATGTAATCTCTTCTGTAAAGACTGCAGCCTTGGCAATCCCAAAGGTCAGTTTTACTCTGTCACATGTTGTTGTTGTTATGTGCCATTGAGTCAATTCCGACCCATAGCGACCCTGTACAGGGTTTCCAAGGCTGTAAATCTTTATGGGAGCAGAAAGCCTCATCTTTCTCCTGCAGAACAGCTGAACTGCTGACCTTGCGGTTTGCAACCCGATTTATAACCACTACGCTACCAGAGCTCCCTACTCTGTCACATAGGGTCCCCATAAGTTGAAATCAACTTGATAGATATAAGGTAATAGAAAAATGATAAAAGTTACATGGTAGGTTAGCGATCTCTGTAATATTTTTTCAACTTTGAGAATTTTTATTAAAAAGTCATAAAATAAAATAATAGATTATCTGAGCAACTAATGTAATTCAGTTTAATCTAACAGCCTGGGATCCCATTTTCCTTCAAACATCATTAGATTGAATGTTTTTAGTGAGGTGAATTAACAGCTATAGCACAATATACCCTGGTGAGCAATTGCTAAAGCAAGTCACCTCGTAGCTTATTTTTGTTTTTATGGCAGGAATCACTCCATGAAGTCTCATTTTCACAAATGTAAGGTCAGTAGATACTTGTTATTGTGTATCAGAATCATTCATGGCTATATGAAAGTTGTACCACTCTTATCAATTATATATAAAGGTATATGGAAAGGGATATACATTTTAATATATAGTTGTTGTTGTAAAGTGCTGTCGAGTTGAATCCAACCCATAGTGACCCTGTAAGAGTTTCCGAGGAGCAGCTGGTGAGCTTGAAAAGCCAACCTTGCAGTTCACACAGTTTTGCAGTCTGCCACATTAACCCACAGCTCCACACCAGGACTCAGAGACTTTTGTTGGAAACAATTGAATAACTCTCTGACCTATTTCCCTTTGGCAATTCGTTTTATCAGAATTATTTGAAAACTAGTGATGATTATAATTGAAGTTAATAGGCTGGCACAAAAAGACATCAAGACTTCTCAAGGATAATTTCCCCTAAAGGAAATTATAATCTGGAATGGTGATCTGTGATAACATCAAGGATTTAGGGTTTTGTGGTTATTCCAGTTTCAGGTACAATATAGAGACAAGTCTAGAAGCAGCTCCAGGATTATCTAGTGCAATGTCCTACTTTGAGGAATAAGGTTAAGCATGAAAAGGTGACTTAGCATTGCTCTAACTTTGGAGCATATTTCAAAATTTCAAATTATGAAATGCAATGGAACTATAAAGTTTACATCAGGATTGTTGGAGAAGGGTGTTCCATAGTGAAGCTGAGGCAACAATCAAATCATAGGTCCTAGAGGACAGATCAAGATCATATTTTTAAATTATTTTTTCTACTTAACAGATGTTATCAGAAAGAAGTCCGGATGATGCTATGATTAATCATTTATCCACTGAACTTGGTTGAGTTGGCCATTGGCATGTTAATAATTTAAACATATCAGTGGCTTTTTTGAAGAAAGACCTAGTGATCTGCTCTTATGAAGATCAAAGCCAAGACAACCCTCTGGCTGTTATACTTTGTCACAAGAGGTTCCTATGAATCAGAATGGACTATACAACATAAAAGAACAGCATACACATCTGTTGTCAGAAAGATGGGTCAATCCCTTTATTTTGGTATCCAAACCTTACTTCTCTTATCATTTAGAATGGGAGAGGGTGGAAGGGAGGAGGACAGATTCAGCAGAGAAATAGTGTGTCTCCTGCTAATACAATCATTTAAGTATCTAGCAGTTATTTGTACAAACAGGAATGATATAATTGTATTTGTATCACAAAATGATAAAGCAGTTGTTATTTATACAACAATATTAAGCAGTTTTCTTCATCTGACCATATGTTTAACAGCTATATATTTACTTTTTGATTAAGTAGGTTCTCTTAGGAATTAGAGATTAAATAATTTACAAATAAATATATATATACATTTCATGCTTGACTTTGATAAGAAATTAGGTTTACTTATTTATAAAGTCATGATATTAATAATCAAATTAAAATATTAATTTTAGAAATAAATTGAGTTTGATAACACATTCTGAGTTTTAAAATGTAATACAAATATAAGGGTTATGTATGTTATATAAAAAGATTTAAATAATTATGATATAATTATGAATGGAGTCCTGGTGTGGCACTGTAGCATAAACACTGGATTGCTAACTTAGAGATCAGAAGTTTGAACCCACCACCCCTACTTGGAATTTAATACAGGGTCACTATGAGTGAGAACTTAACAATGATGCTTAGCAACAATGATACTTAGCATAAACAGCAACATTGTGAATGAATGCATAATTGAATACATGTATCTTCATTTGTTTTCATTTTGAAGTACAAAAAATTCAGTGTAAATAGTACTATCTATTATTGTATCTATTATTATGTAAATAGTACTGTCTATTATTATGTCTAGAATCATAGCAAAGGAAATCATACAACTAAAAAATACTCTTCATAATTTATTTTGTTAAAAAAACAATTACCTTAACATTAAGTCCAATTCATCTTCACCCCATGCACAACAGAATTGAACTGTGCTCCACTGGGTTTTCATTGGCCAGTTTTTCAGCAGTAGCTCACTCTGCCTTTCTTTCAAGACTCCAAAGGAGTGGACTCCAACCTCCATCAACATTTTGGTTAGCACAGGAAAGAATTTGCTGTCTGTATCACCCAGGGACTACACTGATTTTATTAAGTTCATATAAATGAAATTCAAAACTACTATATGTAAAGGAATACTGGTGTAGCACTGCAGGATAATTCATTGGACTGCAAGGTAGGTTTGAAGTGAAGGGTCAACACTTCAAACCTGCCAGCCACTTCTTGGAACCCTTTATAGTGTTGCTATGATTTGGAACTCAAGGACACTTAACAACTACATATAGATAAACCTGTTGATATATTAAAACTATTTACAACCCTTTGAGTGTAGGGCAAAATTTTAATGTAGATTAAAGTAAGACATCA
>NW_006408920.1:1001692-1007688 GCF_000296735.1 Chrysochloris asiatica
AACACAAGTATACTTTTTTTTTTTTTTTTTTTTTTTTTTTTACTTTAAGCTGATAGAAAAACAAAGCATTTACCAGTATGTGTCAGATACTTATAATATCGATAATTTAGAAAAATGGAGAGTGGTACTCCCTGTGATAAATCCAGAGTGACAGACATAACCCAGAGAGACTTCGGAAAGAACCAAAATATGCTTGACTTCTCAAAATAAGTGTAAGTGAAAACAGCAGATTGGATGGAGCCCAAGAGAGTCAATGTCCTCAGGCCCCAGTAAGTATAAAGGTCAACACTATTCTGCTAAGGGGAGATTGAAAATGAAAAAAGAAAACAGCTAACTTGAAATTATTTGTGAAATAAATATTCAACATGTGTAGACCAATGGCTGAATGCCATAATGGGATCCCAGGTAATCCAGTGCTGTGTGCAAATGATCAAAGATCCTGGTGATGCAGTGGATATCTGCTGATAAAAGCTTTGTTTGGAGGATGACTGTATATACTAAATGTTTCACTCTAGAAATATAATTCATGATCAAGAATATAGTAGTCACCCTCTAAGGAAGTATAAGAACCAAAAAATAAAAATATAAAAATACTGCAGTAAAATGCTTCTGGAATTATTTCTTCCCCCTGTCTCCAACTGAGAAAATGGTATTAACTTTCATAACTGTTGCTGTATCTGTACCATCCTGTCTGGGAGATAATAGTATAACATTGTTATATGAAAATAAATTTCTTTTCCTAATGATTTCCTATCCACAGTAACCTTCCTGCACAATAAAGGCTATCCAAATTAGAAAAACAATTCCATTCTTGAAGAATATTAATTAGAAGTGGTATATTTTAAGTATGAAGAGGTGCATACAAGGGAACTTCAAGAGGTAGTTCGGTAACCTGAGGTTTAGTTGCAGCTGAGCAGTTAATGAGCAAGTGGAAAGAGAGTTTTGTGGAGTTTGTGACACTGAGATAAGAAGTGACTTTGGTGAGAGCTAACCCCATGTAAACTTTGATGTAGATGAAAACTATCTTGAGCTAACTGTTGATTTAGAGAGTCCAACAGAAAATAAGAAAAATCTGAGCCAATGAATTTGGTACATAGAGGTAATCTTTCTGGGCAGAGGGTGTGTGAAAGGTGGACAGAACAAATTCACTGGCATGAATGGTCTACTCACCATTTGTAGGGCAAAAGAGGAGATACAGCACACACTTCCATATTTTTACTTCTTTATTTTTTTAAGTTTTCATTGTGAATTGAGTGAAAGTTTATAGGGCAGATCATCAGTTTTACATTCAACAAATCACATACTTTGTTTCATTACAATGATTATAATCCCTTCCATGTACCCTTGCATGTACCCTCAGTCTTTTTTATCTTCCTCTAGTTGAGTTCTGATTATCAAGCCATCAAGGCTAGGTCACAAACTTCCTCTTGAGGAAAGTTGTTAGAATGATAAGAATCTCTAGTTTTAGATTTCTAAATAGGATTTTTTGAAATTATGTGAGGACACTAACTTGAGAAAAGAAAATCTGTTTTGTTTTGGTTTTTCTTTCAATACCAAAGTAATGCTTATGTCATAAACAATAGATTGGTGAAGAAAGCTTGATAATAAAAAATCATTTTTACTTTACAGACTTGATAAAGCTTCTTCTATATGAGGGGGAAAAATAAAATGACAAATTTAAAGTCATTATAATAGAGTTTGTGCTGTACTTATTTAGCCTCCATTGTGGATTGAGCAGCAATTTTATGTTTAGGGATTGTTATGGATTGAGTTGGGTTCTTTAAAATGATATATTTAAGTCCTAAGTCATATGGCTTTGAATGTGATTTTGTTTAGAAATTGATTATTTCATTAAGGATGTTATAAGTTAAGTTAATGAGGACATATAGGGGTAGGGTGGGTTCTAATTAACCTAGAGTGGATTTGTGGGCCAATGTAGATCATGTATAGTGACCACCCATCTGTTAGAGGCAGATTGTTTGTGACTATGATATTAAACAAGAAGCCCTGGAGACACTGCATTGGGTTGCTAACTGCAAAGTTGATACTTCACAAAGATGAGGCAGCTAGTCTTATAAAAAATTTACAGTTTCAGAAAACCTATATTGGTTCGCTGGAGTCTGAATTGACTTGATGGAAGTAAATTTGATTACAGTGTTGATAAGGTTTCAGCTGAGCTTCCAGACAAATACAAAAAAGATGAAAAAGGCCTACTTCCAATATCAGTCAATGAAAATCTTATGAATTATAATGATTTGAATGTCAGCTAATTGCATTTTGTACAATGACTCTGTGTATTCCTTCCACTTTGTTTTGAAGCTCCCTGCATCATTAGATTTTTAGTCATAAAATCCTTCAATACTGTAACTCAAGACTTGAATTTTTTCTTTAATTCTTATAGTTTGAGTAACATATTCTTTCCTTTTGGTTTTCTAATTCCATGTATGCATGTTTCACTATAATATTTTACTTTGTACTTTCAACACACCTTATGAAGACAGCTTTACTTTTGTAAACCTTGGTTTGTGGTTGCTTAAATACTGTATTGGCAATTGGACTTTAAGGGATACTTAGATGAATCATAGATTTTGATACAGTTTGAGTTTCTAGGAAAGCAGACTTTGGAATACATTTTACCATTGGTAAGTGCCATGGAATTGATACTGACTCATAATGACCCTATTCACAAAAGGACGCAACACTGCCCTGTCCCATGCCAGTGGTAAAATCATTGCTACATCTGAGGCCACTGCTGTCACTACATCTGAGTTCATCTCATTGAGGTCTTCCTCTTTTCCACCACTTCTTTATCAAACATAATATCCTTCACCAGGGATTGGTCTCT
Organism: Chrysochloris asiatica; assembly: GCF_000296735.1. Classification (NCBI taxonomy): domain Eukaryota; kingdom Metazoa; phylum Chordata; class Mammalia; order Afrosoricida; family Chrysochloridae; genus Chrysochloris; species Chrysochloris asiatica. Next base: position 1,004,538 of record NW_006408920.1, read on the forward strand.
CCTGACAATATGTCCACAGTATATGAGACAAAGTCTGGTCATCCTGGCTTCCAAGGAGCACTCTGGCTGTACTTCTTCCAACACAGATCTGTTTGTTCTTTTGGCAGCCCATGATACTTTTCATATTCTCCCATAACACAGTAACTCAAATGCATCAATTCTTCTACAGTCTTTACTTATTGTCCAACTTTCACATGCACATGAAGTTGTTGAAAATACCATGGCTAGGATCAGGTGCACCTTAGTCCTCAAACTGACATCTTTGCTCTTCAACACTTTAAAGAGATCTGTGCAGCAGATTTGCCTAATGTAATACATCATTTGATTTCTTGATTGGTGCTTGAGTGTTGTTGATTGGTCTGAGCAAAATGAAGACTTGGTAGTGGTGGTTATGGGCTGTGGACTCGGTTCTGACTCGTAGCCACCGTGTACAGGGTTTCCAAGGCTATAAATCTTTACAGGAGCAGAAAGCCTCATCTTTGTCCTGCAGAACAGCTGACCTTGAGGTTAGCAGCCTGATTCATAACCACTACGCTACCAGAGCTCCTTAAAATGAAGACTTAGACAACTTCAATCTTTTCCTTATGTATATGGATGCTGTTTATTGGTCTAGTAGTGAGGATTTTTGTTTCCTTTACATTGAGTGGATTGTTAACTGCAAGGTTCCCAATTCAAATTCACAAGTTGCTCCTTGGAAACACTATACAACATCACTATGAGTGAGAAATGATTCAACAGCAATCAATAACAACATTTGAGCATCAAGCCAGCCTTTTGAATGCAATTTGAGAAAATTCTGAATTATCATCTATGTTTGAGCACTCATCATAGTATTAGCTGACACTGCTATTGAGACTTCACCACAGCTAAATTTTTGCTATATTCTATTTCCTTCTCTTCCTTTCAGTAGTGAAATCACTATTAAAATACTTGTGCATAATCTATTAATTATCAGATCATCCATAAAACATCCATTAATAATCAAATCATAGAATGTATAAAATATGAATATAGGAAAATTGAAAATTGTCAAAAATGAAACTGAACTCATAAGCATTGATATCTTGAGCTTTAATAAGCTACAATGAAGTGGTACTGGCCATTTTGAATCCAACAATCAAATAATTACTATGCTGGGAATGACAAATTGAAGAGGAATGGCATCATATTCATAATCAAAAAGAACATATCAAGATACATCTTGAAGTACAACCCTGGCTGTGAAAGGATAATATTCACATACTTAAAAAGAAGAACAATTAATACCACTAATATTCAAATTTATGCATCAACCACTAAAGACAGTGGTGATGAAATTTAGGAATTCTATAGATTTCTTCAGTTTGAAATTGATCAAACATGCAATCAAGATGTATTGATAATTATGGGTCATTGGAATGCAATGTTTGGAAACAAAAGAGGAAAGATGCATCAATTATTCTATGGTTTTCCTTATTTATTATTCAACTTTCACATGCATATAAGGCTATGGAAACAACCATGGCTTGGGTCCAGAGCATCTTAGTTCTCAAACTGTTGTCTTTGTTCTTGAACATTTAAAAAAGGTCTTGTGCAATAGATTTTCCTAATGTAATATGGTATTTGATTTCTTGACTGTTGCTTTCATGAGTGTTGATTGTGGATCAAAGCAAAGTTATATCTTTAACAACTTCAATTTTTTCTTTATTTTTCATGTTATTTATTCATTCAGTTTTGAAGATATTGACTTTTTTTATTTTTGGTTCAATCCATGCTGAAGGCTGTAGTCTGTGATCTTCATCAGTAAGTATTTTAAGTCTTCATCAACTCTAATACACAAGATTATATGAGTATCCCAGGTTGTCAATGAGTCTTCCTCTAATACTGACTCCAGGTTCTTCTTCACATAATCCAGTTTCTTGGATTATCTACTCAGCATACAGATTGAATAAATACAGTGGAAGGATACAATCCTCTTGTACAACTTTCCTGATTTTAAACCATTCAGTTTCCCTTGTCCTGATAGAACAACTTTCTTGATTTATGTACAGATTCCTCATGTGTATAATCAAGTATTCTCGAATACCCATTCTTTGTAATGTTATCCATAGTTAGTCATGGTCTACACAGTTAAAAGTCTTTATATAGTCAGTAAAGCACAGGTAAAGCTCTTTCTGAATTTCTCAGCTTTCATGAAAGCTGAGGTCCATCTGAAGTCAACAACAGTATTGTTAGTTCCACATTTTCTTCTGAACCCTGCTTGAATTTCTTGCAGCTCCCTGTCAATATACTATCACAACTGTTTTTGAATTATATTCAGTACAATTCTTCAGACAAGTGATATTAAAGATATTGTTCGATGATTTCTGAATTCCTTTGGGTCACTTCTCTTTGAAATAAGTACAAATATGGATCTCTTCCAATCATTGGACCAGGTAGCTCTCTTCTAAATTTCTTGGCATAGATAATGAATGCTACCAGTGCTGCATTAAATTGTTGAAAGATTTCAATTTGTATTCAGTCATCAATGAATAATATCATAACTGGCTGTGCACACATGCACATACATGTAAGATTTGGCTGCACTGTAAAAATGATAGCATTAAAAACATGACTGACTTTGCTAATTTTTCATTCTTGTATCTTGTCAAAAAATATAGTATTTGACATAAGAGCATGATGACCTCAAAATATCTGTAACACAACCAGCTAATTTTTCCAGAGAATTTTAAACTGACATTGTAGAGAAAGAGAAGACAAAGAAAAAAGTAAATCTATAAAATCACATGTATTGAAGAATAGTTGTCATATCAACCCAAAGAAATCTCACAGAAGAGTAGGTAGTCAATAATTTTGGGGTGAAATAGGTTAAAAGGTATGCTAGAAAAACATATGGGGTCGTTGTGAGTCAGAACTGACTGAAGGGCATTTAAAAACAATAAAAACATGATAGGAGTGAGGTTTGGGGAAAGTAGAAAATGGAATTACTAAAGCAATTAAATTCTGTTTAAAAGTCAAACTCATTTTGGTAAATAGCCAAAGCTGAATTACTAGTAGAATTGAATATTATGAAATAGTACGCGAACTTGGGAAAATCTAAGAAAATACATCCTTTCTTTTAAATGAAATAATTGTATAAAACAGTTCTATATATGAGCTTGTGACCATGATA
>NW_006408920.1:1014673-1022850 GCF_000296735.1 Chrysochloris asiatica
TTTTTTTTTTTTTTACTTCACAAGTTGGGATTTTATTCTATGATGTTTAAATGAGTCACTTAGCTGAAAATCTCAGGCATTTTTAAAAACATTTTAAGTATATCAGAACATCTGATTTACAAAGTAATATCAGGAACACTCTAGTGCCCAAGAAAATATTCTCTCAGCATTACAGGATTTTTAAGTCATTTTCCAACACAGAATTTGTGAAGTTTAAAATTCTACGTGGAAAAGTTCATGTACTTTTTAACGTCCATAGTAGAAACATTCACTCTAAGGATGGTTTGGATCTGCAGACAAAAGGTAGCAATAGGGTCTAAATAGATTTTAGTAGTTTTATGCTACCTTATTTGCTGTGGCAAACAATTTTTGTCCAATGTATGAAAAACTAAAATAACTATCTAGTTTTGATTTTAGGGCTTCTTTCCACCTTTCTCCTAGTTCCATCAGCTTTATGCACTATTATTTTACATTCTTTTGCAGAAAATGATAGCCTCATTGTTAAGATAAATATGAGCAATGAAAGGAACAAATCCTTCTAATAGCTATATTTATAAATCAATAATATATCATCTATTTAGGCAATTTTCTAATTCTATAGGTTATTTATTTTGTCAACTAAATATTTACTTTCAAATTCTCTCATACACAGAGAATTTGAATCACATAAAATGTGTTAGAAGGCCATGATTTGAGTAAAGAAATGGAAATAAGTAAGTGACTACTTTTAATATATTCTCAGTGCTCTAACAGAAGTCCCTCTTGAGTCTTCAGAAGCTCCATAATGTTTGGTATTTGTAAACAAATGGGAATTAAATGCCAGCTCCCAGCCACATTATGTTAGGTGAAACTAAAGTCAGTTTAATTTTTTTTTTTTTTTTTTTCAAATTGAGTTCAATCTTTAAGAACCTTTTGTCCTTCAATTTTAACAAAGAGAGTGGGCTTCATTTAGATCAAACAAACTACAAGGAAACTTAAAAACAGTGGGAAATTTACAGAGCCCTTTATCAGTTCAGGAGTCCTGGTGGGCCCTGTAGGTTAATGAGCTGGACTGCAAAATGGGTTTGAATTGCAACATTGGTGGTTTAAGCTTACCAGCTGTTTCCTCACAAACCCTATACGGGGTCGCTATGGGTCAGAACCGACTCGATGACACTTCTCAGTTCAGCTAATGTGGGAAGTCAGTCTGATGTAAACTATAGTTTTATAATAATTTCCTTGATGTCTTTTTTTTAATAATAATCTATGCTGAATATGTATTCACAGTGATTGTTAGGTGCCATTGAACCAGTACCCATTCACAGCACATTATGCATAACAAAATGAAGCAGTTCCTGGTCCTGTACCAACCTCACAGTCATTGCTACATTTGAGCACACTGCTGCTGCCACTGCCATTCCATCTCGTTGGGAATCTAACTATTTTTCACTAAACATCTGCTTTACCAAGCATGATGTCCTTTTCCTAGTAACTGGTCTCTCCTAATTATAAGTCAGAAATATGAGAGACAAAGTTGGTCAGCTGGCTTCTAAGGTGCATTCAGGCTGTACTTCTTCCAACACAGATTTATTTTTTTCTTCTGGCAATTCGTGGTACTTTTAATATTCTCCTCCAACACCATAACTCAAATGCATCCATTCTTATATGAGCTTCCTTATTCATTGTCCAACTTTCACGTGCATATGAGGCTATTGAAAATACCAAGGCTTGGGTCAAGTACCCCTTGGCTCTCAAAATGACATCTTTGTTTTGCAACACTTTAAAGAGGCCTTGTGCAGCAGATTTGCCTAATACAATACATCGTTTTATTTCTTGACTGCTCCTTTCATGGGTCTTGATTGTGGATCCAAGCAAAATAAAGTATTTGACAACTTCAATCTTTGCTCCATTAATCTCCACTAACTAGTGGTGAAGAATTTTTTTTTTCTTTGCATTAAGTACAATATATACTGAAGGCTGTGGTCTTTAATCTTCCTCAGTAAGTATTTTAACTCTACATTCAGCATCAAAGATATATCATCTGCATATTGCAGTTGTTAATGAGTCTTCTTCCACTTCTGATGCTATGTTCTTCATATAAACTGGCCCCTCGGATTATTTGCTCAGGATACAGTTTGAACAAGCATGGAGAAAGAATACAACACTGGTACACACCTTTCCTAATTTTAAAACATTCAATGTCCTCTTATTCTGTTCTAATGATTACCTCTTGGTCTATATACAGGTTCCTTCTGAGCACAATTAAGTGTTCTGGAATACTCATTTTTCACAATGCTATACATAGCTTTTCATGAACCACACAATCAAAAACCTTTATGTAGTCAATAAAGCACAGATATCTTTCAAGTATTCTTAGCTTTTAGGCAAGAGCCATCTGACATCAGAAGTGATATCCCTCATTCCAGGTTCTTGTCTGAATCCAGCTTGAACCTATGGAAGTTCCATGTCTGTGTACTGTTGCAGTCATTTTTTAATTATCTTTAGCAAAATTTTACTTGTATGAAATATTATATGATATTGTCCAATGATTTCCTAATTCAACAACAGCAATAATAAGAATATGAATGGAAAAAAATATTTTTTTTTGAAAATTTTAACATAACAACAAAAAACCCACAAAATAGAAATAAGTCCAATATTGATGCAATCAAATAAGTATAAAGATGTTGTTTTAAATTATTATTCAATCAGCTGCCATTTATGATGACATTATCTGTAGAAGAATTAAACATTGTTCTATCCTGTGTCATTTTCATGAATACTTTTATGTTTTAGTCCATTGTTGGACTTACTGTTGCAGTCCATGTCTTTAATTGTTTCCTTTATTTTTGCTGTAATTTTATTTTATTGAACTAGACAGAATCTTCTGTTGATTGATATTTCCTGGCAAAGCATTCAAGTAAGAAAATTGTAGTCTTAACATCCTTGTTTCTAAGAACTTTTATAGCCAGTTATCCTTGAGTTGATTCCCACTCATGGTAGTCATGAGTGAAAGAGTAGAATTGTACTTTATAGTGTTTTCAGTAGATGCTTATTCAGAATTATTTTGCCAGTACTTTCTTCCATATTCCCTGTGGATGAACTGCAACATCCAATCTTTGGTTAGCAACTGAGTGATTTTAGTCATTGAAAACCCTATGAAGCACAATGGTACTCTGACCCTCATGGGGTTACGAGGAATCAGAATTTACTCAAGAGCAACTGTTTTGTAAAGAGTGTTGTTGTTGTTGTAAGTGTTGTCCAATCATTTCTGATGCACAGTGACCCTATATAAGGTTTCTGAAGAATGGTTGGTGAGTTTGAACTGCCAATATTGCAGTTCAAATTACCTTGAGGTCCACTGCTTATCCTATAACATCACACCAGGAATCCTACAGAATACAGCTACTGTTGTCATTGTTAAGTGCAGTTGAGTCATTTCTGACTCATAGTAACCCTGTACAGGGTTTCTGAAGAACAGCTGATGAGTTTGAACCAGACTATTCAGTTCAAATGGACCTTGAGATCAAATGATTTTCCTGGGGTGCTATGCCAGGACTCATTAATCTCCTAGATGTCATGATTTTTGTGTAACTTTCATCTCAATCAGGATGGATAAAAGATGACTGTCTCCCTCTTTCACCTCCCCATATTATTACTATTTTTTAACCTTTTATTATAAATTGGGTGAAGGGTCACAGAAAATCTCATAAACTCTACATTCAGCAAACCATATACATTATACTATTTCAATGATTTCAATCTCCTGCTTGCAACATTTATCTCACTTCCTGCCAGTGACTCCCCTTTTACATCTTATATTTCACAAACGATCAAGACAAAACTATTTGATGTACACTTACAAAATGAAAACAAAATATATTCATTTAAATATCCAAAGGGCACATTCTGCAACCCAGCCTCCTACTTGGAGATACACAAATCAAGCAAACTGCAAGGAAACTTAAAAGCATTGGAAAAATTACAGGGTCCTTTATCAGTTCAGGAGTCCTGGTGGGCCTTGCTGCCACTGCTTTCTTACGTAGGGATCTCACGCTCGCTCATACTCTTCCTTGTTGATGGTCCTAGGATTCTCTGTTCCTAGAACGAAAGATTATCTATTCCCTCATTTGAGTTACACATCTTCTACAATTAGAGTTTTGACAATCACAATCAATCTTGCTAACAATTATTTTGAATTGAATCATAAAATCTTAACACCGTTGTCCCCCATTCCCTTTCACCAGATCCATCTGTAGAAAAGGAAACTATTCAGTGAGGATTCTACCTAATTCCCCTCATTCTACAACTAAGCACACTCATGAAAGGTTATAAACCATCTCTTTTATGCTTTCATAGTGCCCCATTTTTGATAGCTAATGTCTACATTTCTCACCCATTTTGGATTGTACTTTTCTGTATCACTCAGCCCAGTATTTTAGTTTTGTACACGATTTCAAGAAATTTTAGGATCTAACTTATCAATAGAGAAAAGATTGAAGTTGTGAAAGACTTCATTTTTCTTGGATCAGCCATCAACATTCATGGAAGCAGCAGCCAAGAAATCAAACGGCGTACTGCATTAGGCAAATCTGCTGCAGAAAACCTTTTTAAAGTGTTCAAGAAAAAAGATATCAGCTTGAAGACTAAGGCACGCCTGACCCAGCCATGGTATTTTCAATAGCCTCATATGCATGCGAAAGTTGAATAGTGAATAAGGAAGATCATAGAGGAATTGATGCATTTGAGTTATGGTATAGGAGGAGAATATTGAAAGTGCCATAAACTTCCAAAAGAATAAACAGAACTGCATTGGAAGAAGTGCAGCCAGAGTGCTCCTTGGAGGCCAGGATGGCCAAACTTCATCTCTCATACTTTGGACATGTTGCCAGGAGGGACCAGTATATCACTGGAGAAGGATATCATGTTTGGTAAAGTGGAGGGTCAGAGAAAAATAAGAAGACCCTCATCAAGATGAATAGGCAAAGTGGCAGCATCAGTGGGCTCAAGTGTGGCAATAATTGTGAGGTTGGCCCAGGACTGGGCAGTGTAAATTACAGCTCATAAACAAAAGAGCAGCTTTGAATTTTAATAATGTAAGTATAAATACACAGTTAAGGAAAACACACAAACTGATAAGCATACTCATCATTTTGCTGCTTTTATACGTATATATATTAGCAGTCTCAAAATTTTGATTGTACTGTTCCTAGTAAAAGAAGACTTGGTGGGAGTGTAGGATAAGCACTGGACTGCTAAACACAAGGTTAGAAGTTCAAGCCAGCCAACTGCTACTTGGGAGAAAGGTTAGAATATCTGCTTCCATAAAGATTTACAGTCTCAGAAAACCTTTAAAGGATCACTATTAATTGACAGTTGAAAGCCACCAGCTGCTCTTCCAATTCCTAGACAGGGTCATTATGAGTCGAAACGAACTCATTGGCACTTAACAACAACAACAACATGATTTGGAATCAACTGGAAGACAGTGGGTTTGGGTTTGGGTTCCTAGTAATGGTCTGTTGATAATTCCAGCTCATAGAAGCCCTATGTACTGTTCCCATCATATGCCATCTTTACCATAGTTGTTATGCTTGTTGTGATTCACGGTGACCTTATAGTAGAACTGATTCATGGGGTTTCTTAGGCTGTTACGGGGGCACACTGCGAGGTCTTTTTTCCCTAATAATTATTGGTGGATTTGAGCCATCAACTTTTCAATTAGCAGTCATGACTTAATCACTGTAACATCAGGTTTCCTTAGTAATAGCCTAAATGATTCTATCATTTATTTAGGAAAGAGTTGTAAATATACATTTTGATGGCAGAAAGGAGAAAGCAAGATTTAGGAAGGTTTAAGTAAGATGGTCTGGAAAGAATCTCTCAGAGTCCTCGGAAGGAAAAACATCATTTTTGAGAAATCATACTTAATATAAAATGGAGTCCTGGTGTGGCACTGTGGGTTAATACTCTGGACTGCAAAGCCATTTGAACCATAAGGTTGGTGGTTCAAACTTACCAGCCCCTCCTCAGAAACCCTATGCAGGGTCACAATGGGTTACAACCAACTAGATAACACTTAACAAAAATAACAACAACATTGGATATTTTTAAAATGTTCAACTTAGATTCAAAAGCTATTTAACTATTCAAATAATTCATCTCAAGTAAACTCTGATAATATTCTAAATATAATCATTTCTGTATTATTAAATTTTCCTGTTTCTTTTTATTCAAAATTCTTTTCTGTTGTGTTAGATTATGTGAGCATTAAATTCAAGTTTACCAAAGTTTTCTTTAAATACTATTGTTAGGTGCCACTGTGTCCTTTCTAATTCACAGTGACCCTTTGTAAAACAGAAGGGGACATTGCCTCAGTATTGTGCCTTCCTCACAATTGCTAAGTCTGAATCATTGTTGTAGTCACTGTGTCAGTCCATATCTTTGGGGTCCTCCTATTTTTGATGACACTCTACTTTACCAACCATGAAATCTTTTTCCAGGGACTGATCTCTCCTGATAATATAGTCAAAATACATGAGACAAACTCTTGCCATCTTCACTTCTAATGTTAACTGTTGTTGTTAAATGTTGTCAAGTTAGCCCTGACTCATAGTGAACCTGTGGTTTCTGAAGAGTGGCTGTTAGGATTGAACCATCAAACCTTACAATGAGCAGTCCTGTTCTTATCCTATAGAGCTGCACCAAGAATCTCTAATATTGAATAGTAAAATTTAAATGGAATTTTAAAGATAGTGCAGCCTGCAAAAAATTGAAATGATGTAATTTCGTATGTCTGCATGAAGGTAAAATCTAACAGTACTTTCAAGTTTACATTTAGTAATTCAGTATTTTTCTAATAATTTTCTTCTATTTATAAAATTAAAGGCATGCAGTCCTTTACTTTCTTTCTACTTTTCCACATGCATTATCCCTGAGCCTTTTTTAATGTCCTAACACAAACTCACCAGCTATTCCTCAGAAACCCTGTACAGGGTTTCTATGACTCAGAACCAAATTAACAGTATTTAACAACAGCACCAACAATCTCCAATGTAATTGCTTACCAGCTGTACTGCTTGAGTTCCATCAGGAGACTAGAACCATTCTAGGTGTTATGTAAACAAGAATTTATAGAAATAAGATACTAGAAATTAGATATTGCATAATTATTGTAGTAGTTGGGGAACTAAAGAACCAAAAGAATTGGATAAAAATTCACTAAACAGTCCTAATGTTGATGGAAAAGCCAGACCTTGAAAGAAACTGCTAAACTGGAGCTCCAAAGCTGGCTAGGTTAGATGTCAACAGAAAGTTGTTAGGTCTTCTTTACTACTGCCTGTGGAATTTCACAAAGAAAAGCATGTGATTAGTTAAAGGGCCAGTAAACAAGGAGGAATGTTGGTTGTGCTACAAGGTAAAGGTGAAGACAAATTGGAGTTCAGCATTTTGCCTTTTCTGCTTTAAACTATAATGACTTTCAAAGTCCAAATCACAAAAATTTCTCTTGTGGTCAATCCTTTCTTGGAAGCAGACAAAAGAAGGGAATTCTGAGAAGTACCACATATTTCCTACTTGGGTAAATGGACAGAAAAAAAATTATCCCACCAAACTTGTAAGATAACTAAAATAACAAGCAAATAAAGCAGTTACCATTCTGTATACCCTAACTCATAAAATTGCTCCTTAAGATTTTCAGTGGCTGAATTTTTTGAAAAAAAAAATCACCTACCATTGCGCCTAAAGCACCTCTGGGTAGATTCTAACCCACAAACGTTTGGTTAGTAGCAGAGTATATTGCCCGTTTGCACTTTCTAGGGACTCCATAGGCTAGCAACTTTTCAAAGTGATAGCTGAATCATATAATTTATGGTTATTTGGAAATAAGTTTATCCAAATTTCTCTTTGCATAGATGAAGAAAAAAGTTCATTTCCCAAGGACACACGTAGAGATGATGTTTAAACATCTCTATTATTTTTTATTCCCTGTCTGAGATTGTCCTTTTTATAACACAACAATTATGTCATTCTTGTTAGGTGCCATTGAGTCAGTACTGACTCTTAGAGACCTTATTTATACACAGCAGAGTGAAACACTGCCCGATCCTGGGCCAACCTCACTACCATGGCCTGCTTGAGTCCATCGATGCTGCCACTTGGCTAATCATCTTGTTGGGGGTCTTCCTCTTTTTATCTGA
>NW_006408920.1:1023187-1024502 GCF_000296735.1 Chrysochloris asiatica
TTCTACTGTACATGGAGTCACTATGAGTTGGTTTCGACTCAATGGCACCTAACAAGAACAACAACATTAAGGATATTATTGCAGTTGCTAAGTGTCCTCAAGTAGGTTGGGGCATATTATGCTCAAGATACATTGATAAGCGTTGTTGTTGTTAGGTGCCATTGAGTCTAAACCGACTCACAGAGACTCTATACTCAACAGAACGAAACACTGCCTAGTCCTGGGCCAACATCACAATTGTTGCCATGCTTGAGCCCATTGATGATCCATCTCACTGGTTGTCTTCCTTATTTTCACTGACCTTCCACCTTACCAAACATGATATCCTCTCCAGTGACTGGTCCCTCCTGACAATATGCCCAAAGTATGATAGACGAATTCTGGGCATACTGGCATCCAAGGAGCACTCTGGCATCACAGTGTTGTTCTTCCAACACAGATCTCTTGGTTCTTTTGGCAGCCCATGGCACTTTCAATATTCTTCTCCAATCTTCCTTATTCACTGTCCAGCTTTCAAATGCGTATCAGGTTATTGAAAAAACCATTTCTTGGGTCAGGCTCTGTTTAGTCTTCAAGCTGACATCTTTGCTCTACAAAACTTTAACGAAGCTTGTGAAGCAGATTTGCCTAAGGTAATACATTGTTTATTTCTTGACTGCTGCTTCCATGGGTTGATTGTTGATCCAAGAAGACTTGAAGTCCTTGAAAACTTCAATCTTTTCTCCATTGATAAGAAAAATAAAGATTTTTCTTTTCTTTACATTGAGAAGCAATCCATACCAAAGATTGTGCTCTTTGATATTCATCAGTAAGTATTTTAAGTCTTTTTCACTTTAAGCAATCAAGGTTAGTTAGTGAGTCTTCCTACGATCCTGATGCCACATTTTCTTCATATAACTCAGCATCTTGGATTATTTGCTCAGTATACAAGTTGAATAAGTATGGTGAAAGAATATAACACTTGCACACGCTTTTCTTCATCTTAAACCATTCAGTGTTCCCATGTTATGTTCAAACAACTGCCTCTTGGTCCATGTACAGATTCCTCATGAACACAATTAAGTGTTCCAGAATACTGATACTTTGCAATGTTTTCCATAGCTTGTCATGAGCCACACAATCAAAAGCATTTGCATAGTCAATAAAGAAAGTTTTACTTGCAAGTAAAGTTTTACTAAAGGTAATAGCGATCGCTTCTAATCAGTTGACTGGATAGTTGTCTTCCAAATTTCTTAGCATAGATGAGTAAGTGCCTCGATGGCTACCTCACTTTCTTGAAAGATTTCAATTTTCATTCCATCAATTCCTGGTGCCT
>NW_006408920.1:1024602-1031684 GCF_000296735.1 Chrysochloris asiatica
GAGAATTTTTGTTTTCTTGACATTGAGATGTAATCCATACCAAAGGCTGTGCTCTTTGATTTTCATCAGTAAATGTTTTAAGCCCTCTTCACTTTCAGCAAGCAAGTTTGTATCATCTGCATATCACAGGTTGTTAATGAGTCTTGGAAGGACTATATTACATACACCTGTACTCTAAAACTGGTAAAGAACATCAAAATAATAAATAAGGTATTCTGTAAATTGTTTAGAATTAAAGTCTGTAAATTTTCCTATTAACCATTGTATCTTCCAGGAAACAATGTAAAACATTGTCTATTCTTCTGACAAGTTCCCATTTATAACAAAGCATTACTAAAACTTTCTTTTAGATAATTTTAATATATCTCATCATTTTATATTATCCTTGTACATATTTGTATGGTATGAATTATTTAAAGTTAATGTATCTGTATTTCAAGTGACCAAGCCATGCCTGATCATTTTAAATTAGAAATCATTCATTTTTCCTCGTATAATGATACATTTGCATTTTAATTAACAGCCTCAGAATTCCTTTTAATGCCATATAATGATGCATTCTTTCAACTTTGCTTTTCAGACAGTACATAATAAATCACAGAGGGAAAATCTTTAATTTTAATATTCACATTTATGCATTTAATGAACGTTATTGAATTTTTCAATTACTTATTGGATTGGAGGAGAAATATTTGTGCACAATTATTTTATTTCAGTTTTAAAGAATGCAGAAGCCTTTTGCTACTGCTGGAATGTTAATAATTAGCACCTCTATTAGAAATCAGCTCCTGGTTTTCAGCAGCATTATGCTAGGATGCAGTGTTTCCCAAGTGAAGGAGAATTATACAGTTTTACTAAGGAAGAGTTTCCCTTTGAATACAACTTTAAGAAAATCTTCAAAGGAAAAATTTAGAGCTTTAAATCAGAGCACAGCACTAATTAGTGTGTAACAATAATTTAGGCAGAGAGCATCAGGCCCTGTTAATTTTCTAAGCCCATTTTGTAGTCTCTTTGCTGCATGTTTCCTTTGATGAGTCAATTTCATCTAGGTGAAGCTTTTTATATTTTAACTACTGTCATAACACTTCTAAAGTCTTAGAGAATGGTACATACTGATGCTGAAATCTGGCAATTATCTTCTAACTCTACATTCCAACAACTAATTTTATAGCTCAGCTTAAATTGCATAATTCAATTTCAAGTATTTTGCATTTATAATATTGCTTTAAGTGGCATGTCTCTGCATAAAATGTAACCACCTATTTGTTTGTGTATCCTTCACACTTAGAAATATATGCATCAGTCACCAATTATAAAGCAAAGTATTTAAGATTTAAAGTTGTTAGCAACATGGGTTCCCTTGATCACATTTTATCTTGCAACGCCTTTCAGGGATTACAGAATTTAAAATATCAGTATAGTCCTTTTTAAATGGTATGTGCTACAAATCAGTTATCAGAATAAACTGATTTCTTCATTTAGAAATAGTAAGGTTTTGATCTGAGAATATCATGGGAAATTAGAAAACAGTAACACCAGAATGCCACATAACTATGAATTATGACTTGAGTAATATGAAGTTGAAATTGATTACTATTAAGGTCAATATCAAGATTCATTGACTAAGATATACGGAATGACTAAGACTCAATTGGGAATCAATGTTTACACCAAGAAAACATATATCTTTCCATGGATTAAAATATGCCAATATATTTGCCATCTGTTATTATCTATTATTCGAAAGCAATCTTTGAAGCATGATAAATATCTTGCAATTTAAAAACCATCCCTGTTGTTTCTAACTATTGGTCTCTGCTTCATAAATGATGGAATAATGACAGAATATTAGATTATTTCAATAAAAAAATTGGCATTTGCATAAAAAAATAAATCATAACTATCATCCATTTCAAAAATATTCAAGAATCCAAGCTACATTATACTCATGTAAGTATCCTGAGGGGGAAAAAACATCATAAAAAGACACAGTATCAGTGCACACAGATTTTCTCTTTATCTTGTAACAATCTGGAAAATGGGTACAAATGAATGTGTATATAACTACATTAAGTAAGAAAATGGCAAACTAGAGTTAAGATGATTTGTAAGAAAACTATGTTAGAAAAACAAATATAAAGTATACTATTTTCAAAATTGTATTAACTTGGAGCCTTGCTTGGCTAACATGTTTTATGTAATTCAATTAAAATGTTTTGACCAATTCTAGTTCCCTTCATTACACAACAGTCCCCAACTATTTTCCTCATTATTTTCTGATGGCGTATATGGTGTGTTTCCAGTTGTGATTGTTTTCATTTTACATTATATCAAAATACTTGTTTGTTTGTTTGACTAGTTACATAATTTGCAGCTAGAGGATTCCATTTGAAACTATAGCTGGACTTGAGGAGTTCATAAAAAATTTATAAACACTTGTTATTGTAGAACTAAAAATAGGACCTTTAAAGCAGAGCATAAGATGATGTATCTGGCATGCTCAGCAGTTCAAGCTCACCAGCTGCTCCTTGAAAGCCCTATACAGGGTCGCTATATAGGTCAGGAATTGACTCTATCACATTTAACAACAACAGCAAAATTAACAGTCCTGATGTGACACTAGGGTTAATGCAAGGTAAGTTTGAACTGCAAGATTGCCTTGAACTGCAAGGTCAGCAGTTCAAGCTCACCAGCTACTTCTTGGAGCCCCTATACTGTATTGCTATGAGTGGAGCTGACTCGACAGCACTTAACAGCAACAACAAAATTAACAGCAGCAATTACATTACAGAAAAAAAGAAAAAGATTCATTCTTTTTGCAAAGAATTTCTAAAGTGTGGTGCTAGAAACATAAGTATATAATAAAGATGGCTTGAGAATTACACATAATAGGAAATAGCTAGACTACCACCTTATAAAAAGCATCCAAAAAAATTCATCTTTCTTCAAAGTGCACTGCTTTAAGAACAGCCCCGCTGGGGCTATTGGATAAGAGTTGGGCTAATAGTCACAGTTCAAACCTACCAAAAACTCTCTCTGTGGAAGAAAGTTAGGGATGCCTGTTCTCATAGAGATTTACATTCTCCAAAACTCTATAGTCCAAAACAACTCAATGGCAGTGGATTTGTTTGGTATTGCTTTAAAGTAAAATGTTAAAACAAATAAAAGTAACAGGGAGTCCTGGTGTGGCCCTGCAGGATAATGCACTGGACCGCAAGGTCAGTTTGAATCACATGGTAGGCATTTCAAACTCATCAGCCACTCTTTCACAAGGAGGTAATGAGTCAGAACTGACTGGATAGCATTTAACAAAAATAACAATATATACAATGTAGGAGTCCTTGTGTAGCACTGCAGGATAATGCGCTACACCAAAAGCAGTTTAAACTACAAGGTTCAACCTCACTCTCTGCTCATTGGAAACCCTATACAGGGTTACTGTGGGTCAGAACCGACTCGACGATACTTAACATAACACCAAACACATATACAATGTTAGTCAAATAGTTTCGTCAGTAGAATGATTTTCATGCATAACTGATTCTTATGTATTTGGAGTTATCAAAAGTCCACTTGAATTATAGAGTTGACAACATGTGCCAGAAAAATGTGGTTTATTCTGGTTTGATTCAAAGTACAAGATAGGAATAAAACTGAAAGGCAAGGGCAGAAAAGTAAACTCAAATGCCTAAAACACACTATTAAATACTGGATCCATTTTCTTGGAGGATAGTTTGAACAGTTGTTGTTGTTGTTAAGTGCCTTGGAGTCATAGTGACACTGTGTAGGGAGGGTCTGGTGAATCTGAACTACTGACTTTGCAGTTCAAACCGATCTTGCCAATCCAGTGCATTATCTTGCAGCGCCCATATCCAATTTAATTTGTTCCTTAATACACATGACTCTTTTTAACAACTTGACAAAATGCATCTAGCTTGTAAAAATGGTTATAATTATTGTATTGCTAAATATTAAGAGACATGTATTTAATATGCCAAAGACAAAGAATGGAAGATAAATAGAAAACATATTCAAGAAACTGTGAATTAAGTGTTAAAATATATATATATATATTTCATTCAAGATCTAAAATGAGAAACCTGTTCATCGTGAAAATTTTAAAGTAACTTTAGACTGGTATCTAAAAGCACTATATATATAAGATACAAATTTAAAATCTAGGTACAAGATGATTAGACTTCTGGTTGAAATAATTAAACCTATTTTTTGGTGTTAATGGAAATCTCAGAAATAGAAAAGTAAAAATTATTTTATTTTTTATAAAATTCATTTACATTTCTATTTTTACATGATTTAACTGTGAATTAATAATAATTATATCCTGATGTGGCATTGTAGGATAAGCACTCAATCCCAAGGTTGGTATGAACTACAAAGTCAGCAGTTCAAACTCACCAATTGCTCCTTGGAAACCCTGTACAGCATCATTATTGGTTGGAACCAGCATCATAGCACTTAATAACAACATACCATTATTAGAAAACAGAATTTAAAAGTAAATTAGCACCAAAGTAAGTATATCAGACTGATGTGGCTCCATGGAGTCATGGTGTGGCATTATAGGATAAAACACTGGGTCGCAAGGTCAGTTTAAACCACAAGGTCAGTTGTTCAAACTCACTAGCTACTCCTTGGAAAATCTATATAGTCACTATGAGTTTGAACAGACTGAACAGCACTTAACAACAGCAAGTATAGCATATGCAGAACTAATAAGCATACGATGTTGCTGATGTTGGTTGCCATCAAGTTGATTCAAGCTCATGGTGACCCTATGTGTGCAGAATAGAATATCCCATGGAATTTTTAATAGTCAACCTTTAAGCTAGTATCCCATTGCTTAACTTTCTGTGTTATCCAGGGACTCCTGAAAATACCACAAAAGGTTTAAAACATCTAATTCTTATTGAAAAAATGTATATACACATTTATATATTTCATGATTTTTTTCTGGTTAATAAAAATGCAGTTTTAAATATAAAAAAGTGTCTAATTAATTAATTGGAGTACTGGTGTGGAGCTGTGGCCTAATGTGTCAGACTGCAAAGTCATTTGAATTGCGAGGTCCTTGGCTCAAGCTCACCATCTGCTCCTTGGAAACCTTATACAGGGTCGCTATGGGTTGGAATCAACTTGATGGCAAGTAACAGCAACAACAATTAATTAATTATGTAGTTTAATCCACATAACTTAAATATTCAATATTTTAATACATTTATAAACTCATTATAATATCAAGTGTTCAAGAAACATTCATTAATTCGAATCTCTTTAAGGAACATTTACCAAAAGTCAGGTACTTTTGTAGGTACTAGAAATACAAGGAAAACAAAGCAGATCCAGCAACTGTCCTTATCATGAGCATAGTACAATCTGACTTGGTAATATTTTTCTTTATAAGGAATTAAAGTAACTGAACTGCTGAAAAACAATCTCAAATTTGCATATTTAATTATGTATCTACAAAAAGGATGCAGTTTATATCTTTGAAATGTAACCAGTTGTACCCAACAAAGAGAAGGGTTTGTCAGGGGCAAGGACACTATAATAAATATGCGATGCTTTCATAAGAGGCTACAGACAAGTAGTACTGGAAATCTACTTGACATTACTATTATTTTTTAAGGCAAAATGTAGGAACTAGAAAGCTCAACATTAAGAATTTCTACAGTATGCCCTAGAAAAAGTAATATAGAAGTAATATGGAAGTAATACAGAATGTCTGTAGAACACTATAAGACTATTAAGGGTATACAATCAAGATGTTGGATCGCGTAGACATGCAGTGAGGAGCTGCATCAATAACAGTACGGAATACTGGGCCAAGCAGGCTCAGGGCATGGTGCTGGAACTCTGAAACACATATAAAGGAATATTTGGAGGAATGGAGGGCTTACAACTAGGGGAATTTGTAGAGGAATCAAGAAATCCATTGTTTTCTAATTCAAGACGCTCAGCTATTCCAAGAGCTACCATCTTGGGAGAAAACATCTTGATTGTATCAGGATTGATATCACAATTTAAAGTGACAGTTTCAACATAAAACCAAACAGCCACCACTTGTTTGTCTGTTATGCTGTGGTAGCTTGAGTTATTGTGATTCTAAGGGCTATGCCACCCGTATTTTAAATAACCAGCAGGGTCCATGGTGGACAGGTTTCAGATGAGCTTCCAGACAAAGACAGACTAGGAAAACAGAGTGACAAACTACTTCCGAATCATTAGTCACTGAAAAACTTATGAATAACAGATAAATACTGTCAGATACAGGGCCAAAAATGAACCGCTCAGGTTGGAAGGCACTCAAAATGCGACTGGGGAAGAGATCCCTCCTCAAAGTAGAGTTGACTACGATGGCATGAAAGGAGTTAAGCTCATGGGAGAAAAGCCCACAGAATCTTCATTTTCTGATGGGGCATAACTCAAAATGAAGAGAAACAGCTGTAAACATCCATTGAAAATCAGAACATGGAGTGTACGAAGCATGAATCTGATAAAATTGGAAGTTGTCAAAAATGAAATGGAACACATCAATATTGATATCTTAGGCATTAGTGACAAGAGATGGACAGGTATTGGCCATTTTGAATCTGACAACCACATAGTTTACTATGCAGGGAATGACAAATTGAAAAGTAATGGTGTTGCATTCATCGTCAAAAAGAACATATCCAGATCACTCATGAGGTACAATGCTGTAAGTGATAGGATAATATCCATGCGCTTACAGGGAAGCCCAGTTAATAGCACTATTATTCAAATTTATTCACCAAGCACTAAAGCCAATGAGGATGAAATAGAAGAATTGTACCAATTTCTTCAATCTGAAATTGATCAAACATGCAATCAACATGTATTGTTCATTATTGGTGATTGGAATGCAAAGGTTGGGAGCAAAGAGGAAGGACCAGTAGTGGGAAAATATGGCCTTGGTGATAGAAATGATGCTGGAGAACCCATGATAGAATTGTATAAAACCAATGATTTGTTTTTATCAAATACCTTCTTTAGACAGCATAACAAACGACTATACACATGGACCTCACCAGATGGAACACATA
>NW_006408920.1:1035291-1049139 GCF_000296735.1 Chrysochloris asiatica
TTGCTTTAACATCTCTACACTGGAAAGCAAGTTTCAGTGACTCTACTGACTGAACAGAATCATTTTCATTTTTTCCTTCTTTCTTGTCTTCTTATTGACTGTTTGCTTTCTTCATGTATGATGCTCTTGATGTCAATTTGTCATTCCCGGCATGTGGTTATCAGATTCAAAATGGCCAATTTCAGCTCAATAATGCCTACAATATCAATGTTTATGCGTTCTAATTCATTTTTGACAATTTCCAATTTTCCTATATTCATACTTTGTACATTGCATGCTCCAATTTTTAATGGATGTTTATAGTTGTTCCTCTTTATTTTGAATTGTGCCCCATCAGCAAATGAAGGTCCTGTAGGCTTTACTCCCATGGGTCTTACTACATTTTTTGTCATCACTGTCAACTCTACTTTGAGGAGGCAGCTCTTCCCCATTTGCATTTTGAGTGACTTCCAACCTGAAGGTGTTTCTCTGCTATTCATAAGATTTCCAGTGACTAAATATTCGGAAGTAGTTCATCACTCTTTCTTCCTAGGTTCTGCATCTGGGAGATAATCTGAAACCTCTCCACCATGGGTGACTCTGCTGGTATTTAAAATACCTATGGCATAGCTTCCAGAATCACAGCAACTCACAAGCTGCCACAGTATGTCAAACTGACAGACGAATGGTAATTGATAGTCATAAGGTTTGTTAATTATATTTATGAAAGTTGCAGACCCAATCAAGCACCTGTTGCTATTGAGTAGATTTTGACTCATAATGATCCTACATCACTGAGTAAAACTGCCCAAGAGGATTTCCAAGGCTATAAATTTTTAAAGAATCCTGCAGTGGTGCTATGGATTAATGTGCTGGACTGCAAAGTTGTTTTCAAACACAAGGTCAGTGGTTCAAGCTCATCAGCTTCTCCATAGAAACCTTATACACAGTTGTTATGGGTCAGAATCAACTTGGCACTTAACAACAAATCTTTAAAGGAGTAGACTGCTAAATCTTTTTTCCAAGGATTGATGGATGGATTCAAACCACTGATCTTTTAATTATCAGCCAAGCCCTTAACCACTGTGCCACTAGGGCTACTCCAATAGAGATAACATTTGGAAATATAGATATTCACATCTTCCTTTTGTCAATTTGTCTATGTTTAATTACTGAACCTATTTTTCTAGATACAAAATATAGTAGATAATCTCAAGTATATTGCAGTTTTTTAATAGGTAGCTCAAGTCTCCTTCAAAAATCAAAAATATTCTAGAAAATTTATCAAATCCTAGTATTATTAACCAATATTATAAGGAACGGTTTCATAAAAACCTTGTAGAATAAATACGCAAAGCAAAACAACACAAAAAAAGATCATCAGAAATGGATAAATGGATGAATAGATATATAGAAAGATAGATATGAGGTACTAGAAATGGCAATGGCTTTCATTACTTAAGAATAAGAAATTGAGATTTTTCTTATGCCCTACCACTTGTTTTGGTGTCCTGGTATGATGTTGTGGGCTACTGCATCAGTCTACAAAGTCATTTGAATTGCAAGGTTGGTGTTTCAAGCTATCCAGCTGCTCCTTGTAAATACAAAACAGAGTCCTTATGGCTCGCAATAGAATGGAGACACTTAACAACAAAAACAACATCTTGTTTTACCTGTCAGTCCTTAAAGTTATTTCCACTTATGGTCATATCAAAATATCATCATTCTTCATTCATAGTTCCCCAAATTCTGTTGCCTTACTTCTCTCATACCCTTATAAGAAATTATATGCCGCCCATGTTCTTATATCTCCTTAAGAAATGATAAAAGGTCAAAGATTCATGCTACATTCTGCATTTGAGGAAATCCAGATAGAATGAGAGAAGCACAGCAGATAGAAAAAGCTATCTTGAGTTCTTTTTTGGAACTCCTTTTACATTTTTGTCTACTTATTTTGTATTCATTCTCATTCAATCTTTTTGTACAAAGTGCCCATCAATTGCTGTGGAATTGCATTTTATTTCTACAGAGGACATACAGTATCTTTGTTTTCTGCCCAAGAACAGTGGATCAAGGGAGAAACACAGCACATATTTATTGGGAAACAAAAAGATGTCGTAAACAACAACAACAACAACAACCATCCTTTCCAGTGATCTTGCACTCAAATGAATGGGAATTCTCAGAATTTCTTTCTCAGTTTTAGAATTCCAAAAGAACAGCATGAGGTAAGGGATAATAACGTCAATTGTCAATTAAATTCTGAGTAATTATTACTAATTAAATCTACTGGTAAATTAAATGTTATTAGGCATTACATAAAACAAACAAGCAACAAAACATTGCAATTGAAATAATTAAAACAAATGATAAAGAATTAGAACAACTACACTTCTGCGACTGTATCAAACTACACTAAACTGTTTTGACACCTGCATTATAAGTGTGTAGTTTAGCTAATACATCTATTCTACTAGTTTGGATTCATAATATTTAAGAAATAGGAATAAATGATGGCGCAATTACACTAAAATAATGACACAATATGGGTAGGACAACAAACAAAAAGCATACCATAGTAACATCATTTCATATTTTTGGAAATATTTGCCATAAAAAGAACAACTTCATACACTTTGAACACAGAGCTATAAGAACAACTTACTGTGGTGGTCTTTGCTGCCTAAATCTTATAGTTGTAAGAATCCTTAGAAAACAACTATCTAAAATCCAATATAAATTTAGACTCTAATAGTAGCAAAATATGCAATTGTAAATTATTTAAAACTTTCAGGGAATTCAGTGCAGTGTGCAATACATCTGTAATTATAAATAACAAGTGTTTTATTCAAATACTGAATTATAAAAGCCATAACCAGTTAATCTCAAACAACTCTGTCTTCCTTTCTGACACATTATTCAGCTACATTACTTTGGAAAGATCAACTTATATATCACCCAGAAATATTCAGGCCCTGGAGATAACATTAGCAAGAAAATATTCCATCAGTAAATTCTGCCCACACATATGCAGGTATTCTACTTTCAACATTTTGAATCTTGGTTTGTGTTGTTAAATGTTGTCTAGTCGGTTCTGACCCATAGTGACCCTGAACAGGGTTTCCAAGGCTGTAAATCTTTATGGGAGCAGAAAGCCTCATCTTTCTCCCACGGTGCAGCTGGTAGTTTCGAACTGCTGACCTGGCCTTTCGCAACCTATGAACCACTACACTACATGTATCATGAAACAGCAGTTTTTCCGAAGTTTATAAGAGATTTAGAGTATGGACTTGAAGTAATTTTACATTTTTAACCTGACTGCACTTCAGGAGTTTTAAACAATTGGGTAATATTTATTAGTAAGTAATAGCCTATGTGAATAAAAGTAGCATAAAATGTTTTGATTCTGAGCTTTACTCATTGGACACACGTTCCCAAAAGTGTTCTTTGTTTTTGTAAAGAAAACAGAAAGTTCAATTCAATGTCTGATATGTGAACTTTGAATGTTAGCCAGGCACTAGCACATAATGAAGCAAGTGACCTTTTCATTCTTCTATGATAGCTGCATTTGATCCAGATCCCCAGGATACATGTTTGGTACATAGAGTTATGTCTAATCGCCTTGCTTACTACATCTCAGCATGTGACTAGTTTGGGAAAAGCAGCAACCTTTCTATTTTATCAACTGATCAATGAGATATAGATCTAAATTGAAAGGTGATGCCACATTGCTAATAAAACTGAAGGTAATTCAGTAAAATCGAGATGCATAGTGATATCAAATATATGAGCACCTGACATATTACTGCATAGATTTGAATCACCTCTATAATGAAAATAATGAATATAAAGTTTGCATGTCCAGAGTCATAATTATTGCTCAAAAAGGCAATATATTAAAAGTAAATAATATAACATTAATTATTTATTAATAAACGCATTCATGATAATATGATCTATATTTTTGCATGCTTTATGAGGTGCTTCAGGATAATGCACTGGACCTCAAGGTCAGTTTAAACCTCAAGGTTGGAGGTTCTAATACACCAGCTGCTCCACGAAAATCCTATACAGAGTCCATATGAGTTGGAACTCACTTGACAGCACATAACAACAAAATGTAATAGATATTAATGTTTCCTTGTTTCCTCAATGCATAATTCCTATGGAATAATTTGCCATCATTTTGTTTTAGACATTTTTGGTTAATTTTTTTATCATTTAAAATGTAATATATAATAATATTTACTTTATTAAGACATATTTCCCCCTCCAATTTCCCAATTTTTTTCTTTAGTTTTAAAATACAATAACAATATATATTTAAGGTATGACTAAAATGATATTCCATATATAACTTAAATCACTGGTTATGACTGTGTTTGAAACTGATTATTTCCTCAAACTATAAACTGAAACATGCAATCTAGGGTCAATACATATAATTTAAATTGAATTTTCTCTCACTTAAATACATTCTAATCTTGCCTACAGAGTGATCACAATAACAAAATTTGTATATTGGAGATTATTGACATTATAATTATATTAAAACGTATATTTCGTGCCCGTAAATAAGGGTTTCTGATGTGGTAAATGCTGTTGTCAAGTGCCGTCAAGTCAGTTCTGACTCACAGTGTCCCATACTGAGGTTTAAAAGCAGTAGCTGGTGAGTTTGAACCACCAACCTTATGGTTAGCAGTTTAGTGTTTATCCTACAGAACCACACCAGATTGTGGTAATTAGGGAGGCATTATTTATTCTTTTTTCCATATTTGGGGAGAAAATTGAACTTTGATAATAAAGAGACTGGCTAAAGATTACCAAATTATTAAATTTAAACACTTGAGCAGAACCTTGATCACCAAATTCCTACTAGAGAACTTTTTATACTACATACTTTCTCAATACACAATTCTAAGAAACCTGAGTATCCTGCTAAGATAGTTTAGAACATTATTGCACAGGACTAGCTTAACTCTGTATATTTTAAAAATTAAGAAATGTATACATAAAACTAAACTGTCTATCACTTACTGTCTTAAAAATCTTTTCTCAGTATTTTCTTTTTAAAATCACCATAGACCTGAATTTTCCTTCCATTTTGTTATTAAACATTGACAACTACTTTGTTATTTACACATTTGGAGCGCTTGTTAAGAGTTGGTGCTAATAGTAAATGAGGTAATATATAACGTACATCAATGTGTATGACAAAACATCCATGCAGGGAACTCAGTAAGACAGAAGATGTTAATTTGAAAACTGTTAGTAACTATATGACAAATACTCACACATACAGTTGTTAAGTAAAAAGTAACTAGATGAGAAAATTTTCACCACTCATTTGTCAGTTAGTCTTCTGTGGTGACTTGTGCGTTTTTATGATGCTGGAAGCAAATCCACTTGCATTTTAAATATCAACAGGGTCACCTACAGTGGACATGTTTCAGTGGAGCTTCTTGACTAAGACTAGGCAAAGGAGAGGTGGGTCACTTCTGAGTGGTTACCCACAGAAAACCTCATGAATAACAGTGGAACACTGCCAGATATAGTGCCAGAAGGGGATACTTGCAAGTTGTAAGGATGAAAACTTGACTGGTCAAGAACTGTTTTCTTAAACCAGAGTTGACTTCAAACATAGGAGCAAAACCTTTGGGAGTTTCATTTACCAATGGGGCAAAACTCAAAATGAGAAGAAACAGCTGCAAACATTCATTAATAATCGAGCATGAATGTACAAAATAAAGATCTAGGAAGTTAGGAAGTCTTAAAAATTGAAATTAAATGCATAAAGGTCATATCCTATTCATTGCTGTTGTTATTAAGTGTCAGTGAGGTAGTTCTGACTCAAAGACTCTGTATAGGGATTATGTGGAGTGGCAGCAGGGTTTGAATCACAGACCTAGTTGTTAGCAATCCAGTGTGTATCCTACATTGGCACATCAAGAATACATTCTAGGAACCCACCCCAGAGAGGCAGTGTTGCCAGGGATGAAGAGAGAGACAGTGACATGGACATATGTAACAACTGGAGACACTGGACTCATGGAGGGAGAAACTGTGTGCTGGTGGCCAGGGGGTGGGCCAGTGTGGTGTACCCTTTGGTTAGTTGATGATGTATGGAGGGATTGTAAGCATTGCAATGAAACAAAATATGATAGGATGAGTGTAAAGATGATGATCTCCCATGTAAACCTCACAATAAAAACTTAAAAAATAATTAATTTAAAAAAAAATCCATTCTAGGCATAAGTGAGCTGAAATGGACTGGTATTGGCCATTTTGAATGAGAGAATAATATGAGCTTATTATGCCAGGAGCATCATACATGAAGAGAGCAAAAACACATTAAGAAGAAAAGAAAGAAGGAAAAGGTCAAAATGGATGTCAGAAGAGACTCTGAAACTTGCTCTCCAGCATAGAGATGCTAAAACAAATAGAAGAAATGAGGAGGTCCAAAAGCTGAACAGAAAATTTCAAAGATCAGCTCAAGAAGATAAAGCCAAATACTATAATAAAATATGCAAAGATTTGGAATCAGAAAATGAAAAAAGAAGAACATGGTAACCATTTCTGAAGCTGGGGGACCTGAAGAAAAAATTCAAGCCTTGACATTCATTATTGAAAGATTCTCTGAACAACTTATTGAATGATGCAGAATGCATCAAGAAAAGGTGGAAGGAATACACAGAGTCATTGTACCAAAAGGAAATGTTTAATGTTCAACCATTTCAAGGGGTACCATATGAACAAGAGCCAATGATACTTACGGAGCAAGTCCAAAGTGCATTGAAAGAATTGGCAGAGAACAGGGAACCAGGAGTTATGGAATCAAAACTGAAATCTTTCAAGAAAGTGAGACAGCACAAGAGGCACTCATTCATCTCTGCCAAGAAATTTGGAAGACAACTGTCTGGCCGACTGATTAGAAGAGATCCATATTTGTGCCCATTCCAAAGAGATGTGACCCAATGGAATGTGGATACCATCAGACAATCTCTTTGATATCTCAAGCGAATAAAATTTTGCTAAAGGTAATATAGAAATGGCTACAATCATAAATTAACAGAGAACTTCCAGAGGTTCAAGCTGGATTCAGAAGAGGCCATGGAATGAAAGATATCATTGCTGATGTCCAATGGATCTTGGCTGAAAGCAGAGAATATCAGAAAGATGTTTATCTATCTTTATTGACTACACAAAGGCTTTTGATTGTGTGGATCATGACAAGCTATGGATAACATTGAGAAGTATGAGAATTCTAGAACACTTAATTGTACTTCTGAGGAATCTTTACCTGGACCAAGAAGCAGTTGTTCCAACAGAACATGGAACACTCAGTGTTTTAAAATTGGGAAAGGTGTGAGACAAGGTTGTGTTCTTTCACCATACTTATTCAACCTGTATTCTGAGCAAATAATACAAGAGGCTGGGTTCTATGAAGAAAAATGTGGCTTCAGGATTGGAGGAAGACTCACTAACAGTCTGTGATATGCAGATGATACAACCTTGCTTGCTGAAAGTGAAGAGGACTTGAAACATTTACTGATGAGGATCAAAGAGCACAGCCTTCGGCATGGGTTGCATCTTAATATCAAGAAAACCAAAATCCTCACCACTGGACCAATAAACAACATTCTTATCAATGGAGAAATTATTGAAGTTGTGAAGGACTTCATTCTTCTTGTATCAACTATCAACACTTGTGGAAGCAGCACTCAAGAGATCAAATGACGTATTGCATTAGTCAAATCTGTTGCACAGGAACTTTTTTAAATGTTGAAGAGCAGAGATGTCAGCTTAAGGTGAGCCTGACCTAAGCCATGGTATTTTCAATAGCCTCATATGGATGCAAAAGCTGTACAGTGAATAAGGAAGATCATAGAAGAATTGATGCCTTTGAGTTGTGGTGTTGGAGGAGAATGCTAAAAGTACCATGGACTGCCAAAAGGACCAATAGATCTGTTTTGGAAGAAGTGCCAACAGAGTGTTCCTTGGAGGCCAGGATGGCTAAGCTTCGTCTCTCATACTTTGGACATATTGTCACAGTGAAGAGTCGCTGGAGAAGGATGTCATGCTGGGTAAGGTGGAGGGTCCGAGAAAAAGAGGAAGACCCTAACAAGATGGATCAGTCAGGTGGCATCATTGATGGCATCAAGTGTGGCAGCGTTACTGAGGTTGGCCCAGGATTGGACATTGTTTTGTTCTGCTGTGAATGGGGTTGCTATGAGTTGGTTCTGACTCCATGGCACCTGACGACAACAACAACAACTAGACCAATAAACAACAACCATATTCATGAACAAAATATTGAAGCTATCAAAGACTTCACTTTGCTCGGATTAACCATTAACATTCATAGAAGCAATATTCAAGATATCATTAGACAAATAGTCAAGTATTTCATTAGACAGATCTGCTGCATACGACTTCTTTAAAGTGTTGAACAGCAAAGATGTCAGTATGAGGACTAAGTTGCATCTGGCCCAAGCAGTGGTATTTTCAATAACCTCATAGGCAGTAAATAAAGAAGACCATACAAGAATTGTGACAGTAAATAAGGAAGACCATACAAGAATTGATGCATTTGAGTTATCATGTTGGTAGGTAATATTGAAAGTCCCATAGACTACCAATATAAAAAACAGATTTATATTATAAGAAGAACAGCCAGAGTGTTCTCTGGAAGCCAAGATGACCAAACTTCATCTCTCATATTTCAGTCATATTATCAGGAGGAACTAGTCACTGGAGAAGGATATCATGTTTGGTAAAGTGGAGGGTTGGAGAAAAACCACCAATGAAATGGATTGGCACAATGGCAGAAGCGATGGGCTCAGACCTAGCATTGATTGTGAGGGTGACCCAGGAACTGGCATGTTTCTTCCTGTTGTGCATAGGGTCACTATGAGTCGGTCCTGACTCTATGGTACCTTACAACAGCAACAGCTCTGTCACAGACAGCATTGTTCTTTAACAATGATCTTCAAATGTTCTTTTCGATAATGAATACTGTGCCGTTCATCTTAAATTTTTCTTTCTGGTATTGTAAACCATATGATTGTCTAGTTAAAAATGACTAATACCAGTCCATTTTAGCTCACAGTGCCTAGGATTTCAATCTTGACACCATTCATTTCATTTTTGACAACTTCCAAATGTCCTAAGTTCTTACTTTGTACAATCCATTTTTAAAATGTTAGTGAATGTTTACTATTGTTTATCCTTATTTTGAGTTGTGCCCTATCTGAGGTCCTTTTATGTTAAATTCATAATTTATGAGTAGATCAATTCTACTTTGAGAAGACAGCTCTTCCTCAGTCGTATTTTGAGTACCTTCCAACCTAGGGACTCATCAACCATCACTATATCTGATAATATTTTGATGCTATTCATAATGTTTTTTTTTTTTGTTTGTTTTTTTTTAATATTCTAGCACCATATCTGTCAAGGTTCCACTGCTTGTCATAAGGTTTTCAGTGGCTAAACATTCAGCAGTATTCAGCCTCTCCTCCTTCCTAGTTTGTCTTAGTCTGGAAGCATCACTGAAATCCTGTCCACCATGGTTGACCCAGCTAGTGTTTTAATACTAATGACATAGTTCTCAGTATTACAGCCACACACATGCCATCACAGTATGACAAATTGAGTAACAAGTGGTTGGTTTTCTTTGTATTGAGTTACAATTCATAATGAAGTTTATGTTCTTTTATCTTAATCAGCAAGTTCTTTAAGTCCCCTTTGTTTTACATAAGCAAGAGTGTATAATCTCCATATCTCCATATCACATGCAGCTTCCTCCAATCCTGATGCAGTTATTTTTTTATACTCCAGTTTTCTCAGATTATTTGTTCAGTAAATAGATTTAATAATTATGGTGAAAGAATTCAAACCAGCTGCACACCTTTTTCAGATTTTAAACTATTCAATATCCCTTTGTCTTATGGAAGCAATTGACTCTGTCTTTCGAAAGTTTTACATGAGTATGATTAAAATGTTCCTACACAGGAATATACATTCACTGTTCCAAAAATAAATGGATGCTGTTCAGCTATTTCAAGAGGTAGCATATGATCAAGAGTCAATGAGCCTAGGGAGAACAAACAAGATGGCAGATAGGGTGGAAGTGCAGTTAGGAGCTCTGTCAGCAACAACACAGAACACTGGACCAAGCAGACTCAGGGGGTGGTGCCAAAACTCTGTACCACTTATAAAAGAATATTGAGAAAGTTGAAAGACTTAAAGCCAGTGGAATTTGTACCATAAGCAAAAAATCCAATGCTTTCTAACCCAAGGCACTCAGCTGCTTCCTAAATGGCCATCTGAACCAGGCAAGGATCAGAGCAGCCATGGTTGTCTGACAGAATTGTGGAGATAAAGGAAGAATCGTAAAAAGGAAGCCCATCTCCTGGTCACATCTACTTGGAGACAATTAGAAAACATAAAAAATACCAAAGCACACCCATCTAAGTTTTAAGGCCACAGGTAACCATCAAATATGCCCCAAAAACAGAAACAGACAACCATATCAGCACATATCCAGAAACAAGATAAAGAGACTGAGCCAAATGAACTGGTTGTTGTTAAGTGTCGAGTTGTTTCTGACCCATAGCGACCCTGTACAGGGTTTCCGAGGCTGTAAATCTTTATGGGAGGAGAACACCTCATCTTTCTCCTGCAGAACAGCTGGTAGTTTCGAACTGCTGGCCTTAAGGTTTGCAGCCCGATTCGTAAACACTACCCTACCAGAGCTCCTTCAAATGAACTGGAGGTAGACCAAAATGCCATACTGGAGGGAGGGCAGGCTTTGAAAAAGCCTAAGAAGGAATTCAGAAAAGTGTTTATAAAAAGTATCAAAACATTTTACAATGGAGAAAAATAAGGAAGAAGTCAGGAAAGTGCTACAGGAACAATCAAATAAGATAGATACAGCATTGGAAACAAATCAAAACCTACAGAAAGATATTCAAATGATTAATAATAGAATATCAGAAATGGGCAAAACACTGAAAGGGCAAAGGAGTAGAATTGAAGAGATGGAAGCTAGAACTAGTGAGCTGGAAGATAAATCTTTCAATACCACTAAGGGAGAAGAACAAATAGAAAAAAGAATTAAAGAATATGAAGAAGTTCTAAGATTCATGTTGGACAAAATGAAGAGGACTAACTTAAGAATTTTCAGCATTTCAGAGCATGAAGAATCACACAAGTCCACAGAAGAGATAACTGAAGAACTTCTGGAAGAAAATTTCCCTAACATACTGAAAAGCAAAAAAGATAAGCATACAAGAAGCTCAACAAACCCCAGGAAGTATAGACCCTAAAAGAAAAACACCAAGACTTATAATAATCAAGTTCTCCAAAATCAAAGATAAGGGCAAAATCCTGAAGGCAGCTAGGGAAAAGAGAAGTGTCACAAACAAAGTCAAGCAAATCAGACTCAGCTTGGATTTCTCAAAGGAAACAATGCAGACAAGAAGGCATTGAAAGAAAGACAAACAACAACAACAACAACAACAAACTGCTGACCAAGAATCTGCTACCCAGTAAAGCTGTCAATCAAATACAATGGTGTAATCAAAACATTCCAGGATAAACAGGAGCTAAGGGATTTTGCCAAACCCAGCCTTGTGATGGAAAACATCCTAAAGGGAGTTCTGTGGACTGAGAACCAACAAGAACAGACAACAACCAGATATTGACATATATGGCAGCATTACTTGGAAGTCATTGACAAATGGAAGAGTCTAGAACAGAATAAAATGATAAGAACAGAGGATCTGGGAGGTCAGTCTATGATCAAAACAATTACAATGTGAAAGAAGGTAAACACAGAGGAACAGAGATCTAGGTGGTGGGAAGGTCAGGTAAATTACAGGATGAAATAGACTGACTTAAATGGAGGGAAAAGTTAAAGGAATGTAAGGTAACCACAATGGTAGGGTTGGGGTGGGAGGTTTCAGGGGAGGTGGAAGGAGGCAACAGTAGAGCACAGGATAAAGACAGACACATTATAGTTCGGGCATTGAGGAGGACAATACAAAAAGGGTAAGGGGGGTGGAAGAACAACAGAGATAGGGGAACACAGTGATGGGTTTGCATGGGTTAAGTGGGACAGAGGTAATTAGTGATACATGCTCAACCTTGGAACAACAGGGCTCTCTGATACAGAGATCTAGGCGTAGTTTGAAGAGTGGAAATAATACTAAGATGCTTGACTGTCTTATGAATATTGGTTTCCCTTACCTACTATCATAAAATAGGCACTTGAGTGGGATAGAAGGGAATGTGTTGGGAAAAATGATTACAGAAAACTTGTAAGCCTGTCTCCAGCCTATAACTGATTGGAATACCAAAAAGGGGTTCTAGAACTTGCCCAAGGAAACAGGCCTCTTGCAGAGCCTTTGCAGAATATAGGACATTAGGTGGAATCCTGAGTCCCATCCAGAACTTTCTGAGGTGAGACATTCCCATTAGAAAAGACAAGCAGACCAGCCTGGAACAGCTAGAGTGACAGAAGATGTATCTTCAAAGAAAGTTCATCAGGAAAAACCCAAAACAAAAATGGCAGTATGACTGCCTACTGCAAGAATAAGCAAGCTGTTTAACGGGAAGCCATCAAGGCAAGCAATCAAGTTCCTTAAGGACAACCCCACCCCCACCCCCAAGACTGAAACTCAAAGGAAACACATGAGCAGTCATGCAAGCTTGCTGGTGAAAACATTAGTCTACTGGTGAGTGGAAGAGTGGGAAAGGCAGCAATGAGGAAATGGGCTGAGTTCAACCACTGTCCATTGACTCTTGTTTACCTGGAGTTGAGAGAGAGAAGAGAAAGGTCTGCTGGTCCAATGTGTGATGAGACCCAGGGACACCTAAGCCCATGGACAAGGACATACATAGCTACAGAGGGCTAGTGCTAAGAGTGAAGCATCCAGCTGGTATGAAGTGAGGGGAGGGGCACAAGACACCGAATTTTGCAAAGTACTCATTTGACCTAGCCTTGATGGCTTGATAATCAGAACTCTACTGTTGTTGTTGTTAAGTGCCATCAAGTCGATTCTTACTCATAGCCACCCTGTACAGGGTTTCCGAGGCTATAAATCTTTACGGGAGCACAAACCCTCATCTTTCTCCCATGGAACAGCTGGTTGTTTCGAACTGCTGACCTTGCAGTTCACAGCCCAATTCGTAACCACTATGCTACCAGAACTCAAATAGAGGAAGATTAAAAAAAACAAAACTATTTTTTGATAAAGGAAACAAAGGTAAATTGCTACAACTTGATGAACTTGACCTACACTCATGGAGGTAGTAACTCTAATTAGCAACAGACAGGGAAGGAGTCTTCACATGAAGTATCAATGCTATCCCCTCTGTACACAGGGTAGATAGGGATGGGCACCTTAGACACTGGCTACCTACAAAGAGGGGGAGATAAAGTCACCAAGTGACTGGATTACAAGGTTTCAAGAGGAAGTTTAATTTAAGAGTGTGTAAGGGAAGAAAGCTTCCCCGCATACTTTTTTAGATAGGTCTGGTGAAAAGAGATGGGATTAAGATTTACATGATTCAATAGTGAATAAGTCTTACCATGAGTAATTGCTACTGTCATAATTGTAAAGGTAGAAGTTTTGTCACAAAAGTGGGGGAGCAAGAGAACAAACAAGATGGCAGATCAGG
This sequence comes from Chrysochloris asiatica, assembly GCF_000296735.1. Lineage (NCBI taxonomy): Eukaryota > Metazoa > Chordata > Mammalia > Afrosoricida > Chrysochloridae > Chrysochloris > Chrysochloris asiatica. The sequence continues at coordinate 1,048,954 of NW_006408920.1, forward strand.
TGGACATTTAGTAAAGACCTCTGTCAACAACAACACAGAATACCCAACCAAGCAGGCTCAGGGAATGGTCCCAGAACTCTGAACCACAAATAAAGGAATATTTAGAAGGTTGGAAGGCTCACAGCTGGGGGAATTTGTGGCAGAAGCAAGAAATCTATTGCTTTCTAGTCCAGGATGCTCGGTTGT
>NW_006408920.1:1052270-1064998 GCF_000296735.1 Chrysochloris asiatica
GAAGTTACTGGCATAGAACAAGACACCAGGAATAAATGGAATACAAATTGAAATACTTGAACTGATGTGGCACTGAAGGCCCTCACTCATTCATGTCAAGAAATTTGGAAGACAACTACCTGGCCAACTGACTGGAAGAGATCTGTATTTGTGCTCATCCCAAAGAGGTGACTTAACAGAACGCAGAAATCATCAGATAATATCATTGATTATCCCATGCTAGTAAAATTTTACTAAAGATAATCCAAAATTGGCTGCAACCACACATTGACAGAGAACTTCCAGAGGTTCAAGCTGATATCAGAAGAGGACGTGGAATGAGGGATATCATTGCTGATATCAGATAGATCTTGGCTGAAAGCAGAGAATACCAGAGAGATGTTTACTTGTGCTTTAGTGACTCGGCAAAGGCTTTCAATTTTGTGGATCATGATAAACTATGGACAACATTGTCAAGTATGAGTATTCTGGAACACTTATTCACTCATGAGGAAACTGTACATAGACCAAGAGGCAGGTGTTCAAACAGAGCACAGGAACACTGAATGGTTTAAAATTAGGACAGGTGTGTGCCAGGGTTGTATTCTTCCACAATACTTATTCAACCTGTATGGTGAGCAAATACTCTGAGAAGCTGGGTTGTATGGAGAAAAACGTGGCATCAGGATTGGAGGAAGACTCATTAAGAACCTGCAATATGCATATGATACAACCTCGCTTGCTGAAAGTGAAGAGGACTTAAAATACTTGTTGATGAAAATCAAAGACCACAGCCTTCAGTGTGGGTTGCACTTCAATATAAAGAAAACAAAAATCATCACCACTGGACCAATAAACAACATCCATATAAATGGAGACTATTGAAGTTTTCAAAGACTACATTTTGCTTGGATCAACCATCCACACTCATGGAAGTAGAAGTCAAGAAACTAAATGACATATTGCATTAGGCAAATCTGTTGCACAAGACCTCTCTAAAGTGTTGAAGAGCAAAGATGTCAATTTGAGTACAAAGGAGCATCTGACCCAGGACATGGTATTCTCAATAACCAAATATGAAAGCTGGACAGTGAATAAGGAAGACCATGGAAGAATTGATAATATGACTTATGGAGTTGGAGGAGAATATTAAAAGTACCATGGATTGCCAAAAGGACAAACAGATCTGTGTTGTTCATTGGAAGCCCAGATGGCCAGACTTGGTCTCTCATAATTTGGACATGTTGTCAGGAGGCACCAGTCACTTTAGAAGGGTATCATATTTGGTAACGTGGAGGGTTGGAGAAAAGGAGGAAGACACCCAATGAGATGGACTGGCAGAGTGTCAGAAGCAAAGTGCTCAGGCATAGCAACAATTGTGAGGTCGGCCCAGGAATGGACAGTGTTTGTCACTATGAGTCTGTACCAACTCAATGGCACTTAACAACAACAATTAAATGTTCCAGAACATCCATTTTTTACAATGTTATCCATAATTTGTTTTGATACACACAGTCAAATGCCTTTGCATAGTCTACAAAGCACAAGTAAATATTTCTGTGGTATTCTTTGCTTTTAGCCAAGATTCATCTGTTTTCAGCATTGATATCCCTAGTTGCAAACAGTGTTCCTACTCTTATAATAATGGCTTGAATTTCTGGCAGCTCCCTGTCAATGTACTGCTGCAACATCCATTTTAATTTTCTTCAGCACAATTTTATTCGGGCACAAATATGGATCACTTCCAGTCTGTTGGCCAAGTAGCTGTTTTCCAAATTTCTAGTCATAGATTATTGAGTGCTTCCAGGGTTTCATCAATTTGTTGACACATTGCAATTAGCTTTCTGTCAATTCCTAATGCCTACGGTGCAGCTTGGACTTGTTCCTTCAATTACATTAGTTCTGGATTATATAGTACTTCCTGAATTGCTTGAATAATTGTTTTTTTTGTACAGGGAATTTGTGTATTCCTTCATCTTCTTTGGATGCTTCTTGTATCTTTCAATATTTTGTCCATGTTGTCATTGTTGCTAAGTAACATCAAATTGGTCCGGACTCATAGATATCTTATGTTCAATAGGACGAAATGCTACCTAGTCCATCATCATTCTCACTATTGTTGATATGTCGATCCCATTTTTGCAGCCACTGTGTCAATCCATTGTATTTGACGTATTTCTCTTTACCAAACATAGTGTCTTTTTCAAGGGACTGATCTCTACTGATAATATGGCTACGGACATTAGACAAAGTCTTGTCATGTTTGTTTTTAAGGAACATTGTAACTTCTTCCAAAACAGATTTGTTTGTTCTTTTGGCTACCAAGGGTACTTTCAGTATTCTATACCAATACCACAATTCAAATGCATTCATTCTCCAGTCTTCCTTATTAATTGTTCAGGTTTCACATATATATGAGGTGATTCAAAATACAATGTTTAGGTAAAATACACTTTCCTCAACCTGACATTTTTGCTTTTTAGCATATCTAACTATTCCTTTGCAGCAGATTTGTCTAATATAATACGTCTTTTGATTTCTTGACTATTGCTTCAATAAGCATTGATTGTGGATCCAATTTTGCCAATAGAATCCTTCAATATTTCAAACTGATATTTGGATGGACTTTTTTAGATATTCCATCTTGATAAATGCTGAGCATATTCTTCACTTTTGGTTTTCTTTATGTAGGCCTTTGCACATTTCATTATAATATTTGTCTTCTAGAGCTACCCTTTGAAATTTTCTTGTCAGAATTTTACTTCATCATTTCTTCCAGTTGCTTTTGCTTTTCTGTGTTCAATAGCAAGTTTGAGTCTCTCCTTACATCTTCACAGGTTTTTTGTGTCTTTCCTGTCTTTTTAGGGTCATTTTGCTTTCTTCATGTATGAGGTTCTTAATGTCACCCCACAATTCCTCTGGTCTTAAGTCATTAATATTCATTATGTCATATCTGTTCTTCAGATGATGTCTAAATTCAAGTGGAGTATACTCAAGACTTTATTTTTGCCTTGTGGACTTGTTTTAATTTTTTCAGCTTGAACTTTAACCTGCATATGAGCAATTGATGGTATGTTACACAGTTGTAATGGATCTGATTCCATCTGGTGAGGTCCACATGTATAGTCACTGTTTGTGTTGTTAAAAAAGGTATTTGCAATGAAGAAACCAGTGGTCTATCAAAATTCTATCTTGTGATTTTCAGCATTATTTTTTTATCACTAAGGATTTCATTTCTATCATCTCTGTAAAAGGCAATCCACCTCTGAGAAATTAGCCCCTAAAAATGTTATGAATAACAGTAAAGCAGTTTGTCTTTATTGTTGTTAGCTGACTTCGAGTTGGTTCCAACTCAAAGAGTCCTGTTCAGTCCTGTGCCATCCTCACAATTGTTATTACATTTAAGTCCATTGTTGCTGCCAATGTGCCAATCCATCTCATTGGTGGTCTTCCTCTTTTTTGCTTATTCTCCACATTACCCAGCATAATGTCCTTCTCCAAGGACTGATCCCACCATAACATGTCCAAATTATGAAAGACAAATGAAGCATCTTGGCTTCAAAGGAGAATTCTTGCTGTACTTGTTCCAAGATAGATTTGCTTGTTCTGGCAGTCCAAGGTACTTTCAATATTCTTCCCCAGCAACATGAATCAAATGCAATTTTGTTGTGACAATCCTTAAATATTGCAACATTAGTCTTGACTTTTGTTATTTTTTTCAATTCCTTTACCTTTAGAAATGTCAAGCATGTTCTGTCCTTTTGGATTTCTTACTACAGGTTTGGTTTTGCTTTATATTTCATTATTATATATTTTTTTCTTAAGCTGCCACTTAATATATTCTGTTCAGTTATTTTATTGCATCATTTCTTAATTTCCTTTTAGCTAACTTACAGTCAAATGTAGTTTCAGTCACTTCTGATGACCTTTTACTCTCTTCCAAGGAGTGCTGCTGACACAGTGATGAAAGTACTCATCAGCTAATTTAAAATGAGACAGTTTAAAATCACCAACTCATCAGGAGAATGAAGTGGCAGAAAGCTTCTGTGAATACTTAATGTCCTATGACCCCTATAGTGCAGTTATACACTGTCCTATAGTTTCACTATGAGTTGGAATCAACTCACGAGTAGTGGTTTTGTTATAGTTTTGCATTTCAATCCATCATAATGTGATATCCTCCATGTCACACCACAATTTGTCTAATCTTGAATCATTAGTGTTCAATGAGCCATGTCTATTCTTGAGGTATAATGTGCTCTAGTTCATATTTTGTCTCTTTTGGTCTTGTTTTTATTTTCTTCACCTTCAACTTTAAATTGCATATGAGCATGGTCTGTTCTGCAATTGGCCCATGACCTTGACCTAACTAATGATACAGCTTCTCCATTGTCTTATCCCACAGTTGTAATAAACTTAATTTTGGTGAGATCAATGTGTATTTTTTGCTAATTTTAAGTGCCATTGAGTTGATTCTAATTAACTGTGACCCCATATAATATTTCCTAGGAGTTGCTGGTCGGTTTGAACCACTGATCTTATAAGTAGCAGTCCAGTGCTTATCTTATTGTGAAAATAGATGCCTTTTTCAATAAATAGATCTTTAATCTTGCAAAATTCTACAGTGGGATTTCCAGTGTCATTTCTATTGCCAATGCAGCATTTCCTAATTTCTAATCTTTTTTTCCAACTTTCAAATTACAGTAACCAGTAATTATCAGTATTGTTAATATCACATGCAAGCAAACTTTTGCTGAAGATAATTTTTTTTTTTTAAATGACAGGGTATTACCAAAAATTCAAGCTAGATTCAAAAGAGGTTGTATTATGAAATTTATCATTGCTGATGTTAGGTGGATCTTACCTGAACTCTTAGAATACTAGAAAAATGTTTACTTGTGTGTTAATTTATTATGCAAAGCATTCAGTTGTATGCTTCATAACAAACTATAGAAAACATTTAAAGGAATGGGAATTGCAGAACAATTCGCTGTATACATGCAAAACATATACAGAGGCTGTTTGGCTCTCTGAGCAGCACCATGGCGGTTGGCAAGAACAAGTACCCTACAAAAGGTGGCAAAAAAGAAACCAAGAAGAAAGTGATTGATCCATTTTCTAAGAAAGATTGGTATGATGTGAAGGCACCAGCTATGTTCAATATAAGAAATATTGGGAAAACACTAGTCACAAGGGCTCAGGAACCAAAATCGTATCTGATGGACTCAAGGGTCATGTTTTTGAAGTAAGTCTTGCTGATCTGCAGAACAATGAAGTTGCATTTAGGAAATTCAAGCTAATTACTGAGGATGTGCAGGGAAAAAACTGCTTAACCAACTTCCATGGCATGGATCTTACGCATGACAAAATGTGCTTCATGGTCAAAAAATGGCAAACCATGATTGAAGCTCACATTGATGTCAAGAATACAGGTGGTTATTTACTTCGCCTGTTCTATGTTGGTTTTACTAAAAAACACAACAACGAGATTTGGAAAACATCTTTTGCTCAGCACCAACAGGTCCATCAAATCTGGAAGAAAATTATAGAAATCATGACCTGAAAGGTACAGGCAAATTACTTGAAAGAAACGGTCAATTAACTGATTCCAGAGAACATTGGAAAGGGCATAGAGAAGGCTTGCCAGTCTATTTACCCTCTCTATGATGTGTTTGTTAAGAAAGTAAAAATGCTGAAGAAGCCCAAGTTTGAGTTGGGAAAATTCACGGAGCTTCATAGTGAAGGCAATAATCCTGGAAAAGCTACTGGATATGAGACAGGTGCTAACGTTGAACCAGCTGATGGCTATGAACCACTAGTTCAAGACTCTGTTTAAAGTTTAGACTTTTAATGATGACAAATAAAAAAATCTTAATTATGAAAAAAATGTATATAGACCAAAATGCAATAAATTGGACAGAAAAAAAGTAGAATGGATGGTTTATAATCAGGAAAGATGTGCTTCAGGATTGTCTTATTGTACCACACTTACTCAGTTTTTATGCTAAGCAAATATGTGAGAAGCTTAACTATATGAAGAAGAACACAACATCAGGATTAGAGGAAGATTCATTAACACCCTGTGATATTCAGATAACACAACTTTACTTTCTGAAAGTTAAAAGGACTTGAAATACTTAATGAGGAAGATCATTAGATATGAATTACAACTCAACATCAAAAATCCTCACAACTGTACCAGTAGGCAACGTCATGATACAACATAAAAAAAAAGGAAAAAAAAACAAACAAACAAAAAACAAAAAACGGATATTGCCAAGGATTTCATTTTACTGGGACCCACAAGCAACATCAATGGAAGCAGCAGTCAGAGATAAAATTACGAATTTGTATTAGGCAAATCTGCTGCAAAAATTCTCTTTAATGTGTTAAAAAAGGAAAGATATCATGTGAAGACTATGGTGCACCTGAATCAAGCTATGGTACTATCAATTGTCTCATATGCATGGGAAAGCTGAGAAACAAAGACTGGAGAAGAATTGATGCATATGAATCAAGGTTTTGGTGAAGATTATTGAATACGCCATGGACTGTCAGTAGAATGAACAAATTTGTCTTAGAAGTACAGTAAGAACTTCTAAGAATGATTCTTAGACGCAAGGATGGCAAGATTTCTTCTCTACTTTATACATAGCCTGAAAAAGCACATAATGCTTGATAAAGCAGAAGGTTGGAGAAAAAGAGAGAGACCAGAATGAGATGATTGACACTGTGGCTACAACAGTGGTATCATACACAGTGATATCATGAGTGTGGTATACGAATGGGCACTGTTTCATTCTGTTTTAAATAGACTCACTGTGCATTTGAACTAACTTGAGGGTACCTAACATTAATAACAACAAAGATTGTCATAGCTGAAGAATACTAATCTTTAATTTATCTTCTTGCTTGTCTGTTTGGTCTGCAGTATCATCTTTAAAATATTCAGACAGATGGTAAAATCAATTTTTTTTTTTTTTTTATAAAATGAAAGAGGTATGCAAATAAATGTGAATGAAAATCAGTATTGGATCTACTCGTCCAAAAACAAAAAAAGAACACATATTGAGGAAGGATGTCACTCTGCCCACTCTGACCTGCCATCCTTGAGATTTTGAATGACATGGAGTAAAATGTTTGTACTATTTATATTAATGTACTTTGGACCTCTTTCTTAGGATGTAAAAGCCTGTATTTTAACTAATCAGTTGTTCTTTTTTTGTTGTTAACAAAGGCCTATATTATTTATATTATTAGGTATCATCATTCTTGCTTACTGTGACCCAGTATACAACACAAAATATTACTTGGCCCTGTGTGAAACTCACAATTGTTGCTATGTTTGAATGTATTATTGCAGCCACTGTTTAAATTGATGGACTTCCTATGTCCAATAAGAAACAGGAACAGAATGGTGTGTTCCATATACTAAGTTCTGTGGTGTTGTAGGATAAGCACTAGACTGCTAACCTTAAGGTCATCTGTTCAAACCCACCTGAAACTCCTTAGAAACCCTATACAGAATCGCTATGAACTGATTCAATGCCATTTAACAACAATAACAAGTTTGGGTAATGAAAAAAGTAACATTGTTGTTGTTGTTATTAAGTGCCTTCGAATCGGTTCCGACCCATAGCGACCCTGTACAGGATTTCCAAGGCTGTAAATCTTTACGGGAGCAGATAGCCTCATCTTTCTCCCGCGGAATGGCTGGTAGTTTCGAACTGCTGTCCTTAAGGTTCGCAGCCCGATTCGTAACCACTACGCTACCAGAGCTTCTTAGCATTGAGTAACTAAAAAGTAAAATGTTTATGATAACGTTTTAACCATCTTCTTTAAGAGTAATTATACATATTAATTGAGTGGCTGCTTTTTTTCTTATTCTTTAATATATTCATAAAGAAAAACAAAACAAACTTTGCTCCCCACTTAGTGAAATTGAGCAAACACTTAATGTGTTCTAATTGTTTTTGAAATTCAGAACACATAATTCCAAGACAATAAAGGACAAATTAGAAACTAGTCATAGATAAATACCAATGAATTACAGATCTTTATCAGGGCTTATGTAATATTTGAAAATAATACAATTTATTAAAATTTTAAACAATATTTAGTGAATTTCCATGTCTATATTAATAATAAACATGACATGAGCAAAAATTGTATATTTTAATTTATCTAAAATTGTTACTGCAGTATACGCATTTAAACCTTTTTTATCATGATTGAAATAGTTTTAAACTGGTTGAGTAATGGCAGAAGAAATTTCCATTTAAAAACATTTAGCTGCTGATTAGTGTACTCTTTCATATTCCAAGTTTCATATCATATTTTCTGAGCAAAAATTGATAGAAAAAATATGCAACTTTTAAACTTTCTTCAAACTGTATTTTGTTGTATATAAAATTCAGAAAAAGTGTCTCTAGCCATGTCCTAGAAAAACTGGTAATTTGCAAATGCAAACTGAAATAGAGTCTATACAATCAAAACAATTACTGTTGCTTGATGATCAATTACATCTAATAAGACTACACAATAGCATTTCTCCTGATCTCCGTGGTTACAAGTACTAAGGACAAAGCTGTATATATCCCAGATTTTAGAAAGCCAACTCCTGATGGCCCAGAAGCACAGTTACCTCAAATCTTGCACATATTACCATCATCTCTTACTTGGATTATTTCAAGAGTCTTCAAACTGCTCTTCTGTTCTTCAGTTTTGCTCCCTAGAAGGTGGGTTATGCACCAGTGAAAATGATTCATACAAGCCATAAATTTGATTGTTTAAGCATGAATCCAAAATTCTCCAAAGGCAACCCAAATAAAATCCTAATTGTCTATGCCAGGCCAAAAACATCTCACATAATAAGGATCTGCCTTTTATCTCAGATTTCATTTAATTAAATAATTCCCTCCCACTGTGCTCATGTTGACTGCTAAGCCAACCTCCATCCTTTTTTAGAACTTTTTGTATTTGCTGTTATCTTACTCTAGGATTCACATAAATTCTACCTTCTTCCCATATATCAGAGTCCTGGTATAATGCATTAGAATAAGCACTGAACTAGAAACCACAAGGTTGGTAGTTCAAATCCACCCGTCACTTCTTGAAACCCTAAGCAGGGTCTCTATGCGTCGGAACTGACTCTACAGTACTTAACAACCAAATATATATATATATATATAAAATTCAAGTATAATGTCATCTTTTGTAAAATTTAATTATGACATAATTAGTAGAACAATAAATAATCTATTTTATGGTGTTGTTAAGTGCTGATGCATAATGACACTGTATAGTGCATCCAAGGACCAACTGATGAACTTGAACTACTGACCTGTAGCTCAAATTGAACTTGTGGTCCAGTACTTTATCCCACAGTGCAACATCCATTCAACCACTATCATTTTTATAGCTTTATCAACTTAATCTTAATTTATGTGTACTTGAAATTAATTTTAAGTTACTTTAAATTTATTTTTCACATGATTCTTGTCTGTCTTCTCTCCTTAGGGAAGAAATCTGTCATTATCACTCTATCACCAGAGCTAGCTGAACTGCTCAAAGAAAATAGGCAGTCTTCTTCAAATATTTGTGGACAGTCTGATTGATTAATGTTACCTTTGGTTTCACAGTATCTCCACCTGAAACTACTATTAGACCAATAAACTTTGAATTTGCTAGATATTTCTCTGAACTTGTCTATGATACTTCTTAAATGTCTTTTTATCATTATACAATAACACTCAATATAAAATACATGATTTGCTGTTGTCCAAATTATGTCATTTAATATGAATCAGATACTACATGAAGATTGTGGAATTTAATGTTGGATAAAAACTTCAGAAAAGTAGTTACATGGTCTATTAATTATGTTTCTGTCAATTTAAATAGTTGGATATAAATGATAATTATTTTTATAATGTAATCTTTCCCAAGAATATTGCACAGAAACACACACACACAAAACTCTAGCTATTCAGCATGTCATGTTCTTTTATTATTTTACTTTATACTTCATTTGTTTCTGTTACATGGCCTTGTAATTTATTATTAATCTTTGTTTCTAATAGGCATATTTGATTCTGATCCAATAGAAGTGTCTGTCAATTATTAAACTATGAATCTAATGACTGTAGCATATAACAACAGCTCTAATTACATGTATTGATTGCAAAATGTTTGTCTTCATATTGGTCCCTTAAAAACAATCTGGTTAACTATATTTATAATTTATTAATAAGTAAAGTTAATTAATTAACCCTATATAAGGAAATATTTTAACACCTACAGTTGACATGTTTAATATCACTAATTTTGCTTTATATTTTAAGGCATATAACATTATTTCAGATTCAAAACAACTTTTAAAATCATATTTTTTTCTGTTGATCTTCAAAGCTATTATAATAGTGATTAATAAAATACTTATTGTTGTTGCTGTTGTTAAGTGCCTTTGACTCAGTTCTGACTCATAACGACACTGTATAGGGTTTCTGCAGAACAGCTGGGAATTTGAACTGCCAGTCTTGTGGTTTGAAGTCCAGAGCTGATCCTGCAGCACCACACCAGGAATACAATAAAACATTGACTGTATATATTTATAAAATATCTTTAATATTTATATGACTTATTTCTAAGCATATCAGTAAAAGGATATTATCAAGGTATAATAATTTATATAAGAATCATCAACTTTCAAGAGTAGTATGCTTTTATCGACAAAATCATTTCACATAATTTTTCTTTATATTGAAAATGTCTCTGTCAGGCAATATAAACAGAAGTTATTACAGTTAAATTGTATCATCTCTCATAATTATTTAACATTATTTAACCATATTCTTAAGTCATCTGTCAATAACATTTAAAGAAAAACCTTGCTCTCTTACACATACACATGCATATGTGCATACATACGCTTGGGCATGAAACTTTGAGTTTTGTTTTTTTTTCATTCCTCATATGAATATTCCAGGATAAATTCTTATCAAATATCAATTCCTTCATTTGTATAACTAGAAAACCAGTTTAGATTTACTTCATAGGGTGCATTTTACTTGATAATTGACTACTTCAAAGCATAAAACCAAATCTGTGGCTTACTTACTGTATACTTGTTTTTAATTTCTTCATTGAGCTGATTTGAAATGTTGATGATTATATTCTGGATTGGTGTTGAATACAGCTATCATGTTATATTATCTACATAAATAATGATGTACACACACTTTCTCAAGTATTTCTGTTTTTCTCTATGTTTATTATTTAATACCATCTTTCCTTGGTTTCAGTCAAGGAAGTCTTCTAGTATTTCCCCACCTGTGTGGTATTCTTCAGTAATCTCCTCAGTCATACTTGCTTCATTTTCATATCAGTGATTCTATGTCCCTGCTTAAAACTCTTTACTACATATTTTTAGTAATTGAAAGGACTCAAGTATTAAACTACAAAACGTTTTATCATCTGGTGTCTTTTAATATTTTCAGCTTTATTTGGTTTCATTCTTCGTGTTTAACACAATGTTTACATTTACAGTCACGTTGACTTTCTTTGATTTACTACCAAGATCTCTCTTTCTCTCTGCCTCCTCTCCTTGGCCCTGATCTACCTCCACCACTGGGCTTTTACATAAAATCTTCCTTGGTATTCTCTCCAGTCCCTCATTTCACCAACCTGTTCTCTTAGTAATTGTTACTCATAATATCTCAAACAAGAATCATTGGGTGTTTCAAACTCTTAAACTACTTGGCTGCTAACCAGAAGTTTGAAAGATTAAATTCACTTATAAGTGTCTCATAAGAAAGGTCTTGCAATCTATTCTGAAAAAAATCAGTCACTGAAAATCTATGACATCTTGGTCAATTGTTGTCACTAGGTGCTATCCATTAGGTATCAACTCATAACAATTATATAATGCACAACAGAATGAAACACTCCCCAGTCCTGAGCCAACTTCACAATTGTGCTATGCCTCAGCCCATTGCTGCTGCCACTGTGCCAATCCATCTCGTTGGGGGTCTTCCTCTTTTTCTCCGACCCTCCTTCTTACCAAACATGATATTCTCCTTCAGGGACTGGTCCCTCCTGATAATATGTACAAAGTACGAGACATGACGTCTGGCCATCCTGGCTTCCAAGGAGCCCTCCTTCCAACATAGATCTGTTGGTTCTTTTGGCAATCTATGGTACTTTCAAAATTCTCCTCCAACATTGTAACTCAAAAGCATCAATTTTTCTATGGTCTTCACATGCATCTGAGGTTATTGAAAAGCCATGGCTTGGGTCAAATACACCTTAGTCTTCAAACTGACATCTTTCATCTTCAACATTTTAAAGAGGTCTTGGTAAATTGCCAAAACACAATTCATAAAAATATTTTACATCCTAATCTGGTGAGCAGCATCTGGAGCCTTAAAATCCTGTGAACAGTCATTAAAGGAGAAGCACTTAACTTCTTTCCAGCTGGAGCATAAAATAATGAAGACAAAGGAATATAAATGGAAGGAATTAATCCTAAATACTAATGACCCATATGAACCACTATTGCCTCCAACCTGATACCAGATCTGGATTGTGCCTGACTATAATATTGAAGAGCAGAGATGTCAGCGTGAGGACTAATGTGCTCCTGACCCAAGCCATTATTTTCAATAACCTCAAATGGATGTGAAAGCTGGACAGTGAATAAGGAAGATCGTAGAAGAATTGATGCCTTTGAGTTGTGGTGTTGGAGGAGA
>NW_006408920.1:1066008-1067553 GCF_000296735.1 Chrysochloris asiatica
GGGAGTAGAAAGCCTCATCTTTAGCATCAATACAGATAGATACCCAGAAATAATATTTTAAACATGTCATATTTTAACACTCTTTCAGTTTACTATGAAAAAGTATTTCAATAAAATTGACGCTTTGCTTCTGTATGTACTTCCAATACTTATAAAATATTTGAGACATTTATTCCATTTATGAAAAAAGAAACTTTGTAAATGTTGAATTTAAAAGCAGGTAGGGGCTTCCAGTTTGGCAGCTGCAGAGGCAGAGTCAGGTAGTATAGGCTCCATGGGGGAGGAGTTGAACACCCAGAGAAGCTGCTTTCTCAGAACAACTACAGGGCTCTGGATCAAGCATAAGGTGAAGGGCATCAGTTTCCTGCACACACTGGTGGAAAAATCACTGTATAAAGGAAACTATTGTGATTTAAGAATTGATCAGGACACGGGACATCCTCAGGGGCCCCTGCCCAGGCTGAGTTCCGAGGGCCGGGCCACAGCCGGACCACCACGATGAACCAGAGCTAAAAAACCAGTGCAGCAACATTTACAAAAAGAGGTATGGGGGGATTCTACATGTTTTTTTTTCCTTCTCTTCCCTGTCACACCTTCACTGCCCAGCCTGGATGTCTTCAGATGGATGGGTGTGTTCCCCAAAAAGGGTTCAGCATTGAGCCATCAGTTTTCTAACAGCACAGAGAGGAAGAACCCTCCTGGTCCCACTGGTTAATTCTTTGATGGCTACTTGTGATGTCTGACTCTGGGATCCAGCCATAAAGTTAACTTGTGTGGGACCCATTACTCCTACCTACCCAGAAAGAAAAAATCAGGTCTGGCCAGACAGACAAACTGTATGAACACTCAGTAAAACACCAACATAAAAGGATGCAACTATTTCGAGAATTATACTATGCACATGCAGATACCTAACTGACCATCAGAGACAAAAATAGTAGACAATCTTTCTCCCATTATCTCCTCAATATCTATCTGTGCAGCTCTACAGTGGTAACTAGAGGAAAGTCCTGAATGAATGGACACCCTCAACCACTGCTGGAGGTTACTCTGGTGCACACACACTACCTGTGAAGCAAAAGTGACTGTCCAGTCAGCTATGGTTTTGTTTTTGTTATAGAGCGGTGTTTTTTGTCTCTGTTTTTATATCTCTTCTGTTTTTATTCCATTTGATCTCACTTTTTGTCTGGAGGTGGGATCTTTTTCTCCCTACGTTTCTCAAGAAGAGACAGCGTTCGTGGCCTTATAGCCAAGCTACAAGCATACCCCATAATATTCCATCATTGAGACAACTGCCAATAACAGTTGCTAGACATTAAATGTAAAAAGGGAAGCCTATTTCCTGATCATATCTACCAGGAAACACTCAGTAAGCTTAACAACACAGCAAAAAAAACATCCATTCAAGCATTAAAATCCTACCTAACTACTGAAAATGAAAAAAAAAAAAAAAAACCAAAAAACTCAAAACATGTCCAAAAACAGAAGAGAGTAACTGAGACAAATGAGCTGGGCACAGACAAAGGTGTCCCAGATTTCCAGAAA
>NW_006408920.1:1068143-1085787 GCF_000296735.1 Chrysochloris asiatica
TACAAAGGCAAGCAAATCAGATTAAGCTCTGACTTCTCAGCAGAAACCATGCAGGCAAGAAGGCAATGGGGAGACATATATAAAACCCTAAAAGACAGAAAAACTGCCAACCAAGATTTGTCTATCCAGCAAAACTGTCAATAAAAATGATGGTGCAATCAAAACATTCCAAGGTAAAGAGAAACTAAGAGATGTTGTCAAATCCAATCCAGCACTTGAAAACATCCTAAAGAGAGTTCTTTGGAATGAAAACCAAAAAGAACAGACAGCAACCAGAGATTGACAGATGTGGCAACACCACCTGAAACTCAGACAACAAATAGCAAAGGCCAGAACAGAACAAAATTACAACAATGGTGCTCGATTCAGCGGCACATATACTAAAATTGGAAGAATAGAGAGAAGATTAGCGTGGACCTTGCACAAGGATGATACACAAATTCATGAAGCGTTCCATATTTTTCAAACCACTTTACAATGGAGTTGAGAAAAATAAGGAAGAAATCAGGAAAGCATTACAAGAATAATCAAATAAGATTGATACAACATTGGAAATGGCTCAAAACCTACAGAAAGAGGTCCAAATGATCAATAATATTATATCAGAAATAGACAATACACTGAAAGGACAAAGGAGTAGAATAGACGAGATGGAAGGCAGAGCCAGTGAGCTGGAAGAAAAGTCATTCAATACTATTAAGATAGAAGAGTAAACAGAAAAAGGATGAAAAAAATTTAAAGAAGGTCTAAGATTCATATTGGACAACATGAAAAGGAATAACTTAAGAATTATCATCATTCCAGAACAAGAAGAATCACACAAAACACAAAGGAAATAGTTGAAGCACTTCTGGAAGAAATTGTCTCTAACATCATTCAAGAAGCTCAACGAACCCCAGGAAGGATAGACCCCAAAGGAAAATCACTGAGACATATCATGATCAACCTCTCCAAAATCGAACATAAGGAGACAATCCTGAAAGCAACTAGGGAAAAGAGGAGTGTTACACACAAAGGCAAGTGAGTCAGATTAAGCTCAGATCTCTCAGCAGAAACCATGCAAGCAAGAAGTCCACGAAGAGACATATATAAAACCCTGATAGAAAAAACTGCCAACAAAGAATCCTTTATCCAGCAAAGTTATCAATCAAATACAATGGTGTAATCAACACATTCCAGGATAAACAGAAGATAAGGAATTTTTCCAAAGCCAACTCTGTACTAGAAAGCATCCTAAAGGGAGTTCTGTGGACTGAGAACCAACCAGAACAGACAACAATCAGAGAATGACATACATGGCCTCACCTCCCAGAAATAAATCAACAGAAGGAAGAGTTAAGAACAGAATAAAACTATAAGAACAAGCTCAGAAAATCTGGGAGGTCAGTCTATGATCAAAACAATTACAACATAAAAGAATATAAACACATAGGAACAGAGATCCAGACAGTGAGAAGGTCAGGTAGACTACAGGATAAAATAGACTGTACTAAGTGGACAAAAAAGTTAATGGACTATAAGGTAAACTCAAAGAAAATCAACATTTCACAACATAACAAGAAAACAAAAATCCAAGAAGAACATGGAAACATTAAAACTATGAGGAAACTCACAAGAAAGAACACAAAAAGCATAAATGAGGCAAAGGAAGACACACAGAACAAAGATAACAAACATAATGGCAGCAATTATTTCATACCTATCAATAATTACACTGAATGTAAAACGTATCTGTTAAGAGACAGAGGGTGGCAGAATGGATAAGAAAACAAAATCCTTTAATATGCAGTCTGCAAGAGACACATCTCACACACTGAGACAAAATAAGGTTAAAAGTCAAAGGATGGAAAAAGTAATACTAAGCTAATTACAATAAAAAAATGAACAGGAGTGTCTGTATTAATCTCTGATAAAATAAACTTTAAGGCAAAAACCAGCATAATGGATAAAAATGGACATTATCTCATGATTAAAGTGACAATTGAACAAGATGACATATCCATAATAAATACCTATGCTCCCGATGAAAGAGTTCCGAAATATATTATGTAAACTCTAATAGATTAGAAGAAAGAAATGGTAAAAACACTCAACAAAGTAGGAAATGAAGGGAAACTGCTCAACATAATCAAGTGTATATATACAAAACCAATAGCCTACATTCCTCTCAATGGAGAGACACTGAAAGCCTTCCCTCTGTGAATGGGAACAGACATGGATGCCCTTTGTCACCACTCTTATTCAATAGTGTGCTAGAAGTCTTAGCCAAAACTATAGGGCAACAAGGGAAATTAAAGGCATCCAAATTGGCAAAGAAGAAATTAAACTTTCTCAATTTGCAGACAATATAATCCTATACATAGAAAACTTCAAAGACTAAGTAAAAAAAAATACAAAAATAAAACTACTAGACCTCACTGGAAGGTTCAGCAAAGTTGCAGGGTATATGATCAACATAAAAAAGTCAGTTGGATTCCTCTATAGTAACAATGACAGCGCAGGAACGCACATTAGGAAAGCAATACCATTCACAATACCCTCCCAAAGGATGAAATATTTAGGAATAAACGTAACCAGAGAAAAAAAGGACCTATACAAAGAAAACTACAAAACACTACTATAAGAAACCAAAAGAAACTTATAAAAGTGGAAGAATATACCATGTTCCTGGATAGGAAAACTCAACATTGTGAAAATGTCAATACTACCCAAAGCAATTTATACATATAATGCAATCCCAATCCAGATTCCAACGACATTCTTCAAAGAGATGGAAATAACAATTACAAACAATATATGGAAAGAAAAGAGAACCAGGATAAGCACTGCTAAAGAAGAAGAACAAGGTTGGAAGCCTCTCACTCCCCAATTTCAACATTTACTACATGGCTACAATGGTCAAAACAGCCTGGTACTTGTACAATGAAAGATACATTGATCAATGGAACAGAATTGAGAATCTAGGAATTAACCCATCCACATAAAGCCAACCGATTTTCTTTTCTTTTCTTTTCTTTTTTTTTAAAGTTTTATTGTGAATTATGTGATAACTTACATGGAAGAACATTAGTTTTACATTCATCCTATTGAATATTGTTTCATTGCCATGGTTACAATCCCCTCCATGTATCACCAACCAATGAAAGGGTACATCCTACAAGCCTGCTTCCCCCACCCCGGGTTGACAGCACACAGGCCCTCTCTCTCCCTGGGTCCAGAATCCCCAGCTACTCCATCTCTCTATGTCATCATCTCTGCCTCCACCTCAGGCATCACTGCTTCTCTGGGTAGGGTCCAGCTCTCCACTCTTCTCCTTTGCCACAAAATGTCTACTTTTATATTTACAACCTTCACAATCAGTCCTGGTAACAATTATTCACAAAGTCTCTCCTTCCTTACTTCCAAGTAGCGTTTTGGCTGTGCTTCATCAAAGACAGATTTTTAAGTTCTTCTAGTAGTCCACGGTACTTTCAATATTCTTCAACACCATAATTCAAATGGATTGATTCATCCTTATTAATTGTCCAACTCTAATATGCATATGAGGCTATTGAAAAGACCATGGCTTGGATCAGGTGCAGATTAATGCTCATACTGACATCTTTGCTCCTTAACCCATTAAACAGGCCTTTTACAATAGATTTTCCTAATGCAACAAGTTGTTTGATTTCTTGACCACTGCTTCCATGATTGTTGATTGTAGATGAAATCAAAATGAAGTTTTTGACAAGTTCAGTCTTTTCTCCATTTATCATGATGCTATTCACTGGTTCAATGTGACAATTCTAGTTTTCTTTAGATTGAGGTGCAATTCAGACTGAAGGCTGTATGTAGTCTGTGATATTCAAGAGTAAATATTTAAAGTCTTCTTTAGTTTCTAGCAAGTAAGGTGGTGTTATCTGCATTTCACAGATTGTAAATGAGTCTTGTAATCCTGGTGCCAGATCTTTCTTTGTATAATCATTTTCTTAAATTATTTGCTTAGCAAGTTTCAGAGTGTCTTCTGGAATCATTTATATATATATTTGTCTTTTTAATGACAGTTTAGATTCTTCATGTTCTTGATGTCATCCCATAACTAGTTGATCTTTAGTCTACTGTTTCAAATCTGGTCTCTAAATTCAAGTAGAATATCTTCAACATATTTTGCCTCTTGTGGATTGTTTTAATTTTCTTCAGCTACAGCCTGAATTTGGATATGAGCAGTTGATGAAATGTTCCATAGTTGACCCCTGACCTTAATTAGGCAGATCATATTGAATTTCAACATTGTCTCCTCCCATAGATATAATCAATGTGATATCTGTGTGCTCCATCTGCTGAGTCTTAAGTATATTGTCACCTTTTTTGTTGTTGAAAAATAGTATTTGCCATAAAAAAGACACTTTTCTTGAACATTTCTATCATTTGAGCCCAACATTGTTTCTATGCTCTCCAGCATTGTTTCTATGCTCTCCAGCATTGTTTCTATCACTATGTTCATATTTTCCTAATACTGATCCTTCATCTTTGTTACCAACTTTCATATTCCAATCACCAGTAATTATCAGTGCATCTTGATAGCATTTTTGATCAATTTCAAATTAAATAATTAGTAGACTACTTCAAATTCATCTTCATTGGCTTTAATAGCGGATACATATATTTGAATAACTGTGATATTAACTCATCTTTAGTGGCTGGTATGTACATTTGATTTATTGCATTATTAATTGTTCTTCCTTGTAGACATAGTAGACATCACAGAGAGTATTGTACTTCATGATAGATTTTGAAATTCTCTTTTTGATATAGAATGCAACACATTAAAAAGTGTGGTGGTGGTGATGGTTATGTATTATCGAGTTGGTTCTGACTCAGCATGTATAGGGTCTCTGAGGCTGTAAATATTCACTGGAGCAGAAATTCTCATCTTCCTCCCCTCGAGTAACTAGTAGATTTGAAATACTGACTTTGCAGTTAGCAAGTCAGCTTCTAATCCACTAAGCTACCAGTCCTCCTTATTAAAAAAGAGTTTTGTTGTTGTTAATTTGAGTCAGTACTGACCCATAATGACCTTATGCAAAGAAGAATGAAACACTGCCCAATGCTGGGCCAACCTCACTACAGTTGCCATGCTTGAGTCCATCAATGCTGCCACTTGGTCAATCCATCTCATTGGGGGTCTTCCTCTTTTCCTCTGGCCCTCCACCTTACCAAACATGATAGCCTTCTCCAGCTACCTGGTCCCTCCTGACAATCTGTCTGAAGTATGAGAGATGAAGTTTGGCCATCTTGGCCTCCAAGGAGCACTCTGGCTGCACTTCTTCCAGCACAGATCTGATGGTTATTTTGGCAGCCCATGGCACTTTCAATATTCTCCTCCAACACTATTACTCAAATGTATCAGTTCTTCTTAATTAAAAACAGTGACAGGCCATAATTTTGAGCAATCATCTTTATAATTCATACTTAAACATGTTATCAACAAATTTAAGATAAAGTTTTTTCATGAAAGTAATACATTAACAACATGAAATTTCCTATAATAAAGATGATGATCCTTGATAATTAGTAACAGCTTATACTCTGTGGAATCTTATCCCTATATAGTTCCAAACAACATATTTTTTTCAAGTGTTTTTGAACAATTTCTCTTCTTGTTCATACATATTCACTTAGTATATCAATTTTTTATTAGAACTCACTATGTGATAGTAACTTTCTGTGTGTAGTAGATACAAAAAAGAGAATAAAAATAACCTTAGATTGAGTCTGTATCTACCACTCATCTTTAAGTTTATCATATTGTGATGACTTTCATGTTGCTGTGATTCTGGAAGTTATGCCACTGGTATTTTAAATACTAACAGAGTCACACATGGTGGAAAGGGTTTACCTGAGCTTCTAGACTAAGACTGGAAAGGAGGGGCAGACTTCTTCTGAATGTTGAGCCACTACAATCCTTATGAACAGCAAAACGTTGTCAACTACATTACTGAAAAGTGGAATAATTATTAATAACACCAGAATAATGTCAGATGTAGTGCTGGAAGATGAGATCCTCAGGCTTAAAGGCTCTCAATGTACAACTGAAGTAGAGCTGCCACCTCAAAGTGAGTTGACCATGATGACAAGAATGTAGTAAAGTGCTGGAGACAGCATACACAGAGCCTGGGTTGATCAGTGGCTCTGTGACATGGACGAAAATCCAACCCCGTGGCCCTCCTCAGGACTGTGAGCCATGGACCCTTAGGGCCAAAGGAATTGACATCCTGAAGTCGGGTTCATTGGTTTTTGCGAACTCACTGGTTGGCTACCTCTGTATAATTTTCTTTGGTCCTAATATTGTTCATTCTATGCTTCTAACTCCAGTAATTGTAGCTTCTGAGAAAATGGTTTCTTTTACAATGCCTCTCTTAATGCCTCCACTGTGCTGGCAGTGCTTGGAGTCCTGGGAACAAATCTTTCTCAGGAACAAGCGATAGCCACCTGGGATAAATGTCAGAACTGCTCCTTATTTGATTATTCAGTTATGTTTGATATCCATGAACAATAATGGGTTTGAAACCCCTTTTTAGAGCCGAAGCAGTAAAAGTTTCCTTAGATAACTTAGAAAGGCCAGGAACATGTATATTGGGAATATGACAAAAAGTTTTTAGAAAAAAACTACCCAAGGTTTGTACATAAAGTGGAATGGTAAGTTCTGGGAATGTTGTATTAGAGGATAATAGTGGCAGTCCCATTAAACCGCCTCTGAATATAATCAGTTTAACCCAGATGCTCTCCTTCCTCCTGAAAGTATATAGGAATGTGATAATTGAGAACAATGTAGCATTTTAGATCTAGATAAATGAAGCCTGGTGCCTGAGATCTTGCTCACAAACAAAAGTTTGCAAAATGTACAGAGACAGCTTGGCTCCTTTAAGGAGCCTTGCTTTATGTTAAGTATCCTTGAGAAACCGCACATCGCTGCTCTAGATCATTTAAGCCTAAAAGTTAATATATAACAGCTTGATTGAACCTTTTTTTCTGTAAAAATAAAAATGTTAGATTGTTAATAAAAACTATGAAAATATTTTAAAAGTTGTTCCTGTGAATCATTATGTCCTGTTTTGAATGATTAATCACATTTCAGTTCTGTATCCTATCTTATCTAAAGAATCACATCCTCCCTTTGTGAGTGAATTACATCCTTCCTTTGCAACAAATCCCTCCCTAAAAAAGAGAATAAAAGACTGGGGTAGAGTTAGATCTGTGTGCAATGCTGTGCAATGCTAGGAAATATGTTTGCAGATCTGCCTACCTGCCAGCTTGCATCATATTTGTGTGTCTGTCTTTTTTGTATATATTTCATCTCTCTCTTTCTCTATCCCTTTCACCACCAGATATCTCTTCTTTGTGACACCCACACTTCCTTGTCGAGGCTGGACCCTGACATAGGCCCTCGACAGTAAAGCCTTCTGGACCTCCATTTGCTGATGGAGCACAACTCAAAATGAGGAGAAACAACTGTAAGAATCCACTAATAATCAGAACATTGTTGCTTCTGTTAAGAGCCGTCAAGTTGGTTCATGCTTATAGTGACCCAATGTAGGGTTTTAAAGGAGTGACTGGTGGGTTTGCACTGCCAATCTTATGGTTGAAACAAACCTTGTAGTCCAGTGCTTATCTTAATACCATAACAGGATTCACAAAATGTACAAATATGATTTTAGTTAAATTAAACATTTTCCAAATTGAAATGGAATGCATAGAAATTGATATCCTAGATAATAATAAGCTGAAATAGACTGGTATTAGCCATTTAGAATCTGACAATCATATAGTTTACTGCACTGGCAATGGAAACTTGAAGAAGGTTGGTATAGCATTCATAATAAAAAACAACACTTCAAAATTTATGTTGAAGTACAGTGCTGTCTGTGATAGGACAATATCCTTACAACTGCCAGTAAGACTAGCTAATAACACTATTACTCAAATTTGTACATCAAACACTAAAGCTATGGATGATGAAATTAAAGAATTCTATCAACTCCTTCAGTCTGATGTAGATCAAACATTCAGTCAAGATGTACTGATGATTATAGGTAATTGGAATGTGAAGATTGGAAAGACGTATAAAGATTAGTTAGAAATATGGCCTTGGTAATAGAAATAATGCTTGAGATTGCATGATAGAATTTTGCAAGACCAATTATGTATTCATTGCAAATACGTTTTTGAAACAACATAAATAGCCACTACTGTACACACCTCACCTGATGGAATACACAGATATCAAATTGACTATATCTGTGGGAAGAGATGGTGGAAAAGCTCAATATCACCAGCCAAAACAAGGCCTGGCACAGTCTGTGGAACAGACCATCAATTGCTCATATGCAAGTCCAGACTGAAGCTGAAGAAAGCTAATACAAATCCATAAAAGTGAAAAAATTACTTTGAACACATCCCACATGAATTTAGAGATCACATCAAGAACAGATTTAAAGTATTAAATAGTATACATTGAAGACTAGAAGATTTTTGGGATGACATCAAGAAAAACATAGAGGAAGAAAGCAAAATATCATTAAGAAAACAAGTAAGAAGGAAAAGACCAAAGTGGATGTAAGAAGAGTTTCTATAACTTTTCTTTCCAGCATAGAGATACTAAAGTAAAAGGAAGAAATGAAGCAGCAAAATCTGAAAAGAAAATTTCAAAGGGTAATTCAAGAAGACAATGTCAAGTATTATAATACAATGTGCAAAGACTTGGAATTAGAAAACCAAAAAGCAAGAACCAGTTTGTTTTTTTTTTAAGCTGAAAGAAATGAAGTTGTTGTTATGTGCCTGGAGTAGTTTCTGACTCACAGCGACCCTGTACAGGGTTTCCAAAACTGTAAATCTTTAAGCAAACAGAAAGCCTCAACTTTCTCCCGCGGAACACCTGAAGAACTGAAGAAAAAATTCAAATGTTGTCTTGCAATATTGAAGGATTCTTGGCTGACAGCAGAGAATATCAGAAAGATGTTTACCTGTGCTTTATTGACTATGAAAAGGCTTTCGATTGTGTGGATCATGACAACATTACAAAGTATGAGTATTCCAGAACACTTAATTGTGCTCATGAGAAATCTGTATATGGACCAAGGGGCAGTTGTTTGAACAAAACATGGGAACACTGAATGTTTTAAAATGAAGAAAGGTGTGTGACAGGGTTGTATTCTTTCACCATACTTATTCAACCTGTATGCTAAGCAAATAATCTGAGAAGCTGGGTTCTATGAAGAAAAACTTGGCATCAGGACTAGAGGAAGACTCATTAACAACCTGCGATATGCAGATGATACAACCTTGCTTGCTGAAAGCTAAGAGGACTTGAAATATTTACTGGTGAAGATCAAAGAGCACAACCTTTGGTATAGATTGCATCTCAATGTAAAGAAAACAATAATCCTCACACTGGACCAATAAACAACATTCTTATCGATGGAGAAAAGATTGAAGTTATCAAGGACTTCATTCTTCTTGGATCAACTATCAACACTCATGGATGCAGTAGTCAAGAAATCAAAGGACGTATTGTATTAGGCAAATCTGCTGCACAAGACCTTTTTAAAGTGTTGAAGAGCAAAGATGTCAGCATGAGGACTAAGGTGTGCCTGACCGAAGACATGGTATTTTCAATAACCACATATGCATGTGAAAGCTGGACAGTGAATAAGGAAGACAGTAGAAGAATTGATGCTTTTGAGTTATGGTGTTGGAGTAGAATATTAAAAGTGTCATGGGCTGCCAAAAGGACCAACAGATCTGTCTTGGATAAGTGCAGCCAGAGTGCTCCTTGGAGGCCAAGATGGCCCAACTTCGTCTTTCATACTTCGGACATATTCTCAGAAGGGACCAGTTGCTGGAGAAGGATATCATGTTTGGTAAGGTGGAGGGTCAGAGAAAAAGAGGAAGTTCCCCAGTGAGATGGATTGACAAAATGGCAGCATCACTTGGCTCAAGCATGGCAGCAATAGTGAAGCTGGCCCAGGATCGGGCAGTTTTTCATTCTTCTGTGCATAAGGTCACTATGAGCCGGTACTGACTCGATGGCACCTAACAACAACACCAACAATGATCAAAATATTGAATGAAGCAGAAGGCGTCAAAAGAAGGAAGGAATACATACAGTCACTGTATTAAAAGGAAATGGTTGGTACTCAACCACTTCAGGAATTAGCATATGATGAAGTGTCAATGGTACTTAATGAAGGAGTCCAAGGTATACTGAAGGTATTGGTAAAGAAAGAGACTCTGGGAATTGATGGTATACATATGCACATATTAAAAAATATATATATATACAGCATTGCAGGTACTCACTCATCTATGCCAAAACATTTAGAAGACTGGTAAATTGCTAACTGATTGAAAAAGATCCATATTTGTGCCTATTCAAAGAGATGTGACTCAACCGAATGTGGGAATCACTGGATAATATCATTTATGTTGCACGCAAGTAAAATTTTTCTGAAGATAATTCAAAAGTGGCTGCAACATTCTACTGACAGAAATTGCTAGAGGTTCAAGCTGGATTTAAACTATGACATAGAATGTGGCATATCGTTGTTGATGAAAGATGAATCTTGGCAGAAAGCAGAGAATACCATAAAGATGTTTACCTGTGTTTTATTGACTATGCAAGACTTTGAATTAATGGATCATGATAAATTATGGATGACATTGCAGATAATGGGTATTTCAGACCACTTAATTGTGTTCATGGGAAACCTGTACATTGACTAAGATACAGTTGTTAGAACAGAACAAGGGGAAACTGAATAATTTTAAATTAGGAGAGGCATTTGCCAGGGTTGTATTTTTCAACATACTTACTCAATCTGTATGCTGAACAAATAATCTGAAAAACTGGATTACATGCACAAGAATGTACCATCAGAATTGGAGGAAGACACATTAACAGCCTGCAACTGATGCAACCTTGCTTGCTGAAAGCTAAGAGGACTTAAAATACTTACTGATGAAGATCAAAGAACACAGCCTTCATTATGGGTTACAACTCAATGTAAAGAAGACAAAATTCCTCACCATTTGATAATTTTTTTTCTCGTGACAAATGGAGAAAAGATTTTACTTCTACTTCCATGAGTGTTAGTGGTACATCCAAGCTGTCAAGAAATTAAATGTCATTTTTCATTAGGCAAAGCTGCTACACAAGACCTTTTTAAAGTGCTCATGGGTAAAGCTGTCAGCTTGAGGACTAAGGTGTGCCAGTCCCAAATCATGATATTTTTAATAGCACCATATATATGCATGTGAAAATTGGACAACGAATAAGGAATCCTATAGAAGAATTGATGAATTTGAGTTGTTTTGTGGGAAAATAATATTAAAAGTACCATGAATTGTCAGAAGAATAAACAAATCTGTGCTGGGAAAGTACAGCCAGAATGCTCCTTATAAATCAGGATGGCCACGCTTTGTCTCTTGTACTGTAGACATACGAGAAGGACATTATGCTTGGCAAAGTGAAGGGTCAGCGCAAAAGAGGAAGTTCCTCTATGAGATGGACTGGTACAGTGGCAGCAGGAATGATCTCAGTGTAATAATGACTGTGATATTGGCACAGGACTAGGCAGTGTTTAGTTCAGTTGTGAATAAGGTCACTTTGAGTTGGAACTGACTTGATGGCACCTTTCAATAAAACAACAAAATCAGGTCATTGGCACCTACACGTGAATTAGTAAAATGCCAAATATGTGGACTCTACCCATTTTGTAATTCAGCTAGAAAGAAAGCATGCCATTCAGCCCACTGAGCTGAGGTGTTCCTCCTTTCTTCAATCGGATCTTTTTGTCTGCTCATCTTAATGTACCAGTTTTCTATATCAAGCATTGTCTATATACTCTTGAACTGCCATTTGTGAACCAAGCAGTCTTTTACTTGTCAACAGGAAGTTTTTTCTAGGGCATTGTCCCTGTGGGAATGTGCTCCAACAGCTTTTTAAGGAGCTCTGTTAGCATAGTGGTTACAAATTGGGCTGCGACCGCGAGGTCAGCAGTTCGAAACTACCAGTTGTTCCGCGGAAGAAAGATGAGGCTTTCTTCTCCTGTAAAGATTTACAGTTTAGGAAACCCTGTACAGGGTCGCTATGAGTCAGAACCACGGCACATAACAACAACAACAACATGGTATGACTTGGAGTCCTGGTGTGGCGCTGTGGGCTAATGCGTAAGACTGCAAAGTCGTTTGAACTTCAAAGTCGGTGGTTCAAGCTCACCAGCTGCTCCTTGGATACCCTATACTGGGTCGCTATGGGTCGAAATCGACTCGACGGCACTTAACAACAACAACAACAACATGGTATGAGTTATGGGAAAAGAGAGTACCTGCTCTTGGAATCAATGGTGACCCCTGAATTACCCATATAGTTTGTTCCTGTATGAACCATTTGCACTTTATTATTGAAGCATTTTGGACACTGTGTTCCTTATTTGAGTGTTTGTCCAGCATCACTCAGGACATTACGGGTGTCTCAGGTCACATGATGATTTTATGTCCTTCTGTCATTGAGGAAGTCTCAATCAAAGTTCAATAGCAGACACATAGTTTGTTTTCAAATGGCATGTATTGTGTTGCAGTATCTGGAATTTTTCTCATCCATAATCCCAAGGATTTTTGTAGAGTAGCATTCTCAGTGTTTTGCTATAAGCTCCTGACTGCAAAAATGCTTGTAGCAGACACCTCCAAAATCATGTCTGAATATGTATCAGAAGAACCTAAAAGTAAGGAGAGTGAGACCACTTTCTATAAAATGGATATAGTCCCCTTTCAGATGCAGTTTTCTTTCTACTGGTTTTATGGGTAGAAGCAAGCAGTATTCTCAGATGCAGAATATGTATCCTCCAGAATCCCAATAGACCAACCAAACATTCACCCCTTGTTTAGTTTTGGTGGTATATAGTAACAGCAACTTATTCTTGGTTCCCTGTGGAATGTCATGGGTGATCCTTCCCAAGTTATTTTGAAGAATTTCTCTGTTTAGGCAGTGTCCTGGATTTATCAATCAACCTCTCTTGGTCATATGGGTCACCACTGTTTTCAAATCTGTCCTTGTCTATTCTTCTATATTTGTTATTAACATAATGTCATTAATGTAATATATCACTAAACTTGAGATCCACACCACATTCAAGTCTTTTCTAACCATACTCAACAGTAAGATGATGAGTTCAATTAACTGTAAGACACCACACTGAAAGTATGTTGGGATCCTTCCCAAACTACAGCTGGCTTTTTTCTGAGATTAGGATGGAGAAAAGGGCATTTGTAAGATCAATCACTGAGTATCAGTCTTCTTAACTTGCTGTATTTTCTGCATTGTTGATCCATGTCTGGAACAGCTGAAGCCACAAGTAGTGGTGATGTTAAGTGCCATCAAGTTGGTTCCAGCTCATAGCGACCCTGTAAAGGGTTTCCGAGGAGTAGTTGGTGGGTTTGAATGGTGGACTTTGTGGTTCACAGTTCAGTGCTGATATTACACTTGCTCAACCAGGAGTCTCAGTTGCACTATTTTATATAAGCCTGGATAATCTATTGCCAACCTCCAAAAGCTATCTTCCTTTTTCACAGGCTATATACAGAACTATTCAGAGAATTTCTTGGTACCAGCAGTCTCCATCTAGAACCTTATATAAGGTCATTATGAGAGAATTGACTTGATAGAACTTAAAAAAAATAACAACAATTTCTTAACATATTAAAAATATTTTCTTAGGATCTTTTCTTCATTGGTTTGATCAGGGTTTGACAAACCTTATATTGGAAATCAGTAAATTAGGCTGCTAGTTATGGTACTGAAACCAATGAACCAGTTTTTGAAATTTCAATTCTTATTCACGATTTCATGTGTGAAGAGTAAAACTGTGTCTCATAGAGTTTTCTGTGAATGTGACCCTTCAGAAATACATTGCCATTCCTTCTCTGTGAGAGGATTCTGCGGTACTGGAAGCTTCAAACTTTTATTTAGTGGTAGTGGTGGTGTGCAATGGAGTCAGTTCTGACTCATAGTGACCTTGTATAGAGTTTCTGAAGCTGTAAATCTTTACAGGAGCATAAAGCTTCATCTTTCTTCTACAGAGCAACTGGTAGTTACAAGCTGCTGACCTTGAGGTTAGCAGCCTAACTCATAACCACTATGCTACCAGAGTTCATTTTTTAGTACATATGTTACAATAGAATTGTTGCTATAATAGAAATTCTATGGGGAAATCTCTTTAACAAACAAATTTGTACTCTCACAGTTTAGGAGGCTAGAAGTCCAGATTCAGAGGACTAGATCTTAGAAATGGTCTTTGTCTCCTTTCAACATCTATAGGTCCAACTTTCTTTGGAGATGTCCCTGTGTCTTGAAATTAATTGTTTCTTGGATCTAAGAGTTTCATGAAGCAGGACCCGAGGTAGAAAGGACATACTGCACTCCTGGTACTTTCATAGGGTAGTGGCCCTTCTCTCTCTATTCACATCTCTCTCTTATCTTTTGTAAAATAAAAGTTGCTACATACCACATTCTTGGAAATATCCTTTAGATATTAGATCAGGATCATGGTGGGATTAAGACGGGTGATCCCACTCACTATGGATTGGAACCAACGCAACGACACTTAACAACAACAACAAATCCCACCCTTGGAGTCCTGGTATGGTGCTGTGGGCTCCTGGTATGGTACTATGGGCTAATGTTCTGGACTGCAAAGTTGGTTTGAATCTTAAGTTCGGAAGTTCAAGTGCACCAGCTACTTTTCAGAAACCCTATACAGGGTGGCTATGAGTTGGAATCAACTCAATAGCACTTAACAACAACAACAATCTCACCCTTTGAGTCATGGTGTGACACTCTAGGATAAGCACTAAACTGAAAGGTTGGTTTGAACTACAAAGATCAGCATTTCAAAACCACTAGCCACTACTTGGAAGCCTTATACAGCATCACTATGAGTTGGAACTGACTCATCGTCACTTAACAATAATAACAAATCCCACCTTTAATCCTCTTAATGGTTCATCACATAAGATCACATCATGGGGGATCATCACAAAACAGCTAAACCATTGAGAATCATGGCCCAGCAAAGCTAACACACATTTTGGAAGAACACAATTCAATCCATGACATTCCTCTCTCAAAACACATATCCTTGACACTTGCTATAATGGTTAGGGTTCTGTGTCAACTTGATTAGGCCAGAATTTCTAGAGGTTTAGCGATTTGGATGGGCTTTTTTCCACAGTGATGGCACCTAATAGTTAATTCTATGGTGAGTGGCTATGAGCAGTCTATTTAAGGGATGCTTCCTTAGGGGTGTAGCCTGCTCCCAATATAATGGACAAGTGGGAGGGACTATCTATCTTTTGCTGTGGACTTGGGACTGTGTAATTATAAGCGTTTTCTTTGATAATAAACTTCTCTATATACATATACAATTTGAACAGCAAGGTCAGATGTTCAAATTCATCAGTCACTCCTTGGAAACCCTATACAGGGTCACTATGAGTTGGACTCAGCTTGATGGCACTTAACAACAACAACAATATATATACATCTGTATGTTTCACTGGTTTTGCTTCTCTAGAAAACCTGGCCTAAGACACATACAAAACATTTTCACCCCATCATGTTGTTGTTGTTATTATGTGCCGTGGAGTTAGTTCTGACTCATAGCACCCTGTACAGGGTTTCCAAGGCTGTAAATCTTTATGAGAGCAGAAAGCCTCTTTCACCCCAGCATAGCATCCCCAAAGTACTTTCAAGTCCAAACTTCAACCAGCAGTAAAATTTTTCTTCATCTGCAAATTTAGAATGCAAATTATCTGCTTCCAAAGTAAAATAGTGAAACAAAACAAGCTATTAGGTAGACATTTCCAGTTGGTTAGAAATAAATGATAACAAGTGCCAAGCAAGTTGAAAACCCAGCAGAACAATGAACATTAACACTTGAGAATTAAAAATAATGTCCTGTTTTCTGGAACCCTCTAAGCAATGGCCTTTCCCTCCAGACTCTGGGTGTTAGCCATGCATTTTGGATCCTGAGTAGATACCCTTCAACTCTGAACTTCATCTCTGCATTCCTGGCTCAGTATAAGATCTATGCTGCTTTCTTTGCTTTGCAACCTCATTCTCCTAATCTATCTGAGTGGTAATTCCACCCTCTTGACCTAGGTAGGCCCCTTTCTACTGTCCCTTTAGTTATGACAACCTGCATCCTCAGTTATGGACAGAGACCACATATAAAGGCAACCACACAATTTGGAGAGTGTTAGTAAAGAAGCCAACTCCTTGAAACTTAAGAAACTGGCATCAACCCCAAAGGTCAAAATTCTAACTTCTGAGAGCCTAGATATCATAACTCTACCTTTTGATACTGAGAAACTTCTGCTGTCTGTGCTCCTTGGTATCTAGAAAAGGTCAGCATGATTTCTGCTTTTTTTTTTTTTTGGAGTGGCTGGTGAGTTTGAACCACCAATCTTGTAATTCAAACTGAACTTGTGGTCGAGTGTTTACTCTCCAGTGCCACACCAGGACTCAAAGTGGTGAATATTCATCCATAAATGACAAACAAATGAGGGAAGGCATTTGAGAAAATTTTAATGAACATTTTGGAATAATTATACTCTTTTCCACAATATTTACATGCAAAATACTATTGTTGCTAGTTGCCATCAGGTGGGGCCTGGCTCATGGTGAACTTGTGGATAACAAGGGCTGTCCAATCCTGTGACATGTTCATGATGGCAGGTATGTGTGAGACCATTATTGTCATGTCAGTCCTTTCCATTGGGAGTTTTCCTCAGATGTAGGGCCCTTCTACTTTACTAAACATGTTGTCTTTGTCTAGGGACTCATCTTTCCTGATGAAAGCTCTCAAGTCAACAAGCGGAAGTCTCCCATCCATGCTTCCAAGGAGCATTCTGGTTGTATTTAGAATTCACTTTCAGAGTTATGTCTAGAATGTTGTTGTTAAATGCCATTGCCCTTGTATATATAGGGTTTCCAAGGAGCAGCTGGTGTGTTTGAACCATCCGGAATAGCTCTTACTAAATACACAGCTAATTAATAAATGTTAGTTAGCATAAGACATGAGATAGTGACATTAGATGGGCTGCTATAAATGCTAAAAGAAAGCTAATATCCTTGTCCAAAATTTGCATTGTGGGGTATAGTTTGATTTAGGAAAAACACATATCCATCCAGCCTTTTTCAGTTTTTCCTTTCTAAATGTGTCTAAAACCAAGCCCATTGCTGCCAAGTCAAATACAACATATTGCCCCATAGGGTGTCTGAAGATGTTGTTTTTATGGAAGCAAATTACCACATCTTTCTCGTGAAATATAGCTGGTAGGTCTGAACCACTGACCCTTCAGTTGGTAGCTGATCACTTCACCACTGGGCTCCTGAAAATGTTATCTGTATTCTATCAACTATGCAAAGACATTCGACTGTGTGTTGTTGTTGTTGTCAGGTGCCATCAAGTTGGAACCGACTCATAGCGACCCCATGCACAGCAGAACGAAACAATGTCCGTTCCTGGGCCAACCTCACTACCGCTGCGACACTTGAGTCCATCAATGATGCAACCTGGCCAATCCATCTCATTAGAGGTCTTCCTCT